>NC_042616.1:742310496-742634681 GCF_901001135.1 Rhinatrema bivittatum | reverse complement strand
TCTTTCCCCGAGGCCCCCCTGGATCTCTCCTCTCCCCGAGGCCCCCCTGGATCTCTCCCCAAGGTCTCCCGAGGCCCCCCTGGACCACCAGGTAACTTTAAAAGGTTTTGGGGGGGTCGGGAGGGGGGGTTGATTTAAAGGGTCATATGTTTTTGTTTTGTTTTTTTGCGGCGTGGGCCTCCGTAAAAAAAAAATAGCGATGGGTCGGGTCGGGAGGGGGGGTTGATTTAAATGGTCGGATGGGTTTTTTTGGGTTTTTTTCCGGCGCGGGCCTCCGTAAAAAAATAATTAGCGATGGGTCGGGTCGGGAGGGGGGGGGTCAATTTAAGGGGTTGGATGGTTTTTTTTGTTTTTTTTGCGGCGCGGGCCTCCGTAAAAAAATAATTAGCGATGGGTCAGGTCGGGAGGTCGATTTAAAGGGTCGGATGTGTTGTTTTTTTTTGCGGTGCGGGCCTCCTAAAAAAATGTGAATTGGAATCGGAAACGATTCCAATTCACATATCTTAACGATCAGATTTGAGCCCCCCCGCAGCCGAATCTGATCGTTAAGACGATCTGGCACACGATTCACATCTCTAATACCTGATGTGAGTACATATCTCTACCCACATGTCTTCTCTGTATGAGTGTTGAAAGAGCAGCATGGAAGGATGTAGTTGGTGAGGGAAGAGAGCATGGAAGGAGTTACCCTGGATGGAATCTAGTTGTCCTGACTCAGATGTGCACCATCATCTGACAACCCCCCCCCCCCAACACACAAATATTGTGTAATGTTGGCCCTGCAGTGACTGGTTGATACTAGCTGCCAGGTCCTCAAATGTGAAATAAAAGAATTATGCACTGAAGTCAAAAGTGTTGGTGAATTCAAGAAAATATGAACATTTATTTTATTTATTTATTTATTTATTTATTTATTTAAGGATTTATATACCGGAGGTTCCTGTATAATATACATATCACCCCGGTTTACAATGAACAGTAACTATGAACATCCAACTCTCTTTTCAACCTGAAATCTTAGAATGCTTACTGTAGTCTTTGGCAACACCATTAATGCAAATGACAGTAAAGAGGTCTTCAATTAACCTGTTGCTTGGAAATACATTTATGGTCTGCAAATAAATACATATTAATTTTTGAAGTTTTCTAATATGTGATGGTGACTCTGCTGTTTCACCTCCTACTATCTTTTGCTGATTTATCCCTCTCCTCTATTTCTCTCTTGTCCTCCATATGTCCTAGATCTCCTCCTATTGCATGAGCACTGACTCCTCTACATGTCACCACCAAGGTATCACTGCCCTACCATCTCCACCCTTGCCAGTCTTGATGCCAGAGAATATCCAAATCTGACCACCCTCTTTCTACAAACACTCTGAAGTGTTGGGCCTAAAGATAAACTTGGCCCCTTAGTGACCCTTTAAGAAGATATTAAGACACGTTACCTCTTATGATTGAGGCCTCTATGACAAAAAATAATTAGCTGGGAGTGCCCATAAATGATACCAGACAAACAAAGGGCAAAAGAGATTTTGAGAATTTAATGTATTAAGAAAATAGTGTCAATCAAAAATGCTATAAAGCAGGACAATCAGGTCTTAAGATTTAAATGCAGCCTAAAATGGTAGGTGTTATTAGATTGGATTTGAAAAATATGACACACTAACTCCATAAGTCTATTCCAAGCATATGGTGCAGCCAGGTAGAAAGCACAGAGATGGAAATTTGCAGTAAAGGAGAAGTTCATAGAAAATGAGCAAAGTTTATGAGGAAAGGCATGGAGTAGGGATCAATTTTGTTTTCAAAATGAAACGTGAAAAACAACATAATTTTGTCAGATTTTCAATCATTTTGCTTTGATAAACAATGAAATGAAATAGGAAATTTCCTCTAATTTCCTATTTTGTTTCTCCTGAATACCATTCCTAGTATGGAGAGTTAATAGAAGGGAGAGAGTGAAGAGCTGCAGAATGAATGCTCTTGTAGATGTGTAAAAGGAGCTTGAACTGTATGTGGAAATAGGGATCCAATGTAGTAATCAGAGGAAGGGGTGGGCATAGCAACTTTGTTGAAAATTAAATTGCACAGCTGAATTTTGGATAGATTGTAGTATGGAGAAGTGGTTCACTGGGAGTCATGTAAGGAGAAAGTTGTGATAGTCTAAGTGGGAGGTGAAGATTATGGGGATAAGGATTCTGGTAATAGGCTCAGAAAGGAATGGACGGATTTTGAATTTTGGTGAGGCAACAACTGACGCCGCCAAGAGTGGTACACTTTTACTATGGCTCCAAAGGCCTTCATCATTTGGGAATGCCAGTAGTGAAGGAAAGGATGGGTTTGGCTTGAGGGGTGAGAGAGGATGGGGAAAAGAAGAGGCCATTTAATGTCATAACATAATAATTACCAATGATGGGGGGATGAGTTAGCCCCCTCATCCTTGGGCCTTTCAACTTGCCACATTTATTGCATTTCAGAGAACTGGAGGTAAGGGGCATAGGCCTATCAACCTGAATTTGAATGTCACTTAAGAGAAAAGGGGGCCGTGCCACCTACTAAGACTTTTAAAAAAAATGTCATTCTCTTGGTACTTATTCTTTGAATATAGCTACATAGGTACATTTACTTGGATAATTTTAAACCTAACCAGTGATATTCAAAGATAGCTGGTTAGGTTTAAAGTTATCCGGTTAAAAGAGGCCAACTAACTTTTACCTAGATTTATCAAATAGTTATAAATATTGTGTAAACAGCATCCATGATAAAAAAAAAAAAAAAAAAAGAGGGGGCAAGGTTAGGCTAATTTCTCTGCAACTGCATTATAAAGCTATTTTCCACAACAAATTTATTGCACCCCATATTATTTTCACATTGAGGGGGGAGGGAAGAAAAGAGAGAGAGAGAGAGAGAGGAGGAGGAAGGGAGAGAGAGAGAGAAATATTCTGTAAAGGCTCACATATAAGTGAACAAATTATACCACTATAAGAGGGGGCATTAGTAACTCGGGGTGAGGGTTTGGTGGTGGGGTAGGAATTGGGGGCAGTTTTACATACTCAGACATAAAGATTTTTTGTGGTTTGAAGTGATGAAAGGTAAAAGAAGAGTAGAATTATACAATGTCCTCTCTACCTAGCTTGATTGCAGCTAGGTAGAGAGTGTATCAAGCTAGGTAGAGAGTATATTGTACAAATCTACTCTACTTTTACCTTTCATCACTTCAAATCACAAAAAAACTTCACTGATGCAACTGTGCTGTTGGTAGCTATGACTGTATATGTAAAACTGCCTCCTTTATATTGTATGCACCTACATTGTTAGGTTTATGGACCATATGCAAGTTCCATTTGCAACTCACCTGCTCTCTTGTTTCATTTAAGGCAGGATTTTAAAAGCCTGTTTCATGTAAAAATCACCATTTACGTGCGTGGCTGGGCCCTGCATGTGCCTCGTGCATTTTTAAAAGGGCCCAGCCATGAGCATAAGTGGCGATATGTGCACAAGTACAGGGACCTAAAAAAGGGGTGGTCTAGGGCGTGGTCTGGGCAGGAAGGGGCGAGGTGAGGAGGGACAGAGGCTGGCCAGTTTTCCCAGTTCATTTTCAGTTCATCCAGGTAAGGAATAGGACTTCCAACCCCCCCTCCCCCCCCTAGTTTAATAGTCTCTATTCTCCCCTTAATATCCCACCAATCTCTGTTTTTATCTTTATTTTATAACTTACCTATGATCCATAGCACAATTAAAGTTACAAAGCAGGGGACCCTGGTCTGCGCCAATGTGCATAAGTATTTCAGTGCAAATTTCAAGTTAACATCCAGGAACGCCCATACCTCATTCCTTTTTTTAAACTTTTCATTTGTGTGCATAGCAACAAGCATGCCCGTACTATTCAGGCATCTTTTAAAATCCACTCAGCATGTGCCAGCCTGACTTCTGCACATATGTCTCTGTTTTGCTGCATGCTGGGATTTTAAAATTCACCTTTAAGTGTTTGGTATCATCCTTTAGCAAGTATGTATAAAAAAAATCTTAATATTGTCCCTGCCAAATTTAAAGACAGTTATTTGAAGCTGTTCTGTCAGCTTTTACCATGCGTAGTATGGAAAATTGCATACTGTATATCGTGCATGGGGTTTCTGCATGTTTATTAGGGATGTGAATCGTTTTAGGACGATTAAAATTATCGTCCGATAATTTTAATATCGTCTTAAACCGTTATGGAACACAATACAATACAGATTCTAACGATTTATCGTTATAAATCGTTAGAATCGTGAGCCGGCACACTAAAACCCCCTAAAACCCACCCCCGACCCTTTAAATTAAATCCCCCACCCTCCCGAACCCCCCCCAAATAACTTAAATAACCTGCGGGTCCAGCGGCGGTCCGGAACGGCAGCGGTCCGGAACGGGCTCCTGCTCCTGCATCTTGTCGTCTTCGGCCGGCGCCATTTTCCAAAATGGCGCCGAAAAATGGCGGCGGCCATAGACGAAAAAGATTGGACGGCAGGAGGTCCTTCCGGACCCCCGCTGGACTTTTGGCAAGTCTCGTGGGGGTCAGGAGGCCCCCCACAAGCTGGCCAAAAGTTCCTGGAGGTCCAGCGGGGGTCAGGGAGCGATTTCCCGCCGCGAATCGTTTTCGTACGGAAAATGGCGCTGGCCACACGCGTATGGCCGGCGCCATTTTCCGTACGGAAAATGGCGCCGGCAGGAGATCGACTGCAGGAGGTCGTTCAGCGAGGGTTCCGGCGCCTCGCTGAACGACCTCCTGCAGTCGATCTCCTGCCGGCGCCATTTTCCGTACGAAAACGATTCGCGGCGGGAAATTGCTCCCTGACCCCCGCTGGACCTCCAGGAACTTTTGGCCAGCTTGTGGGGGGCCTCCTGACCCCCACGAGACTTGCCAAAAGTCCAGCAGGGGTCCGGAAGGACCTCCTGCCGTCCAATCTTTTTCGTCTATGGCCGCCGCCATTTTTCGGCGCCATTTTGGAAAATGGCGCCGGCCGAAGACGACAAGATGCAGGAGCAGGAGCCCGTTCCGGACCGCTGCCGTTCCGGACCGCCGCTGGACCCGCAGGTTATTTAAGTTATTTGGGGGGGGGGTTCGGGAGGGTGGGGGATTTAATTTAAAGGGTCGGGGGTGGGTTTTAGGGGGTTTTAATGTGCCGGTTTTTCGATTTTTCGATTTTTTAACGATTTTTAACGATTTTTCACGATATTTTACCCCCCCAAACGGCAACAATACGATTCCCTCCCCCTCCCAGCCGAAATCGATCGTTAAGACGATCGAGGACACGATTCACATCCCTAATGTTTATACAAATAGGGAGCATAACTTTCAAACAGCTGTGTGCAGCAGCATATACTCGTTTTTGTGGCCACACATATATTTAGAATACTATGTTATAATTTGCATACGATATGTTTTATAAAATGTGCATATATCTACTCTGCAATATATGTTTGTATGTAGGCTTAGGTGTGAATGCATGCAATACACTGAAACTTTACCTACTTATTTTAAAAATATATTTCTGAATATTTTTGATGTGAAAGTAAAGTAATACTTTTTAAGAACCAATTTACTCATGTAAATTGGTGCATTCCATGTCCTGTGCGTGTCGAAATTACCAGTCTTACTATTCAGTCCTCCATTTCACCTGTCCCTTCTGCAGCCCATTGAGATCCTCCTCGTTCTTCAGTTCACCCACCCAGTTAGTATTACACAATAAACACAATTAGTGTCACTTACACCAGATAAGGTACAAGAGCATGCAAGTAAGTTGAAAATTGTATGTGCAAAAATGCCTTTTAAAATAGTAACCTGCATGCATAAATGTTGGCCCTGCCCAGGAACCCCCTTTTTTACATGCCTATCTATGTGCAAAAGTGAAAATGTGCACATGTTTTGGACTTTTATAAAATACAGAATATGTAAGTCGAGGATACTTACGCACGTATATGCTAATTTTTATGTGTATAATGTTTTGAAAATGCATCTTATGTTTTATAAAATATGGTATCAAGTATATATCTATGTGATTCTGGAAAGTATTTATTTATGTATTAAAAAAAAAATTATATCCCATTATCGGCAAGGTTCAGCAAGTTTTACAATGAAAATATACATATTCACTTGACTGAATTGGAATTGTTCTAATTTATTATTTTTGTTCTAAAGAGTTAGCAGCAGAATACTAAAGGTATAAATTGTCCATTTTTAAAAATCCTGTATCTTATGCCTATACAAAATTATTCATTCATTATTAGAATACTGTACAGATATCTTAAAATCTAATAATCTGATCAGCACTGAAACCAGTTAAAATATGTAACGTATGTATGTGTTTAGTAAGAACTATTTCACTTTATTTTGCAGCTAAACTGCGTGAATCATGTTTTGACCCAGGAAATATAATGAATGGAACTAGACTTGGAATGGATTATAAACTGGGATCAACAGTCACATACTATTGTGATGCTGGTTATATCCTTCAGGGGTATTCTACACTAACCTGCATTATGGGAGATGATGGGAGACCTGGGTGGAACAGAGCACTCCCCAGTTGCCATGGTAGGAACCTCCAGTAGTAATTCATAACTACAAGGGGGGTGGGGGGACTACAGTTTGGAGTGACAACCACTACAACTGCTTGTTCTGTAAACGATTTTGATGTACCTCTTGATTGTGTTACGAAGCACAAAATCGAAGACTGAGAGGTCAATTTTAAAAGAGATGAAGTGCTTGAATTTTGGAGTCGTATACAAAACTCAGCCCTTTAGAAAAATGACTAGTTTCACCAGGCTCCTATATTTAAGTGCCATAAATGTGGACTGGGCAGCAATAGGAGCAGAATTGGAAGAGGAAGAAAGTTAGGCACTTAGCACTGATTTTCACTATTATACACAATAGTTACATAGGTATCTATTTATCAAAGTGCAATGACAGTAAACCCATGGAAATGCACACTATTTCTCACAGCGCCCAATATTTACAATGGGAATTATTTGCCTAAACAAGGGTTAATGCATGGTCCCTCACCATGCATCTGTTAGAATCCTAAATCATGGCAAATGAATAGTAAGTAGGCTGGGAAAGGGGTGGGTTTCAGAGACTGTCAAATACATTGTTAATAGTTACTTTGTTGTATTATTGCAGGAGGTCTTTGATATACTGAAATGCGAAAAAAAGATATATAAATAAAATAAAAAATTCAGCCCCTTATATTTAGGTGAATTCTCTGCAGGAAATTTGGAACCCTAAAATTCAGCTTAGCATTTTCCTAATTTAGGACTTAGGGGTTCAAATTCAATGCTATTTGTCTGGCTAAGGGGGTCATGCATGATAGGTTGAGGTGAGGTGTTAGTGGTGGTTTAGGGCCCAGTTTCACATGTATGAACAGCACAGTACACCTTGGTGAAGATTTGACCTCATTTGGAGTGAGGAAAGTCTCAAAAAGATGATATTTTGTACTATGTTCTCTTACCCTAGCTTGATGGTACCCTGTTTTAGAGTCTCATTCTACATGAAAAACTGGCCCCTAAACCCTAAACCACCACCAACACCTCACCTCAACCTATTAGATTCAATTGCCCTCCTATAGAGATATAAATAGTTGCACTCTGTAAGGCCCTCCCCAGAGGCTCACTCTCACTCTCACTCCCTTCTCCCCTCTCCCCTCTCCCCTTTTCCTTCCCAAGCCCAGACATAGCCAAAATGCAATTCAAAAAATTTATCACAAATTGCATTATGATCATTTCCTGCATATCGCACAGCCTAATGCTAGGAAAAAAGGTGTAGTTATTTCCGGCCTTAAAACTGTGCAATTGCATGCGTTATGCTATCGCACAGTGTGATATAACCCCTCGTTTTACTAAATCCCACTCAAATTCATTCCTGACCCTACCCCTCCCAAAAATTTGCATTCACGCCATGTGTTAATGTTCTTATCGCATGCATTATGGTGTTGACACATGTGTTAATGCGTTATCGCGTGTGTTAACGCTATAATGCTGTTTAGTTAGACAGTAAGTCTATAATAGCTATTCATCTGCCTTAAAGATAGTCAGATACATTTATCTGGCTAACTTTAAGATAGCTGAGTAAATTCATCAGTATGAAGGCACCACTGAATATCTCAACCAAGTTAGCTGGATAAGTTACATCCGGCTAATTTCAGTAGCTGGATGGCAGGCAAATATTGGCCTCTTGGTCATTAAGTATTTGTTGAAAATTAACCTCTAAGTGCCTTTAACTCCTGGAAAATATGTTTAAATTGTTTGTTGCATGCTCTGGGGTATAATGATGCACTTTAAAAGTCCAGAAACAATAATAAAAAAAAATCATAAACTGAATTAGTTGAAATCAAATTTCAGTGATGCTAAATGACAGAGTGATGGAATCAAAGCATTACTGAAACTGCCTTATAATTAGTTAAGACCTCATGTTGTTTTGACTGTGCACTAAAGATTTTGATGGACTTGTCTGACAAGTTGTAATTGGATCTTTTTAAATTTAATGTTTATTAGGAACCGTAAAGACACATTACAAATATGCATATGTCCATAAAATGAAATTTCCCACTATATGTATGCATACAAATTATCCATTAATTCTTTTTAATTTTTCAGAGGGTAATTTTGAAACAGCCCACATAGCAATAATGTCTGTGTATGCTTTGTACACTCAAAGTTTATTAAGTATTTTCAAGACAAACTTATTAGGTAGATGTTAAAAGGGTTGCTTGTGCAAAAACAGCCCCACACACATGTTTGTGGGCCATGCACGAGCAACTTGAATTTTAAGAAGCCAGGAACTACAAATAAGGAGCAAGGAATGGGTGTTGGCAAGATATATATATGTGTGAGAGAGAGAGAGAGAGAGAGAGAGAGAGAGAGAGAGAGAGAGAGAGAGAGAGAGAGAGAGAGAGAGAGAGACTTACTATAGTGCCTATGCCCTAGACAGGTATTTTAATCCCTATGGGAGGGCCACCTACTAACTCGGGGTGGGGATTAGGTATCAGCGTCGGGGGTTGGGGGCCACTTTCGCATTCCACATGAGACCTACGGAAAGAACAGTGGTCTCTAGTGAAGATTTGCTGGCCGTCGGAGTGAGAAAACTCACTCCAAGAGGAGATGTGGGCAACGTTCTCTCCACCTAGCTTGCCCTAATGCGTTACCAATGCGATATTGGAAAATGAGGCCCTAAGTTACGCAGGTAATTTTACTACTGGTCCCGATGAGGTGCAAATTTGGGGCCAGAGGGATCCTGAATACAGGGACAGAGGGAGACAGGGACTCTGCCAATCTGACACTCTCTATAGATCCCACTGTAAGGGGGGTGGGGTGTTAAATTGGTCTGCCTAGGGTGCAAGGGTAAAAAATCCCACCCTGAGTTGAAAGTGCCCCTCTTACAGTGGGATAGAGAGAGAATATCAGATTAGCAGTGTCTGTCCGTCTGTCCGTCCTTTAAAATTTACTTGGTGCTCTTTTTGCTTTAAAATATTCTGGTTATTAGCTGACTGTGTGCATATGTTCATGTATATAAAGTTACAACTGCTTGGAGAGGTCAACCTATTGTTCATGTGTGCATACTTTGTTAAAATAAAAAAAAATGTTTGTGAAAGTGCCAAATCCACCCCCTGGAATGTCTCTGCTCAGTTTGCATAAAAATACACATAATATGGTTATGAGCTTATGTTTACACACACACTGAGCCTTATTCTATAACAGTACAGCCATTCATAAGCATAACATTGGGTTTTATGTGCATAAATAACTTTCAGAATTACCCCTCCTCAATAACTGCTCTTCCTACTCACCAATATAAAACAGTAGGGATGTGCAAGGTTAAAAAAACTCATTCTCATTTTATGCTCATTTTTGGGAGTTTTTTCCCCACAAATTTCAGTTTGTGGTTTGCTTGATTCATTTCATTTGTATGAAAAAAACATATTAAACAATAAAAAAAATAAACTCCCCAAAACGTCCAAAAAATGAAAGCAAGGCCTCCCTCCTACCTTCTTGGAAAAATGCCAGGAACAGGATCCCCTGGGCCCCAAAATACCCGGTAGGTTGCTGTGGCCTCGGCCTACACTAGGCTGACACCTTGGCCTAGGCTAAAATCTGATCCCAGGACTGACACCATGACTCACAATGGAAAATGGGTCCTAATGCCTGGGCCTCAGCCTAGGCCAGAGCCCAAGCCCAGGCCCAACGCTGTGACCTGACCTAGAGGCCGGGTCCCAATGCTGGGGCCTCAGCCTGGACTCAGGCCTGACACTGTGACCCTTACACTGAGGCTGGGTCTTCATGCCTGGGCCTCAGCCTATGCCTGAACCCAACCCCTGGCTGAATGCATTGACCTGACCCAAAGGCTAGGTTCTGACACCAAGGCCTCAACCAGGACTCAAGTCTGACGCTGTAACCCGACCTGGAGTCTGTGTCCCTATGCTGGGGCCTCGGCACGGACCCAGGCCCAACACTGTGGCCTGACCCGGAGGCCTGGTCCTGATGCCTTGGCTTTGGCCTAGGCCAGAGCTCGAGCCCAGGCCTAACACTACGACCCAACCTGGAGGAAGGGTCCTGATGCAGGGGCCTCGGCTGAGGCCAGTGCCCGATCCCAGGCTTAATGCTGTAACATGTCCCAGAGGCCAGGTCCCGATGCCAAGGCCTAGGCTTGGACCCAGGCCTGGGAACTCTTCTTCTCAGTTCTCTTCTTTCTTCGGCTCTTCAATGCCAAATGATGGCATCCACAAGGGTGGTGTCAGAGTTAATTAACTCCAGTGCACTCACCCCTGTGGACTGCACCACAGGTCAGAAAGTGGTGATGGGCATAGTGTGTCTTGGCTTATGTCCTGTCATCAGAACCTGCCTCTTGGTTGGGTCATGGTGTTGGGCTTGTGCTCAGGTTCCAGCCTAGGCCAAGGCCCAGGTGTTGGGATCTGGCCTCCAGGTCGGGTTGTGGCATTGGGCCTTTGTGACGAGGCCCTGGCATCAGGACCTGGCATCTGAGTTGGGTCGTGGCTTAGGGCCTGGGCTTGGGCTTTGAGACCCAGGCCTTAGGACCCAGTCTCAAGGGCAGGTTGTGGCATTGGGCCTGGGTCCTGGTCTAAGCCTTGGTGTCAGGACCAAGCCTTCATATTAGGTCATATCATCAGGCCTGAGTACAAGCCCTGGCCTAGGCCAAGGCCCCAGTGTCAGGTGCCTGGCCTTTGATCTCGGCCAAGGCTATCCTAGTTGATGCCCTCGCTTTGGGCCTAGACCTAGGTTTGATGCATTGGTTTAAAATGAAAAAAATGAATAAGGTTTGTTTCATTCAAGGGTACCCCCAATTTGGTTCAAGCCCCCCCCCCCCAAATGAAACAAATTATCCTTATTCATCACATTTAGTAATTTTGTTTTAAATGAATGCACATCCCTATAAAACACCACTCACCAATGCAATTGTCATCCCAGAATTTCCCCACAAAATATCCCACACCTGCCTGTCAAGTCTGGTTAGTACCAGAAGCAGAAGGAGGGTTGGCTGCTAGTACTAAGGACCCTGCTGTTGCTTTAGTCTATCATTCATTCAATTGACACTATGTAGGAAGTTTGACAACCCTGGGATGCCAGGAATCACCATTGTAATGTTTTCAGTAGTCCTGTTTCTTTAGGGTGGCCTGTTGAGGGCAGCTGGTCATTGTCAAAGGGTGACCTAAACAGCTGTATACCTTTGAGACCTCTGTAAGTCATCTCTAGGACTTTATGGCTGGTGAGCACATTATGTAAGGATTGAACTTTGGCAAAACAAATTTGCTTGCGTTCTTGTTATAGTGACCCATTCTTTACTGGAGTTGTTTTCCTTGACTTCACTTTCTGTGAAATTTCTGCTGTATTAATTCCCTTGCACAGGTTGTCATGCTGAAACAAGCTTCATCTTTAATTTCAACCCAATTTAATTCTGCTAGTTTTTAATGCATTTGCTTTGAATTTTATGCATCCAGCTTTTTCACTGCAAAGCTTTTGATGTTTAGTATGCCACAGTTCACATTTGTTATCCGATTCTGATATCATTCCTCTATTCACTTCTTATTATTTTCTTAATATTTCATTGGTTTTATATTTTCCCAGTTAACTGTTAATTCTGTGTTAGTGTCATACTGAGGATTTTGCTTGTCTTTTCTTATTTGTTGTAAACCTTATTGACAAGGATGGTAACTTTCAAAGAGGAGCACAGGTACACATGTGCGCAGATTCGGAAGCCTGCACCCAGGGACTCTGATATTTTATAATATACATGCATATATGCATATCTGAGGTAAAATAGCCTGACCACGTGGACATGTGAGCTCAGTTTTAAGTGGATGTGTGCTTGTGCGGGTAAATGCTGCTTCTACCGATTAAGTGGGGGGGATTTTAAAAGGCACACGAACTGGCACCATTGCCAGTTTTCCCACTTTGTTCCCAGATTGCCCAGTTAAGGGATAGGACTTCCACAGCCCCCTAGATTAATAGACTCCCTTCCGCATGTTATCCCCGACCTTTAAAACTCCATTAATCTGCCTAGATTTTTTAATTGTATAAATTACACGTCAGCCATAGGAGAAACAAAGTTAAGCAGCAGGGGACCCCGGCGTGTGCCAGTACACATAAGTATTTACTCACAAATGCCATGTTAAAATCTCAGAACGCCCATGCCCTGCTCAAACCACAGCCATCTCCCAACCCTTTTTGGAAATTTTTCATTTGTGTGCACAGCGGCATGAATGCGTATATCCCAACAACTTTAAAAATCCACATGGCATGCATTGGCCCAACATATTCGCACATACCCTAATTGATGCATGTGTTGGGCTTTTAAAATTCATGGAGAGGGGTATCAATTTCTTAATTTTGAATGTTATTTTATGCAATTGCATATAAAATGTGTTTAGAAGCATGCACAATGTTGGAAACTTTGCAGGTCTGCCTATTGGTGTGGTCCTTGATCAAGGTAAATATGAGAGAGTCATTTTTATTATTTTAAGGGAAATAAAAAAGAACAATTTTTATCTATCCTTTTGATTTTCTTTTTACTATTCAATACTTACATGTTGAAAATATTTGATCATCTCTGTCTCTTTCTTAATCAAGCCTTATTGAATGTAATATCTGCTAAATGGAAAACTACTTTGATTTATGATTTGTTTGTAGACAAGTATATTGACATTTCCTGTAACATTGAGTCTTGTTGAATGACTTGGATGAAGTCACTTTCTCACCATTCTGCCCTCCAGATTATAGTTTGTTAAGATGGGGAGATGTGGCAAAGAGAGTGCAATTCTTTACAAAATCCAATTCTACTTTGTAGTGTTCTGGTCAAAAAACAGTTGTATCAGAATGCTTTTGAAAATGAGAGGTTATGATTGCTTTCCTATGTTTGTTGTTTATCAAGTGTCATTACTCTTTAAGTGACCTGTTAGTAATTATATCAGAGGTAGTCTTAAATTACACCAAGGTGAGTATTTTAGGAGACTTTAACATTAATATTAACAGATACAAACTTAGGCCTGGATTTATCAAAATGTGATAAGTATCGCATGTGATAGAAAAAGGGGGGTGGTTTATACTAATAGACAGTTTATTGCAATTTGTGCTAATTACCTCTGTGAAGAGCAAAGTTAGAGAGCGAGAGAGAGACTAGCCATAATGTCCTCTCCCTAGATAGGTATTTGTATCCTATGGGAGAACATAAGAACATAAGAAAATGCCATACTGGGTCAGACTAAGGGTCCATCAAGCCCAGCATCCTGTTTCCAACAGTAGCCAATCCAGGCCATAAGAACCTGGCAAGTACCCAAAAACTAAGTCTATTCCATGTTACCATTGCTAATGGCAGTGGCTGTTCTCTAAGGGGCGGATTTTAAAAGGCGCGCAAATAGCCTACTTTTGTTTGCGCTCCAGGCGCAAACAAAAGTACGCTGGATTTTAGTAGATACGCGCGGAGCCGCACGTATCTGCTAAAAACCTGGATCGGCGCGCGCAAGGCTATGGATTTTGTATAGCCGGCGCGCGCCGAGCCGCGCAGCCTACCCCCGTTCCCTCCAAGGCCGCTCCGAAATCGGAGCAGCCTCGGAGGGAACTTTCCTTTGCCCTCCCCTCACCTTCCCCTCCCTTCCCCTACCTAACCCACCCGCCCGGCCCTGTCTAAACCCCCCCCTTACCTTTGTCGGGGGATTTACGCCTCCCAGAGGGAGGCGTAAATCCCCGCGCGCGAGCGGGCCTCCTGCGCTCCGGGCCGTGACCTGGGGGCGGGTACGGAGGGCGCGGCCACGCCCCCGGACCGCCCCGGGCCGTAGCCACGCCCCCGTACTTGCCCCCAAAACGCTGCTGACACGCCCCCGAAACGCCGCGACGACCGGGCCCGCCCCTGACACGCCCCCGACACGCCCCCCTCGGAGAACCCCGGGACTTACGCGAGTCCCGGGGCTCTGCGCGCGCCGGGAGGCCTATGTAAAATAGGCTTCCCGGCGCGCAGGGCCCTGCTCGCGTAAATCCGCCCGGTTTTGGGCGGATTTACGCGAGCAGGGCTCTGAAAATCCGCCCCTAAGTGAACTTAATAGCAGGTAATGGACTTCTCCTCCATGAACTTACCCAATCCTTTTTTAAACACCGCTTTACTACCTGCACTAACCACATCCTCTGGCAACAAATTCCAGAGTTTGTGCGTTGAGTAAAAAAGAAATTTCTCTGATTAGTTTTAAATGTGCCCCATGCTAACTTCATGGAGTACCCCCTAGTCTTTCTACTATCCGAAAGAGTAAATAACTGATTCACATCTACCCATTCTAGACCTCTCATAATTTTAAACATCTCTATCATATCCCCCCTCAGCCATCTCTTCTCCAAGCTGAAAAGTCCTAACCTCTTTAGTCTTTCCTCATAGGGGAGCTGTTCCATTCCCCTTATCATTTTGGTAGCCCTTCTCTGTATCTTCTCCATCGCAATTATATCTTTTTTGAGATGCGGTGACCAGAATTGTACACAGTATTCAAGGTGCGGTCTCACCATGGAGCGATACAGAGGCATTATGACATTTTCCGTTTTATTCACCATTCCCTTTCTAATAATTCCCAACATTCTGTTTGCTTTTTTGACTGCTGTAGCACACTGAACTGAAGATTTCAATGTGTTATCCACTATGACGCCTAGATCTCTTTCTTGGGTTGTATCACCTAATATGGAACCCAACATTGTGTAATTATAGCATGGGTTATTTTTCCCTATATGCATCACCTTGCACTTATCCACATTAAATTTCATCTGCCATTTGGATGCCCAATTTTCCAGTCTCACAAGGTCTTCCTGCAATTTATCACAATCTGCTTGTGATTTAACTACTCTGAACAATTTTGTGTCATCTGCAAATTTGATTATCTCACTCGTCGTATTTCTTTCCAGATCATTTATAAATATATTGAAAAGTAAGGGTCCCAATACAGATCCCTGAGGCAATCCACTGTCCACTCCCTTCCACTGAGAAAATTGTCCATTTAATCCTACTCTCTGTTTCCTGTCTTTTAGCCAGTTTGCAATCCACGAAAGGACATCGCCACCTATCCCATGGCGTTTTACTTTTCCTAGAAACCTCTCATGAGGAACTTTGTCAAACGCCTTCTGAAAATCCAAGTATACTACATCTACCGGTTCACCTTTATCCACATGTCTATTAACTCCTTCAAAAAAGTGAAGCAGATTTGTGAGGCAAGACTTGCTCTGGGTAAAGCCATGCTGACTTTGTTCCATTAAACCATGTCTTTCTATATGTTCTGTGATTTTGATGTTTAGACCACTTTCCACTATTTTTCCTGGCACTGAAGTCAGGCTAACTGGTCTGTAGTTTCCCGGACCGCCCCTGGATCCCTTTTCAAATATTGGGGTTACATTTGCTATCCTCCAGTCTTCAGGTACAATGGATGATTTTAATGATAGGTTACAAATTTTTACTAATCGGTCTGAAATTTCATTTTTTAGTTCCTTCAGAACTCTGGGGTGTATACCATCCGGTCCAGGTGATTTACTACTCTTCAGTTTGTCAATCAGGCCTACCACATCTTCTAGATTCACCGTGATTTGGTTCAGTCCAACTGAATCATTACCCATGAAAACCTTCTTCATTACGGGTACCTCCCCAACATCCTCTTCAGTAAACACCGAATCAAAGAAATCATTTAATCTTTCCACGATGGCCTTATCTTCTCTAAGTGCCCCTTTAACCCCTCGATCATCTAACTGTCCAACTGACTCCCTCAAAGGCTTTCTGCTTCAGATATATTTTAAAACATTTTTACTGTGAGGTTTTGCCTCTATAGCCAACTTCTTTTCAAATTCTCTCTTAGCCTGTCTTATCAATGTCTTACATTTAACTTGCCAACGTTTATGCTTTATCCTATTTTCTTCTGTTGGATCCTTCTTCCAATTTTTGAATGAAGATCTTTTAGCTAAAATAGCTTCTTTCACCTCCCCTTTTAACCACCTAGAAACTCAAGGTGAGGTTTAGGTGTTAGTGTAGGGGGTTAAGGACCACTTTGACATTTATTGTGAGATGTACGAACAGAACAGTGGTCTCTTGTGAAGATTTGATGACCTTCAGAGTGAGGAAACTCACTCCAAGATGATATTTGTGCAAGGTTCTCTCAAGCTAGGTTGATGGACATTCTACCTGGGTAACATCAAGCTAGGTGGAGAGAACATTGCACAAATCTCATCTTTGGGTGAGTTTCCTCACTCCGAATGTCATCAAATCTTCACAAGAGACCATTGTTCTCACGTTGAATGTCAAAGTGGCCCCTAAACCTCACCTTGAGTTACTAGGTGGGCCTCCCATAGGAATACAAATACCTATCTAGGGAGAAGACATTATGGCTAAGTGTGCTCTCTCTCTCTCTCACACACACACACACACACACACTCATGGCTAGGCTGGTGCTCCAGAAGCTTCAAACCTACTAAAATAGGCCTTTCAGGAGACATCACAAAATGCACTAATACCTTAACACAAGCTATCAGATGGCTTAATGCTACTGAAAAAGGTATAGTTAAAATCAGCATTAAATCTGTGCGATAGCACTTCACAGACTGGCAAACCCAGCCCACTCCTCCTCTTTTTTGGATTTGCATTGCACCATACAATATGGTGCTATCGCATGCGTTAACTGGGCTTTTTACATGCAATAAGCCCTTAACTCATGCGAAAACGCCTTAGCGCATTTTGATAAATGACCCCCTTAGATTGTAAGCCCTCTGGGGATAGGGAAATACCTACAGTACCTGAATGTAATCCACTTTGAAGTGCTGAAAAAAGTGCTAAAAGCAGAATATAAATCTAAATAAATTAATTAATGCAGAGAAACTGACTTGTGCACCTGCCACAAATTTTCTGAAAGATTTTCAGGCTGATGCAAAATAGTGCACATAAAAAACATGCATCCAAATTGGATGCCCATTTTTTTACTGTGTGCACATTCACCTCTCCTGGGCGCTCGATGCAATAGGCAAATGAGCCACCGCGGTAAAAAGGATTCACTAGGGATACATTTTGCGCCCCTAGCATGTCCATGGCATCGGGCGCCCAAGAGACATGGCTGTGCACATGTTATGAAAACTGAAAATTAATGTTACCAGTGTCATTTTTCCTAATCTGTGCACAGCCCTGGGGAAGGAAAACGGATGCTCATAAATTGAGTACCTGTTTTCCTAACCTGACCGCCATCAAGTGTTTTTTTCCTTTCATGTTGCTGCTTTCTTTGTTTCCTCCTACTTACTATCACAACAATATTAAGTCAGAGGAATCACAGAAAGCAGTATGTTCTGCTTTCTGTTCAGGTTTAGAGGCACTTCAAAACATTAAAATGCTAGCTCAAGGATGCATTAATGTTTGAGGTTAAAATTTGCACATCAGGCACACAGTTCTATTTTACATTGGGGGCACCAGCTAATAGCCTTATCAACATGGCATTTACATGTGATGAGCGCTATTAGCTACATGCTGGTTTGGACACTTGTTTTGGATAAGCTGATCCTCTTATTGCATCAAGGGTAATGGATGTGCATCCAACCGTGGTTTAACCTGTATGCTAGCTTGAGGGCACGATATTGAATCAGACTGATAGCCTCTAAGAAAATCTTCTAATCACATTGAGGTAAAAAAACAATTTTCCTCAATTTCATGATACATTTAAATGGATATTTGGGGGTCCATATTCATCTCTGGCTGACCACCAGATAAGCTTATTTGACTAAGAGCCTCATTTACTAAGCATTTTTTCATAAAAAAAAAACCAGAATGGGAGAAAAGCCTTAGTAAATCATTCCTAAATGTTCAGGGATATTCTGTGGCATGGCTTGCTGCTAAAAATTCCTTGCTATTTTAAAGTTAGCCGGATAAGCTTATCTGGCTAACATTAGGATGGCTCTTTGGCTGGCCTAAAGATATCTGGCTAACCTACTGGATCATTTATCAAAATGCATTAAGGCCCCAACAAGCTTTAAATGGGGTCTAACACGCATTGTGTGCATGATAAATACCGCAACACAAGCTACCATGAAAATTTTAATTTTAGTGGGAGGAGTTAATGTAAGTGGGAGGAGTTAATGCAAATTAACATGTCCTACTGCATTCCACAATAGATTAATGCACACTAATGTGGAATTCAACTTCAGAAATAACTACACCTTTATTTTGTGGTAGAAGGGACAAAAGGTTTTTATGTGTGCCCACAGCCATTATCGCGGATTGTGGCTATTATCGTGCGCAATAAAATGAGGCCTTTCATCAGACACACTAACAACACCCTCCTGGGCCAATAAAAACACCTTTTCTTACCTGGTCTGTCTTCATAAACCTATTATGTGAGTTGCAAATTTACTTGTTGGGGATACAGGCTACTTCAGGATGCTCATCACTGACAACCACAAGAACAGGCAAGGAAAGTTCTAACCCCTCCTAGGGAAATCCCTGTAGTAGAGCCCAAGCCACTGGCCCTACATGGAGAGGGTCATGGAGCACATCTTTCCTCCAAAGCCTCATTGTTGGGCATTCCAGAAGATTATGTGGTTACCAGGTATCACCTCAGCTCTCAGACTATCCTGGAATTATATGAGTGAATCTGAGGGGATATGGATCCATGCATAAAAAGGTCCCATGCTATACCAGGCTTCACCACAGTATTGTCAACCCTGCAATTCCTCACATCCATCTCCTTTCAGAAGTAGGGGTCGTTGGGGGAATGTCCCAAATTACTTTTTCCCACTGTCTGGGCCAGATCATAACAGCTATATCTGACTGCATTAATCAGTATATAACATTTTCTCAGGACAGGCTGGACTTAATGGAATTGAAGAGAGACTTTTATGCCTTAGCTCAATTTCCCAATGTTCTGGGAGTTATTGAATGCACTCATGTAGCCATCATCCCACCCCATGACAGATGGCTGATGCACCTGAGAACTCCCGGCATCTAAGAAACCTTTATATTGGACTTAAAGTGGATCATCAATTTTCATATTTTCTCCATTTGTAAAAGCGGAATTGAGTGCCCCTGAGGCAGTTTTTCAAAAAGTGGTATGTTGGGATGGGCTTGTTCAACATACACTAAGGGGAGGTATTTCTTTTTATAAGCATTAAAAAATTGTCAAAAAATTAATTATCTAAAAAGAACTTCTTACTACAGGACTGATGATTATATGTGACCCTTAGCGGTAAGAATACTGAATGAAATGTATAGTTCAGAATGTGCGGGGTGGTATAATGGTCCTTTAGTTAAATTATTTTTCATAAAACATCAAAGATATTCAAAAGACTAAGAATTTGTATGCAGCATTTTCTATTATATAACTTGTCCACTTGCCAACTTACTGAAATTAGACCTATTATTTTAATAGGTTGTTGCAACTAAGGCTCAAAATCAGAAGAAAAGTATCTTCACAGTGCTCCCCCCCCCCCCCCCCCCCCCCCATTTATTATGCACCCTGATAACCCTTACATCCCACAGATCATACATTCTCTCATGATCATTGTTACCCTCTGGCAAGTAAAACCCTCCCCAATTGGTGACTGCCAATCACAGCCTTCTTTGGCAATGCCTTGATGTTGACTGACAACAATCATGCAACCTAAACCCACCCCTTCCTCCACAACAAAATAAGGCTATGTCTAGGAGCCTCTTGGCTAAGACATGGAAAGCCTCAATGATAAGGGATATCAGAGGTTTACTGCTGGCATATGCCTGCAACAAGCAGATTAGGATCTAGAGATGTGCAACCTCAAAATTTATGATTTGGTTTCTTATTTTGTTTATTTGGGTTTTTTTAAATTTACTTTGTTAAAATGTTTTATTTTTCATTTCATATCATTTGCCAACCCCCCCCCCCCTCCAAAAAAATTTAAAAAAACTTTAAACAAGAAGAAAACCCAAAACAAAACAAATAAGATTTACTAAATAAAGAAAAGAAAAAAGCCACTCCTCCTCTGGTCTTGGCTGGCCTTCCTTGGTCAAAAAAACAGCTCTGAACATAATCTCTGCAGCAGGGCCTGATGTCAAGGCCTAGCCCTGGTGCTGATTCCTAACTGTGGACTGGGTCCAGCATCAAGGCTTAGTCCTGGGCTTGCCTGGAGCAGGTGGGCTGGGTATCTCACAAGTGCTGGAGGCAGAGAGTTCTCACATCCCTCTTTCCTACTTCCTTGATCTAGCATTAAAACAGGCAGGAGCGATGCCCTGGAGCTCCCAGCCAGATCCTTGAGCTTGAAAATTGGCCTCATCTTCCTTTTTATTTATTTATACCTGACCTAAAGCATGTACGTTGTACTAAGCGGTTTATAAAGATAAATACAGATTATCAACTAAAAACATATAAACAGACAATTCAGTCAAAATATTCATCATAAAACATACATAAAATTACAACAATGCTAAACATTCCCATACGCCTCATAGAATCCGTAAACTTTCAATTGCTTGCAATGCACTTTAATATTTGGAATGTGTCTTGACTCACTCTGTAAAGAGTTGTACACTGGGATTAATTGATTTTTATTTCCATAGCAGCATACTTCAAACTTTGGAAATAACTGTCTAGCACAGCATAAAATATGTATGGCTCCAGATGACTTATATATAAAAAATATTGTATAATAATGTGACTATTCACACTTGGTCCAGAGCCAAAATGTAATTTAATTCTGAAAGACAGGAGACCCTAATCTGAATCTTCACCATCAGAGCAGACATAGCTGATTGCACTTAATGGAACCAGGTGGCCCCTCTTTGAATTGAAGGGTACTTTATACTGTTGTAGCATTCCCTGGATGTGGAGTAAAGGAGTAGACTAGTGGTTAGAACAGTGGGCTTTAAACTAGTGTTCAAATCCCACTATCGCTCTTTATGATCTTGGGTAAGTCACTTTACCCTCTAGCACCATAGGTATAAACTAGGGCTTAGATTTATTATTTCACTATAATTATAGCAAAATGATTGCCTGCAAAAAAATTAGGGACTGGGGGGCAATAGTGTGTAAGTGATGTATCACGGTGGTGCATTTTCACCCACTGTGGTTGCAGACATGCTGCATAATATTGCCTCCATAGCTCCAATGATATAGGTGTAGGTATTTCCAGCGCTAATAATGTGCGAAACATTATCGCCCACAGCGCTACCGGTGCAACTGGCCCCTCATTTAACTAAACCCCTTTCCCTCATTTACATTTTACCATTGAGACGCAGTAGTTATTGCATGTGTTAGGGCTTTATAGCACACGATAACGCCCTAATGCATGCAATAACAGCCCATTGCGATTTGAAAAATGACCCGTTGGGGTCTGATTTATTAAGCATTTTCTTTCATTCTTTGTCTGTGGGGAAAATGCTTTGTAAATCAGGCCCTTAGATTGTGAGCCTTCTGGGGAAAGGGTTCCCAAGCTGTCCCATCCCTGTCCTGGGGACCCCCCAGCCAGTCAGGTTTTTAGGATATCCACAATGAATATGCATGAGAGAAAATGTGCTTGCACTGCCTCCATTACATGAAGATTTTCTCTCATGCATATTCATTGTGGGTATCCTGAAAACCCAACTGGTTGGGGGTCCCCAGGACAGGGTTGGAAGCCACTGATCTATAGTAACTGAATATTATCTGCTTGAAAGAATCAAAATGAAGAATATAAATAATAATAGAAGTGGTTAATAGAATGTGACTGAACATTCACAAAACCCTGCCATTTAGATTAGAGGGTGCAAATCAGTTTTACATATGAAGTAATGTTATTTTTATCTGTGTATATACTGAAGATTCTGTTCAACAAATAACTATGCAATCATGTCAGGTTGCTGACAAAATGTTAACAGTGACCTTAAAATCCAATGTCACCTTCATTTCTGGTAGAGTGTTGATTGCCAGAATATCAGCAATAAATAATTGAAATGAGGGCTCTTAATTAACCATGGAATGAAGCTGTTCCCTGGCTTATGTTCAATGCCAATAACTCTCTTGTGAAGGAGGCAGAGTATGATGAGTGCTACAAACAACACAATTTTAGTACAATTAAATGTATATATTTGACTATATGTTTCTCTTCCTGAAAGGGAAGTTTAAAGATTTACCTCCTCAGTGAAAGAAGATATTGAAATTAGTTTTCACTCTCCGATCAATCAAAGTTAAAAATATTCATGAATAATATATCACCCCAAATATTTAAAACTCCACACAGAAGGAAAACTAGGTAAGTAGTTTTAACCCCACTTTCCTAACTCGCGCCCAGCCACCTCTCCTGGATGTGTGATTCAATATTTAAATGAGGGATCCTGCTGCTAAGGAGGATCTAGAAAGAAATGTGCTCCCCTAGCACCTGCTTGGCAGTGGGCACCCAGGAAAGGAGGCTGTCAGCGGGTTAGGAAAATGAATGCTCAATGTTATGAGCTTCTGTTTCCATAACCTGCCACAGGCAACTTTTTATTTTATTTTTTTTATTTTTAACCTTTTGGTTCCTCCGACTTAATATTGCCACAATATTAAGATGGAGGATGAAGAGAAAAGCATTATTTTCTGCTTTTCTATACATATTTTTGGGCTGCTCAGAAATTAATGCCTGCACAGGCATTCATTTCAGAGGGTACAAAGGTGTGGGTTGAGCACACATATTTTTTTTTTAAGATCAGGGGAGAATAACTAATAGCCTCATCAACATGAATTTGCATGTGATGAGCGCTAGTAGTTTTACGGGGGGTTGGACACGCCTTTTGGACTCACTAATCCCCTTAAAGCATAGGAGGTTATGGACCCTCGCCAAAACGCATGTCCAGCCCCGGGTTAAACAGTGCACCTGGCTGAGCACACAGGCATTGTCCCCAAACTGTCAATTAAAAAAAAAAAAGAAAGAAAAAAATGCCTTCCTAATTTGCTTTTGAAAATGTGGCAAAGAATTAAACTTATGCAGGAAAAATATGCCTGAGTAGTTTGCCTGTTGAGCTGGTCAGTCATTATGCTGATTAAGGCAACCCCTACTTCATAGTGACCCCCTCTACTACACCCCACAGATCATGCATTCCCTCATGTCTATTGTGACCCTCTGTCATGCAAAACCCTCCCTAATTGGTGACTGCAATCACAGCCTCCTTTGGCAATGCCCTGATGTCAACTGATAATTGCACAATTTAAACCAAACCCTTCCTCCACAGGGTCTTCCTCCTAAGGAAAGGTCAATTCTTGATATCCATGAAAAAGGTAGTTTGAGGGGGTACTACAGAGGATACCAATGGTGAGGTAGTTTCTCCAAATGGATTTGTTTTGGACATACCTTGACAGGAATGAAACTTATTCATAAACCATGGTATGCTGGATTTGATCTCAGTCTCAAACTTACCGATAATGCCCTTCTTAGTATATGCATTGTGCCAAATAGGTCATAAGGTGTAATTTTATTGGTGTGGGGTTTGCCATGATTAGCATACAGCAGTGGTTTCAGGGAGGGTTCACAGAGAGTTCCACAATCTGCAGTTGTCAGCAAGAAGGGATTCAATCAATGAGGGCGAAGGGTCCATTGAAGGTGCCATGATAAATGGTCAGCAATCACTAACAGGGGAAGGGTGCAGCAATCCAAGGTCATCAGGAAGAGTTTGATTGATAAGGACATGCAGGATCCATTGGGATATGTGGGTTTGGGGCTTCTCCAGATCCATAATAAGTAACGGGGAGTAGTTTCAGATGGTACTGGAGTCAGTGGAGGTGGGGAGTCTGCTGAGTGCACAATTGAAATGGGGTGGTGCGTGGAGAGTTATTCGGTTGCACAATTAGGTGGGATCTGGCATGGCTGAATTGTTCTGCTAGAATTTGAACTACCATTTCAGTGGAGGGAGATTTTTATTTCTGATAAAGCTACTCACATTCTAAAACAATGGGAGTACTTTAGCCCTTTGAAAATCCAGTAGCCGGTCAGTCTCTGAGAGTCAGAATAATAATTTAATCAGAACAGCTATCTTAGGCTGGCCCAGTGGCTCAGGTGGTAAGTGTTCTGTACTGCCTTGAGAAAGGGCCTTAGTTCTGCTCTGTAGTTCAAGCAGAGTATAGATCCTGCAGAAACAGCATTCACAGTCCCTGTCATGGGAAGGAAATCATGGTCATTACTTAAGAGTGGAACCTAGTGGTTGGTAGGAGTGTGCCAAGCAAAAGTTAGCATTTTGCTTTTTTCTTTGGTTTAGTTTGAAAACATTTTCTTTTTTCTTTTAATTTTGTTTCCTCTGTTTTGCTTGGATTTAGATTTCAGAAAATTCTGTGTGCTATTTGCAAATAATTTCCACCAATATTCACTGAAACAGGGGCAAATAAAAAATGCAATATAATGAAAACTAATTGGTGAAATAAAAAAAAAACAATAGTGGCTCTCGGTGAGGGGACTTCCTCCCACCCCCCAAGCCTTGACATAATTTTCAAGGTTCCAGCTGAAAGTCACCTGAGCTGGGAATAAAAAGTGCCCCAAACTCCCTGAAAAATGAAAAACCTGGGAAATAAAGATTGTGTGCAAGTCAGGGAGACCTCCTGAGGTGGCCCCTAAAGTTTTTAGAGTCCTGAAGAAGGCTCAGTGTGCTGTGGCAATCAGAAAAGCAAACAGAATATTAAAAATTATTTAGAAAGGAATGGCAAATAAAATGAAGGATGACATAATGCCTCTTTATCACTCCATGGTGAGACCGCATCTTGAATACTGTGTGCAATTCTGGGCACCGCATCTCAAAAAAGACATAGTTGCACTGGAGAAAATGCAAGTAAGGGCACAGATTTTTACTCTGGCAATGAATTCCAGAACTTAACTATGTCCTGCGTGAAAAAGAATGGCGCCGGCCGTCCATTGCTCCTACTATGTGACAAGGGCCGACCAATGGCACCGGTAACCCCTGTGACATAGTAAGGACAAAGGCTATCGGCACCATTTTGAATACCGGCAGCCGACGACGTGAGTCCAGTAGATGGCGCCAGGACCCCAGCTGGACCACCAGAGAGTTTTGGCAAACCTTGGGGGGTCAGGAGGGTGGGGGGTTGTATGCAGTTAATTAAATTTTAGCTGGGAAACAAATAAGACTGGAACGTATGAATGGATAGGGGGCCCCCCTTGCCGAATGCAACGTATCTTCCCCCCGATGAATACGAATACCAAATGTAACATATGCGGTCCCTCTGCACATTCCTACTGTCTTTATCAACACTGCACCAATGCCGAAGGTGCATGTGCAATTGGGCACGTACCCTTGGCACATGCATGAAGGAGTATGACAAAGAAGCCTGTCCCTTGATGTGCCCCTTCGTGCGCGCCCGAGTAGCATATTCCATTACATCTACGATCACTACATTAAGCCCAGGACAGAACCTTATGGACCAACTGTACTACATTGAGCCCATTCGAGGACTTGGCATATATGGAGATTTAAGGAGAGCCACCAGCATGAAACAAAGAAGGACAACAACTTGATCTTCCCAACAATATATACCAATACTTCTAATATCTCATCCTGTTTAATGTTTACTCTGTTATTATTAAATGTCCAACCCATTTACAAAAAATGTCCGCTGATTAATAACATTTTAGAAGATTTACAGCCCACTATCTTTTTTTATATCAGAATCCTGGCTGACTGACAAAGATTATGTAATCCTAAACCAAATTTCCCACCCTAACTATGAGGCAGTTCATGTACCTAGACAGAAACATAAAGATAGGGTTATTTTAAAATCAGTAAAAAAGAACAGAAACTATTTCCTTGCAAAGTAGGCATTATCCCACCCTATGAAGAAGCAATTCTGAAATCTCATAGTAGACCTGGAGGGCAATAGACATAGGACTGTCTGTTGCCCTCCAGGACTACTACAAAAAGATTGTTCACCACTAATAGAATTATTCACCAAGGTATTTCCTTCACCAGAATCTACAATAATTGTGGGAGACTATAACCTACAGGTAGACAAAACATCAAGAATCTTAACATGTAAAATGTTTCTAGAAGCAATGAAAGCAATTTGTCTCGAAAGTAAAGCACTCTAGACCTATTATTTGCAATCACATGTAACTGTTTAATCAATACCTTACATACGATAGTGCCATGTTGCGATCACCAATTAATAAAAGCAGAAATAGCACTCACCAACCAAATCTGCAATATGGATAATAAGTAGGGATGTGAATCGTGTCCCCTATCGTCTTAACGATTGAAATCGTCTGGCAGGAGAAGAAAATTTTGTTTGGCACGATTGTTTCGTTAAAAAATCGTTAAAAATTGTTTTTTTCCGATTAGTGCGCACTAACCGGGAGTTAGTGCGCACTAACAGAAAATGATACAATTTGACACTTTTCAGGTCAGTTAAGGTCAGTTTAGGAATGAATATTGGCTGCCCTCTTATTTATTCATGTTACCAAGGTTCCCACTGACAATATATGGGGGATGGGAAATGGAAACAGTTGGTAGCTTGACAAAAAAAGTAATGTGATCAGTCAATGTGACTAGAACTTGTGCCCTAACCCTGATACCAGGGTTGTTTTGATCTTCCTGCACACAGTGCCCTAACCCTGACACCAGGGGTGTTGTAATCTTCCTGTACACAGTGTCCTATCCCTATCAATACCAGGAGTATTGTGATCTTCCTGCACACAGTGCCCTAACCCTGATACCAGGGGTGTTGTGATCTTCCTGTACACAGAGCCCTATCCCTATTAATACCAGGAGTGTTGTGATCTTCCTGCACACAGTGCCCTATCCCTATTAATACCAGGAGTGTTGTGATCTTCCTGCACACAGTGCCCTAACCCTGACACCAGGGGTGTTGTGATCTTCCTGCACACAGTGCCCTATCCCTATTAATACCAGGAGTGTTGTGATCTTCCTGCACACAGTGCCCTATCCCTATTAATACCAGGAGTGTTGTGATCTTCCTGCACACAGTGCCCTAACCCTGATACCAGGGGTGTTGTGATCTTCCTGCACAAAGTGCCCTAACCCTGACACCAGGGGTGTTGTGATCTTCCTGCACACAGTGCCCTATCCCTATTAATACCAGGAGTGTTGTGATCTTCCTGCATACAGTGCCCTAACCCTGACACCAGGGGTGTTGTGATCTTCCTGCATGCAGTGCCTTCTCCCGCCTGCATTACTAGTGAGAAGCTGGCTTCACAGACAGGGGGGAGCTTCCTGACCCTCACTCCTCCCCTCCCCCATGTCCCAGCCAGTGAATGGTGTGTGGGTGAGGGGGGGAGGATGGTGAGGCTGAGACAGCTCCCTCCCTGCATTACTAGTGAGTGGCTGGCTTCACAGACAGGGGGGAGCTGCCTGACCCTCACTCCTCCGGGGTGTTGTGATCTTCCTGCACACAGTGCCCTATCCCTGATACCAGGGGTGTTGTGATCTTCCTGCACACAGTGCCCTATCCTTGATACCAGGAGTGTTGTGATCTTCCTGCACACAGTGCCCTATTCCTGATACCGGGGGTGTTGTATTCTTCCTGCATGCAGTGCCCTATCCCGGTTACCGGGGGTGTTGTGATCTTCTTGCACACATCCCGGTATCAGGGATAGGGCACTGCGTGCAGGAAGATCACAACACTCCTGGTATCAGGAATAGGGCACTGTGTGCAGGAATATCACAACACCCCTGGTATTAGGGATAGGGCACTGTGTGCAGGAAGATCACAACACTCCTGGTATTAATAGAGATAGGGCACTGCATGCAGGAAGATCACAACACCCCTGGTATCAGGAATAGGGCACTGTGTGCAGGAATATCACAACACCCCTGGTATCAGGGATAGGGCACGGTGTGCAGGAAGATCACAACACTCCTGGTATTAATAGGGATAAGGCACTGTGTGCAGGAAGATCACAACACCCCTGGTATCAGGGTTAGGGCACTGTGTGCAGGAAGATCACAACACCCCTGGTATCAGGGTTAGGGCACTGCATGCAGGAAGATCACAACACCCCTGGTATCAGGGTAGGGCACTGTGTGCAGGAAGATCACAACACCCCTAGTATCAGGGTTAGGGCACTGTGTGCAGGAAGATCACAACACCCCTGGTATCAGGGTAGGGCACTGTGTGCAGGAAGATCACAACACCCCTGCTGTCAGGGTTAGGGCACTGTGTGCAGGAAGATCACAACACCCCTGGTGTCAGGGTTAGGGCACTGTGTGCAGGAATATCACAACACTCCTTGTATTAATAGGGATAGGGCACTGTGTGCAGGAAGATCACAACACCCCTGGTATCAGGGATAGGGCACTGAGTGCAGGAAGATCACAACACCCCTGGTATCAGGAATAGGGCACAAGTTCTAGTCATATTGACTGATCACATTACTTTTTTTGTCAACTACCAACAGTTTCCATTTCCCATCCCCCCAACCATTACCTCAGTTGGAACCTTGGTAACATCAATAGATAAGAGGGCAGCCAGCCAATAGGAATACATATTCATTCCTAACTGACCTTTACTGACCTGGAAAGTGTCAATAATTTGTATCATTTTCTGTTAGTGTTCCTGAGTTTCCATTTCCATTTCCCATCCCCCCAACCATCACCTTAGTGGGAACCTTGGTAACATCAATAGATAAGAGGGCAGCCAATAGGAATACATATTCATTCCTAACTGACCTTTACTGACCTGGAAAGTGTCAATTTGTATCATTTTCTGTTAGTGCGCACTAACACGATTTAACGATTTTTAACGATAAATCGTTAGAATTTCTATTGTATTGTGTTCTATAACGATTTAAGACGATATTAAAATTATCAGACGATAATTTTAATCGTTGAAAAACGATTCACATCCCTAATAATAAGCATACATTTACAAACAGAAAAAATACAGAGGTAGAAGTATTGGCGGAAGCAATAGAAACTAGGGATGTGCTATCGTCAAGGACAAATTAGGTAATTTCAACGAAATTGCCTAAATCGTCCTGGTTTGGGGACCCCGAAACTCGAACAGATTTTTCTGAAATTTTGGAAAAAATTTGGTTAGTGTGTATTAATTCCCGTTAGTGCGCACTACATAGTTTTCTAATTTTGGAATTAGTATGCCCTAATAGGACTTAGGGGGCACTAACTGGTTGTTAGCGTGCACTAACAAAAAATGTTACCAATAAGTTAAAAGGTATCAATGATTCTGCATTCCCATTGGCTGTTTCCTTCTAAAGAAGGAAACAGCCAATGCTTATTTGCTCTGCTCTCCAGTTAGAAATTGTTTAACCTATCCTCTTTTTCTCTAACAGCCCAGTTCCACATTCCCTGTTATAATGTAATTTCTTGCTTTCATTGTTAACTGGTTTTTTCCCCCTAGTTCATTGTAAACCGGTACGATAAGACCTGGTCTTGAGCATCGGTATATTAAAAGAATTTAAATAAAATAAATAAATAAATAAATAAAATGAAGAGACAGCAAGGAGACAGCCAATGGCAATGCAGAACCATACCTCTAGCTAATGAATTGCCCCGCAATTGACCCTTTTTAACTTATTGGTAACATTTTTTGTTAGTGTGCACTAACTCTGAAATTAGAAAACTAGGTAGTATGCACTAATGGGACTTAATGTGCACTAACATAGAGTTAGTGTGCTCTAAGCCCCATTAGGGCACACTAAGCCTGAGACTTTGTTAGTGTGCCCTAATGGGACTTAGTACGCACTAACTATATGTACATGCACTAAGATGCAATACAAATTTTTCCGAATTATCGGAAAAATTCCTTTCATATATTGGTTCTCCCAAACCATGACAAATTAGACAATTTCATTGAAATTGCCTAATCCATTTAAAACAAATGCACATCACTAATTGAAACTAAGATACATTAACTAAATCTAACCAACACCACAACAGCTCTTGACTCCTGGGACAACATAATTAATGACATAGCAGAAAACATTAGCCCTGTTCAGACAAAAATCTTTGACAAGGATAATAGCAACTACAAACATAAGAAATCCTGGTACAATGATGAACTAAGAAGCATGAAACAGAATCTTAGGAAAGTAGAGAAACAATGGTGGAAATGTCATTTAACAGAATCCCTAAGAAAATATAAATCTTACCTCTCAAAATAGCAAACACTAATCAATAAAGCAAAAAAAGATTAATATGCCAAACAGATTCACAGGGCTATTTTTAATTCTAAACTTTCCTTTGAGACAGTTAAATATCTAATTAAAGACCCAACATCTTACATATCAAGAAACTACAACTTTACAAAGGCCTCTTGTAATGAGTATGCCAAAACACTCTTAGACAAAATCGATAAGTTGAAAAAACAGTTTCACTGTCTGTTCCCCATCAAAAGCACCTGTGGATGCAAAGGACACAGTCAAATGGTTCCCATTCAACAGAGTATTGCAGTTACAAATTAGTCAAATCATTAATAAAATTAAACCTGCTACTTACCCCTGTGACCCAATACTGGCCAGTTCATTAAAATGAGTATACCAAATTATCACTCCATCAATTACATCCCTGATTAACCATTCTCTATCAGAAGGAATCATACTTCAAGGTTTAAAACAAGCAATGATAAAATCTATCCTAAAAAACAAATCTGGTTGAACAGACAATTTGGTTAACTATTGGCCACTATCTAACTTTCCATTTCTAGCTAAAGTTCTTGAGAAAGCAGTGTTATCCCAACTCAAATATCACTTGGAAGATCATAATATCCTATACCCAAAACATTTAAGATTTAGGAAGCATGTCTCAACTGAGACATTGCTCTTCTCATTAACGGACTCAGTTTTACGAGGACTCGACGCAAATGAATCTTGTCTTGTGATAACTGACTAAACAGCAGCATTTGACATTGGCGATCATAATCTATTATGCCATCAACTGAGAAACATTGAGATCAATGGTACAGTTAGCAAATGGTTCTCATCATTTCTCTCTAACAGAACATTTCAAGTCAAACTGGGCAACCAGATATCTGATACCTTCCCGTGTGATACAGGTGTACCTCAAGGCTTAGCCCTCTCAGCATCACTAATCAATAGGGATATGTATTCATCTTCCCGAATTAGTCAATTTCAACAAAATTGCCTAATTAGGTATGGTTCAGGAGAACCAAAAAAATGAATGAATTTTTTCCAAAATTTCTGAAAAATTCATTTTTAGGGTTAATGCACACTAACGTGAGATAGCACACACTAACTCTGACATGTTAGTGTGCACTAACCTGAAAATCGGGGCCCTAAAAAAAAAACCCCGAACCGTGGAAAAAACAAAATTTTCATAGGGGTTCCCTGAAACGAAGCCTGACATGATAGCAAAACCCGAAGCACATCTCTACTATTCAACATTTACATGCTCCCACTGTGTAAATTACTGATTAATCTAGAATTAAACTTCTTCTTGTATGCAGACAACCTACAGTTTTACATATCCCTCTCTAGATCATATGAAAATACAGGTGAGAATATCTACACACATGAAAGCAATACAACAAGAGCTCTTGCAACTTAAGCTGACACAAAAACCTAAAACGTCTGAAATAATTTGTCTAAGTAGAAGCTCACTGATAGTTAAACCATCCACCTTAGACCTTGGCAACTTTCAAATTAATCCCTCAAACCAAGTACGAGATCTAGATGTACAGATAGATTAGAACCTAACAATGAAAATGCACATCAGAAAACTGATTAAGACACGTTATGCCAAACTGCGTGTATTACAATGGTTGAAACCAATATTAACTTTTGTAGATTTTTGTACAGTATTACAAACTCTAATATTCTCAGACCTAGACCTTACAGCAAGTTACTTAAAACCACTGCAACTACTACAGAAAGCCTCACCAAAACTATTAATAGGATCTAAGAATTATGATCACATTATACTCTCGCTGATGGCACGACATTGGTTAACAATAGATCCCAGAATCTGCTATAAAGTAATAATGACAATATTCAATATCATTTATTCCAATAACACCGGACTATTACAAGTGATACTACAGCCATTCAACCCTCAATGAACACTAAGATCTCAAAATAAATGATTACTGAATATTCCCACAATACGGAGCATACACCTGATACGAATATGAGAGTGAGTATTCTCCATAGAGGGTCCAAAGCTCTAGAATACTGTAGCGGGGACACCACATTTACTTTCAGATAGAAAGAAATTTAAAAGTGAATTAAAAATGCCTATTCATAAACAAATATAATTTAACTTAAAAACTCAGAATATATGGAGCATCAAAAACAAGAAGGACAAAAGATAATTGTATCACAAAGTATAAATCAAATGAGAGGATGCAAGATTCTCAAACATCCCACAGACCAAGATGTGAAATACCTTTTTATCTGAAATTACCCATACTCCATGCCTTTTGAACTAGTCTAATGCTATATGTCCCAGAAACTAGATACATGGAAATTAATACCTACAGATGATTACAAACATTGTAACCAAATGTTTTGTATCTGTCTATTTGCTGAATTTATTACTATGAACGTCACCTTGTAAACTGTTGTGATCTATGCATGGAACGACGGTATATAAAATGTTTAAATACATAAATAAATAAATATTAGGCCAATAGTAGGTTTTAATGTACTCTCTTTCCCTGGATGTCTGGCATGATCGTGTTTGGCCTGTACTACTTCTTCTCAAAGTGTAGTAGGTATGAGAAACTGTAATATCTCCTGATAGTGTCTGGGCTTTTGCATTGCTCTGTACCGTAGGGCTTTCCTGCAGACCAGTCCATTCTGATGTGACCACAATTTTCTCTGCTCTCTTAGCCATTGAGTTTATCAGTAAGTCCACTACTCATTTTTGTTTGTATTATCATACTTAGGTTTGGATACAGTATCAGAGGTGAGGAGTTAGAGTAGCAGGGTATCTGGCCATACAAGGCCAGATAAAGTTCTGAAGCAGGTCTAAAGTTATCTGGCTAATTTAGCTGGATAGAGCTATAATTTGTAGAGATGTGAATCGTGTGATCGATAGTCTTAACGATCGATTTTGGCTGGGGGGGGAGGGAATCTGATCGTCGTGGTTTTGGGGTTTGTTTTTTTTTTTTTAAATCGTTTAAATCGTAAATCGGGGGAGGGCGGGAAAACCGGCACACTAAAACAACCCTAAAACCCACCCCGACCCTTTAAAATAAATCCCCCACCCTCCCGAACCCCCCCAAAATGTTTTAAATTACCTGGGGTCCAGTGGGGGGTCCCAGTGTGATCTTCCACTCTGGGCCACGGCTGCATTAATAGAAATGGCGCCGGCGCTACCTTTGCGGCCGGCGCCATTTTGCAATACGGCAATACGGCCATACGGCCGGCGCCATTTTGCAATACGGCCCGAGTGCAGGGAGGTCGCTCCCGGACCCCCACTGGACTTTTGGCAAGTCTTGTGGTGGTCAGGAGGCCCCCCCAAGCTGGCCAAAAGTCCCTGGGGGTCCAGCGGGTGTCCGGGAGCGATCTCCTGCGCTCGTGATGTCGGGGGACAGGAACCAAAATGGCGCCGGCGCCATTTCTATTAAGGCAGCCGTGGCCCGAGAGTGGAAGATCACACCGTGCCCCCCCGCACTGGACCCCAGGTAATTTAAAACATTTTGGGGGGGTTCGGGAGGGTGGGGGATTTATTTTAAAGGGTCAGGGTGGGTTTTAGGGTTGTTTTAGTGTGCCGGTTTTCCCGCCCTCCCCCTTCCCCTCCCCCCTCCCCCGATTTACGATTTTTGATGATAAATCGGGGGAATTCCTATTGTATCACGCGTCTAACGATTTTTGACGATTTAAAATATATTGGACGATATTTTAAATCGTCAAAAAACGATTCATATCCCTAATAATTTGGCTATGTTAGCTAGATATCATAGCTGGAATACCTCCACAATGCCTTTTATTTATTTGGCTAGATTTGACTTAGCCAGATTAATGGCTCAACATTCAAAAACTTGCCATTTAAATAGATAACTTGTGAGCAATCCATCTAAATAGTTTTGAATAGTGACCTCATTGCATCAAAAGTAAACCAGAAATAAGATATTGTCTAGACCAGTGGTCCCCAACCCTGTCCTGGGGGCTCACCAGCCAGTCGGGTTTTCAGGATATCCACAATGAATATGCATGAGAGAAAATGTACTTGCATTGCCTCCATAGCATGCAAATGTTCTCTCATGCATATTCATTGTGGATATCCTGAAAAGCCAACTGGCTGGTGAGCCCCCAGGACATGGCTGGGGACCACTGGTCTAGACTATCCCCTAGTTGTTCAGGCAATCCTAAGTTATACTTTACATATTTGTTCAGTTAATTTCTGAGTTTCTTTCCACTGCAAGCAAACTACCCCATCATCCATTTTGTGCCTATCAGAACAATATCTAAAGAGTTTCCTACACATGCTTCATTTTCTAATGGCTGCCCTTTAAATTTTAGTTCTACTTGCATTACACTCCTAATGAAAGTTTTGGAAATTAAAACCTGCAGACTGATATATTCATCAATTTTCCTGGCTTAAATAGTCAAGAAACCTGGCACTAGCCCATTTAACAGCTAAACACTTCTCTGAATAGATTTAAAATGTTTATTTTTCTTAACATGTATATTCTTAAACCTTTTGTTGTGCAATAGTCTCCAACATGTTACATTAAGCAAGATTTTTTTTTTACTGTAATCAGTCAAAAAAGCCAAAAGAAGCAGCACTCTAACAATCACTATTATACTTCATGTTTTTTTCATTTTTTTATAGCATGGCATATTAGATTCCAGTTTTAAGAAAAGCTCTGTTAAGGTGATGATTGGTTTTAAGAAAGTAACAAAGAAGCTGTTTTACATGTTGAGCTCATGAATCTTTATACTGATGCCTTGCCTAATGTCCTTATTTCAAATGTCCTTGAAACCTCTCTAATACGTTTGGGATGTGAACCAAGTCCACAATTCTCATTCTATTATGAACGCATGCAAAGATTATCCAGTCTAATATACTAAGCCATTTGGCATTTGATGAAAGTTGTTAAGGAACAGAATATAATTAAAGAATGTAGATGAAACATTCTTATAACAAATGATAAGAAGTAATGATTTTTGTCAGCTCCAACAGATATGAAATGTTATTTCAATAGTGTTACATGGAAATCTGAACTCTCACATAGCTAATATCAATTTTCTACTTTCCTGCTCCCAGTGGTAGAAAATCTCATCTAAAACTGAGAAAAATTCAGATTGTCATTAGATGATCATGTTCTTTGTTGTGGACAATATGATCTGTCTTAGACCGCAAATAAAAATACAGAGTAAATGTCAGCATACAAGCACTTAAGTTTGGTTTTATTATGACTCATTAAAAGTACGTAGCATCTGTTTTTTTGAGTTAGAAGTCATAGTTTATGTAGTCTCAAATATTTTTCTAAATGTTTCAACAATGCTGGGAGCAATGAAACATAGAAACAGAAATGATGGCAGAATAAGACCAATCGGCCCATCCAGTCTGCCCAGCAAGCTTCACATTTCTTTTTTTTTCTCATACTTATCTGTTTCTCTTGGCTCTTAGTAACCTTTGGTTCTATTTCCCTTCCACCCCCACCATTAATGTAGAGAGCAGTGATGGAGCTGCATCCAAGTGAACTATCAAGCTTGATTAGTTAGGGGGGTAGTAACCGCTGCAATAAGCAAGCTACACCCATACTTATTTGTTTACCCAGACTATGTTATTCAGCCCTTATTGGTTATTTTTCTTCTCCCCTGCCGTTGAAGCAGAGAGCTATGCTGGATGTTCCTGATTAGGTGCACACATTCATAACTGCGTGTCTCTTTCCAGTGGCCACACACTCTACACTTTAGTCTGATCAGGACATGGCAGGAAGTGCAGTGCAGCCTGTATTGCAACCGCTTATTACTCTATCTTTTTTGTGCCAGTACCATAACAACTTCAAAATTTGTGGTATTGAAAGGTCAGAAAGCAAGAAGTGCCACCCTGTGAACTTTGAAGTTGGTTGCAGTATCTGCACCGAAGAAACAGAATGGTCAGCATCTGTGAGATAGGAAATTATTTTAGGGAAGTTTTAAATCTGATGGGGAAGGGGGAGCAAAGAAGCTCATGACAGACTTGAGGAAATAAAAAAGTTGGGGGCTAGGATGCAATGTTCTATTGCAGATTGAGAACTGGTTAAAATATAGAAAACAGAGAGTAAGGCTAAATGATCAATTTTCTCAATAGTAAAAGGGAAATAGTGGAGTACCCCAGGGATCTGTACTAGGACTACTGATTTTTAACATATTTATAAATGATTTAGAGATGAGAACCATGAGTGAGGTGATCAAATTTACCAATGACACAAAATAACTCAAAGTTGTTAAATCACAAGAAGATTGTGAGAAATTGCAAGAAAACATTGAAAAACTGGGAATACAAATGGCAGAAGACAATTAATGTGGACAAGTACAAAGTGCTGCATGTAGAGAAGAACAACCCAAATTATAGCTAAACAATGCAAGATTCCACATTGGGAGTCACCACCCAGGAAAAGAATCTAGGCATCATCATGGATAATATGTTGAAATCCTCTCCTCAGTGTGTGGCAGTGGTCAAGAAAGCAAATAGAATGCTAGGAATTATTAGGAAAGGAATGGAGAATAATACAGAAAATATCATAATGCCTCTTTACCACTACATGGTGAGACAATACCTTGAGTATTGTGTGTATTTCTGGTCTCCACATCTCAAAAAAGATATAGCTGAATTAGAAAAGATACAGAGAAGTGTGATCAAAATCATAGTTCCCAACTTCTATTAACTTTCTGTCATCTCAAACAGTAGCCACTGGAATATTGGGGTTCTACTGACATAAAGGAGGTATAAACCTCTGGTGCCCTTAATGAAATGGATTTGGAAGAGATTCCAAAACACATTTGACCACTCTCAAACACCTTTACAATCACTGTTCAGGAGTACTTACTTTGGAAGATCTTAGAGCAAGATGCACAAGAGACACATGCCAATAGCCATCTAGTGGTGGTTCACAAAAACAGGTTTACTTCAACTTAAAAAAACAGAATTCCTGCCAGAATGGAAAAAAAAATCATCAACACAAAATAGGAACCACCATTCCAAGGGCTACAGTTTCTTTGTCTATAGTGCTAATCGTGTTAACTCTTCTCTCTTGAAGGGTGAAAAAATTCCCCTCTCAAAATCATAAGAAGGAGGTAAAAATAGAAAAACCCACCATATTTCAAAACTGAATACAAAACTTCTACGCCAGTAATCTCTGTCCCCCACTGTTAACTGGTCACAGTGGTGAGATAACAAGAAATCTAGCCCAGTAAGATTATAATAGACCTCCTGTTGGAAACTGGTCACAGAAAATCCCAATCTCTCCATAAAATCTTCTCATTGGTTGAGTCATGAGAACTGCCAGGAACTCCACCTCCAAAAAAGAGCTTCTTCTATTCCACACACTCCAGCTCCTCAAGACCTGCCCTCCCATGAGCATGATCACCCCAATATATATATAGGGCAAGGCCCATACCAAAAAGAGAATAATCTAAATATAGGGGAGTATTAAAAAATGTAAAAATCCCAGAGAGCTGTAACAAGAGAAAAGTTTAGTGAAAGTTGCAAAGCCACCATCACATTTAGTCTAGTTAGAATAACAGGGTACAGTTAAGGAAAGTAGCTCAGTGACTGCTCTAGGCTATTGACTTTGCATGATCTTTGAACCAAACACATTGACTCCCCATAGTAAAATAGTAATGAGGGCAGAAAAAGACCAAATGGTCCATCCAGTCTGTGCAGCAAGCTTCTTATGATAGTAACCGCTGCTCCGTGCAGGGTAACCCCATGTTTTTGTTAAGGAAAGTAATTGCTGCTTCATGCAGCCAGAAGGATAGTAATATTAACAATCAAAACTGTTAGGATCTGTGTTACGGGCTCCTGAAGGAGGGAGGAGCTAGCAATCTGTAGGAAAGCTCTGTGTTAGAGCTGGGAGTTAGCAATCTGTTATTATTGGCTCCTAGGGATGTGAATCGTGTCCTCGATCGTCTTAACGATCGATTTCGGCTGGGAGGGGGAGGGAATCGTATTGTTGCCGTTTGGGGGGGTAAAATATCGTGAAAAATCGTGAAAAATCATGAAAAATCTAAAAATCTAAAAATCGCAAAACCGGCACATTAAAACCCCCTAAAACCCACCCCCGACCCTTTAAATTAAATCCCCCACCCTCCCGAACCCCCCCCCCAAATGAGTTAAATAACCTGCGGGTCCAGCGGCGGTCCGGAACGGCAGCGGTCCGGAACGGGCTCCTCCTCCTGAATCTTGTTGTCTTCAGCCGGCGCCATTTTCCAAAATGGCGCCGAAAAATGGCGGCGGCCATAGACGAACACGATTGGACGGCAGGAGGTCCTTCCGGACCCCCGCTGGACTTTTGGCAAGTCTCGTGGGGGTCAGGAGGCCCCCCACAAGCTGGCCAAAAGTTCCTGGAGGTCCAGCGGGGGTCAGGGAGCGATTTCCCGCCGCGAATCGTTTTCGTACGGAAAATGGCGCCGGCAGGAGATCGACTGCAGGAGGTCGTTCAGCGAGGGTTCCGGCACCTCGCTGAACGACCTCCTGCAGTCGATCTCCTGCCGGCGCCATTTTCCGTACGAAAACGATTCGCGGCGGGAAATCGCTCCCTGACCCCCGCTGGACCTCCAGGAACTTTTGGCCAGCTTGTGGGGGGCCTCCTGACCCCCACGAGACTTGCCAAAAGTCCAGCGGGGGTCCGGAAGGACCTCCTGCCGTCCAATCGTGTTCGTCTATGGCCGCCGCCATTTTTCGGCGCCATTTTGGAAAATGGCGCCGGCTGAAGACAACAAGATTCAGGAGCAGGAGCCCGTTCTGGACCGCTGCCGTTCCGGACCGCCGCTGGACCCGCAGGTTATTTAACTCATTTGGGGGGGTTCGGGAGGGTGGGGGATTTAATTTAAAGGGTCGGGGGTGGGTTTTAGGGGGTTTTAGTGTGCCGGCTCACGATTCTAACGATTTATAACGATAAATCGTTAGAATCTCTATTGTATTGTGTTCCATAACGGTTTAAGACGATATTAAAATTATCGGACGATAATTTTAATCGTCCTAAAACGATTCACATCCCTATTGGCTCCTAAGGAGGAGGAGTCAGCAATCTTGTAGTGTCTCAGATATCGTCTTGCTAAGGAGTAGCAATCTGTAATGAATCTGATACAGTTATTTATTTATTTATTTATTTATTTATTTATGAGCTTTTATATACCGGCATTTGTTGGACACATCATGTTGGTTTACAAGTAACTGTGAAGGAGGAAATTACAATGAACGAAGATAGAGGGCTGGCTATAAGGGGAGGGTAAGGGGATCCCTGGGCCGGTGGTAGATGACCATGCCCCCGGGAGGATATCCCGAGAGGGACCACTGGCTAGGCTTGAGTATGGAGACAGACACACATTGGGGTATATTTTCAAAAACAGCGCGCGCGCGTACTTTTGTTCGCGCACCACACACGAACAAAAGTACACTGGATTTTATAAGATACGTGCGGAGCCATGCGTATCTTATAAAATCCGGGGTCGGCGCGCACAAGAGGGTGCACATTTGTGCAACCTGAACGCGCCGAGCCCAGTGCGCGCTGCCTGTTTCCTCCGAGGCCACTCCAAAATCAGAGCGGCCTTGGAGGGAACTTTCCTTCCACCTCCCCTCACCTTTCCCTCCCTTCCCTACCTAACCCATCCCCCCGGCCCTATCTAACCCCCCCCCACCTTTGTCGGCAGATTTACGCCTACCCGAGGCAGGTGTAAATCTGCGCGCACCAGCGAGCTGCTGGCGCGCCATCACCCGACCCGGGGGCTGGTTCAGAGGCCTCGGCCACGCCCCCGGGCCGGCACCACGCCCCCAGACCCACGTCGAACCGCCCCCTGACCCCCGGACATGCCCCTGGACAGGCCCCCTCCCGCCCCTTGTACAAAGCCCCGGGACTTACGCGCGTCCTGGGACTATGCGCGCACGGGCTGCCTATGCAAAATAGGCACGCTGGCGCACGAGTGCCCTGCGCGCGTAAATCCAGCTGGATTTACGCGCGTAGGGCTTTTAAAATCCGGCCCACTAGTTCTTTTATTAAACAGGTCTTTGAAACCACCAGAGATGGCAGTAGTGAGCTGATGTGCCCGGCAGGGCTGTAGTCCCTCAGGTACTGGAACAGCGATCCAGGATGGCTGAGCTGTTGAGAAACTGTAGAAAGTGAGTAGGCAGAGTAAGCAGAGTTCATGAACAGAACTAGATGACAAAACTCACATAAGGTCTCAAAGAAGCTCAGGAGCTGGAAAGGTTTAGGCCCTCGAGGAGTGAGTACCTGGTTCCAGGGAAAGCTCTGAGAGAGCGATGGTAACTCACAAATGTTTGTAGCAGCGATAGCTTCCAGGCAGTTGAGAATCTTCAGAGTGTCCAGGAACATGGGCCCTCGAGGAGCAAGTACCAGTTCCTATCTGTAATCTGAAAGTAAAGAAAAAGAGCGAGGCCCCCAAGGAGCGGGTACCTCTGGGAAGTCCGAGGAGGCAGAGTAGCTTGGATAGCTGAAGCGAGTCCGATGACATTCCTTGCTAACTCAATTTGTTAGCAAAATAGAGACCTTTAAATATTGGAAGCAGAGGATGTCATCTCAGGGGAACACCCCTGAGGTTTGCACTCTTGCTGGTACTTCAATCAGAGCGTGTGCGCACCCTAGGTCTTCAGGCAACATGGCGTATCTGCAACGTCAAGCCGGTCCGGGGACACCGGAGGGAGATGGCATGGAGATGCCGCGGCAGCCAGCCATCAATCAGAACTGGAGGGAGTCGCCACAGAGGTAAAGAGGGCAGAGTGAGGACGTCGAACAGCAACAGTCGCAACAAAAACAAAGCAACTGTCAAACTCATAGAAAAATTATTTGTTGCAACATTTTTACAGGGTGAGCAGCCTTCCTGATAATTAATAAAATGTTGCTGCTTGAACATACTTTGCTTTTAGACTTGGTCATAGAAACAGTCCTGAGCTTTTCCCCTAATGTCTATGAACCAGTACCCAGGACTGTAAAAGTCAGGGCCCAGTGTTGGCTTTCATCTGAATCCAATTCTCCTACCCACCCACCGCCCCCTGAAATTGTGTCAAAATCATGTAAGCTAATTGGGTAAGTGTAGTAATCCTCAAGCCTTTAGTTAGGGGTAGTAACTGCCACTCCATACTCGTTACTCCCCATGCACACTTTTCTTAATTTCCAACTCTAGCCTTTAGGAATCCACAGTGGTTTTCCCGTACCTTTTTGAATTTGTTCCCTGACATTTGTTCCGAGTCATCCCCCCCTGAAGTTTCATTTCATGATCCTTAGTCCTATTGTTTTCCTACAGAAAAGGTTTGAGAAATATGCATCATTAAACCTTTAAGATATCTGAAGGTCTGCATCATATCTCCCCTATACCTCCTTTCTTCCAGTGTACACATATTCAGATCCTTCAGCCTCTTTTCAAACGTCTTCTGATACAGACTCCACACCATTTTGGTCACCTTTCTCTGGTCCACCTCCATCCTGCCTCTATCCTTTATGAGATATGATTTCCAGAACTGAACACATTACTTCAGATGAGGCCTCACCAAGGACCTGTGCAAAGTCCTCACCTCCTTTTTTTTACTAGTTATTCCTCTCTCTATGCAGGTCCAGAATTCTTCTGGCTTTAGCTACTATCTTGTCAATTGCTTCACCACCTTCAGACTGCCAGACACTATCACTCGAAGGTTCCTCTCCTAGTCCGTGCTCATTAGTTTTTCACTCACTCTCATATAACAGCTCTTTTGGATTAATCCACTCCAGATGCATGATTCTGCACTTCTTGTCCTTGAAACCCAGCTAACAAGTCTTCAACCGCTCTTCAAACTTTCTTAAATCACTTTTTATTCTATCTATACCTAAGGCATGTCCACTCTGTTGTAGGTCTTAGTATCATCTGCAAATAGACAAACTTTATCTTCCATCACTTCCGAAATGTTGCTCACAAAGATATTGAACAAAACCGGTCCCAAAACCAATCTCTATGGCACACCACTTAACAAGGTTCACTCATTAGAGTATGTTCCATTTAACATTACTTGCTGTCTCCTATTATTCAATCAGTTTTAGTCCACTCCATTACCTAGGTGCCAAGTCTGAAGCTTCTCATTTTATTCATGAGCCTTATATGTGTGACTGTATCAAAAGCTTTGCTTAAATCCGAGTAAATCACATCAAGCACTCGTCCTTGATCCAATTCTTTATTCATCCAATCAAAAAAATCAATCAGATTTGTCTGACAGAACCTTCCTCCAGTGAATCCATGCTGCCTTGGGTCCAGCAACCCACTCGATTGTAGATAATTCACTATCCTTTCCTTCAGCAATATCTCCATTCATTTTCTCACCACTGAGATGAAACTAAAGGGCTGTGGTTTCCAGCCTCCTCTCTGCTACAGCTCTTCAGTCCCATGGCACCACTCCCATTTCCAGGGACCTGTTTCACTGTGCATCTGAGTTCTCTCAGTATCCTGGGAAGTACCTCATCTGGCAGCAATGGTCCTTCTCCAGGGTTTTTTTTTTAGTGAATAACAAACGGAAGTATCTGTGTAATATTTATATCATTTTTTTGTCTCTCTCATCACATTGCTCTTTGTCACCTTTCAATTTCACTATACCTCTTTGGGTCTCCTTTCTTTCTCTGCTTTATCAGAAAACTATTTTGTCATATAACTTTATCTCTTTGGCAAACTTTTCCTTTTGTTTTCCTGATTACTTTCTTCATCACCCTCAGTTTTACCAGGTATACTTCACTTTGCTCCTCTATTTGAGATCCTTTATACTTCTTGAACACTGTTCTTTTTGCCTGTGTTATTTCAGCCATCTTCTTTGAGAAACAGATCAGTTTATTTTACCTCTTACTTTTCTAATATAGCTCATTTTAATTTGGCCCACCGCTTTTCAACTTCACCAATTTTCTCCCAGTCTTCTAGGTCTTCCTCCAGATCTTAGTGTGACTTCTCTGTATCTTATTTGCAATATCAACCCATATCATCTGATGATTACTGGTGCTCAGGTGGGTACTACTTATGCTGACATTAGTGACATTATTCCCTTTTGTGAAGTCCAGGTCAAGTATAATCCTCCTTCATGGATTCTATTACCATTTATTTATGTGGAGACCCTTAAAGGGCATCTACTATCTCTCTACTTCTTATTTATCTATTTTATTTTAGAAAGTGGATTACATTCAGGCACTGTAAGTATTTCTCTGTCCCCAGAGGGCTTCCAATCTAAGGTGGTTATTTTCCAAAGTGATCTTACGTGAAAAGGGACTTTTCGCGTGCGATCACTAAATGGGGGCGGCGTCAAGACCGGAACAGGAGGAGTCGGGGCGGCACCGGGGCGGATGTCATGAGGACATCGTGGACAGTGAAAAGGTAAGAACTCTTTTCGCTGCCTATTTCGCACCCAGTAGCACCACCTTTTATGATTGCGCTATTGGGTGTGAAAGCCCCCCATTAATGCGCGATTCTGGGAGCCCTGCGACATAGGAAAATCTAGCCCTAAGTTTGTATCTGAGGTAATGAAGGGTGAAGTGAACCCTGGTTCCCCTGGTTCCCAGCCTACTGCTCTAACCATTAGGCTACTCCTCCACTATTTCTTGCAGATTCTGCTGAAGGGATACTTCAATCTACATCCAGCAAATTGAAATCTCCAACCAGCAACACTTCTCCCTTCTTTTCCACCTTTTGAAATGTCTTCAACCAGATTTCTGTCCAGCTCTTCTGCCTAAATTGGAGGCCTGTAGACCATACCCATGAAATGAAAGCACCATCTTCTTTTCTTTAGGACAGCCCATAATACTTTTTTCCTACCCCACTTCCCTCGCATTTCAGTTGTTTGGATATTGTTTTTAACAATATCCCCCTTTCCTATTCTCTCTGTCCTTCCTTATTAAGTTGTAACCCTTAGCAGGGTGTTTAGTCCCAAGGGCACATAAACTATTTATTTATTTATTTATTTATTTATTTATTTAAGTTTTTTTATATACCAACATTCAAGACGATAGTCCCATCATGCTGGTTCACAAGAAACAGGGGTGCAATTAAAATAAACTTTTCAATTTGAACAATAGTGCAGAAAAGCAGTTACATGTAACAGGGAATCAATAATTTGGAGTAAGAAGGAAAATGAAGATCAGATAATAATAAATATATATAATAACATTATAAGGGGTGGCTATTAATGCTATTACTAGCGAAGTATGTTGATTGAAGAGAGTTAAGTAATGTTGGAGTTAGCAAAGGCCTGCGTGAACAGCCACGTCTTGAGTCTTTTCTTGAATGTTGAGATGCTGGGTTCCATTCTAAGATCCGGGGGAATGGAGTTCCATAAAGTTGGACCAGCTGTGGAGAAGGCCCGATCTCTAAGTGTGATGTAGTTTTGGCTGGAGGTACTTGAAGTGATCCTTTGTAAGCATCTCTTGTCGGTCTTGTTGAGTAGTGTAATCGGAGGGGGATATGGAGATCGATTGGGGCTAATTGATGGATGTTTTTGAAAATGGTGAGAATGGCCTTGTAGATTATTCTGAAGTGGATAGGCAGCCAGTGGAGGCCCATCAGGATAGGTGTTATGTGTTCTCTTCTCCTGGTGTTAGTGAGTATACGGGCGGAGGCATTTTGGACCATTTGCAATGGTTTGGTGTGTGATGAAGGGAGACCAAGCATGATGGTGTTACAATAGTCCAGCTTTGCGAAAATGATTGATTGTAGAATCGTTCTAAAGTCATGAGTGTGGAAGAGAGGTCGTATTCTTTTCAGCACTTGGAGCTTATAAAAGCAGTCTCTGGTGGTTTTGTTGATGTTCGCTTTCAGGTTTAGGTGATTGTCAATTAGAACTCCTAGGTCTCTCACTTGTGTAGTGTTTGGTAAGGTTGGATGAGTGTGTGTGAGGGAGCTGTTTTCTGGTGTGATGATTAGAAGTTCCGTTTTTGATGAATTTAGTATCAGGTTGAGACTTGTGAGAAGCTGTTTGATATTTTGGAGGCAGGTTTCCCAGTGAGACAGTGTTTTTGCGAGTGACTCCTTGATGGGGATCAGGACCTGAATATCGTCGGCGTAGAGGAAGTGTTTGAGATTGAGGTTAGTGAGGAGTTCACATAAGGGTAACAGATAAATGTTAAACAAGGTAGGAGACAGGGATGAGCCCTGAGGAACTCCTACTGACGCGGGGTGAAGAGAGGATTCTTTATTATGAATCTTAACCTTATATCCTCTGTTGCTGAGGAAGGTTCTAAACCAAGATAGGGCAGTGCCAGAGATACCTATGGCTGTTAGTTGGTTGATGAGAAGAGAGTGATTGACCGTGTCAAATGCAGACGAAAGGTCGAGTAGGATCAGAAGGAAGGATTGTCCTTTGTCTAAGCCTAGGATGATGTGGTCGGTCATAGAGATGAGGAGGGCTTCCGTGCTTAAGGTTTTACGGAATCCGTATTGTGATGGGAATAGTAGGTTATTGTCTTCAAGATAGTTTGAGAGTCGTGAGTTTACCAATTTTTCCATTATCTTGGCTATGAAGGGGAGGTTGGCTATCGGTCTAAAGTTGTTAGGATCGTTTGGGTCAAGATTTGGTTTTTTGAGAAGGGGTTTGAGTGAGGCTAGTTTGAGGTTGTCAGGGTAGAGTCCTTGTGTGAGGGAGCAATTTATGATATCTGCCAGGGTTTTGGAGATAGAATCTGGAATTGATAGTAGTAGTTTGGCTGGGATGTGGTCTGAAGGGTGGGAAGAAGGTTTCATTTTCCTTAGAATTCCTTGGATCTCCATGGATGAAGTTGTATCAAGTTCTTCTAACTGAGTGAGGTTGATTGAGGGTTGAGGAGTGGTTAGTGGAACAGTGGGGTTAGTGGGGAGCTGAGATAGAAGAGTGTTGATTTTGTTGCTGAAGAATAGAGCTAATTCTTCCGCTTTCGACTGAGCTAATGTATTTATCTTCAGGGACTGCTCCGGCTAGCAAATTTGATTCCATGTTTCTCTTAATCCCTGGGGGGGGGGGACTTTATATGGGGTAATCTCCCAAATGTGGCCCAGACCATGTTAAGATGTTCCCAGTGTGTGTATACTGTAGGTGCTTCTTATAGGTGAGAGTCTATAATGAATAGCCAGGACCATGCTCTGGGTGTTAAATAAAAATTTACTGATTGATAATCATACATTAAAATCTATTGCCCAGAAGTGCAAATTGACTTTCCTCTATAGGCAGGTGTCCTTTATTCAGATCTATGGATAGAGCTCAATGGTGATATTTAATGTACAAACTCTCCCAGTGGTGTTGCCACTTGAGAGGGGAAGGTTGGTGATAAAATAAGTGGCTAAGTGGGTTCAGGGTTCCTTTGGGACTGGCAGAACCTGTAACATCAAACAAGATTGAGTTTGTGAGCTCTAGTTCATTATACATGTGGGGCAGGATTCTACATATCATTTCATGTCGGTCTTCATCTGAGGCCACCAATAATGATGGGAAAGCAATTCCGGGGATCGGGTGATGCTGGGTTGCCCTTCCAAATAGGAGACATGGGCCCACTGAAGTACTTTCTGCCTAAGTCATTGAGGAACAGCAGTCTTCTTAATGGAACTGTCAATGATGATCCTTGCAAGGCTGAGAATATGTTGCGGGGACTCATGAGAGCCTTCAGGATCAAAAGAATGTAAGATGACATTGGCCCTTCAGTTTTTCTTTGCAGGGTGAAATTGTTAAACCTTTTTAAAAAATGAGCTTGCACCAAATACTCCAGATTCTTGTGGTCCATATAGAAAGTCACAGGGTAACTGGCACCTTCCAATAGATTTGGCCGTATCTCTTAGGCTAGCTTTACTACCATCAGTTTGTGATCTCAAATGATGTAATTTCTCTATGTGGGAATAACTTATTTAGAGAAATAAGAATTCCGTGGCTGTTTAAAGAGTCTGGGTGGTGCAGTCACAGGTCATGGATTAATTCTTCTTTAAGATGCTGGAATGCCTGATTGGCACTAGTATTGGACCACTTCTTGATATTTTAATCCTTTTTTTTGTAAGGGCGGTAAGTGGTGCAGCCAGCATTAGTTAGCCATGAATGAATTGACTGTAATAATTTACAAACCAAAGGAAGCTTTGCAGAGCTTTAAGGCCTATAGGCTTGGGACACTCCAGAATGGCTTTTAGATTTTCTGGGTCTATGCGTAGGCTTGTCAAGAAATGATATAGCCAACGAATGGGAGTTCCTCCTGTTCGAAAGTACATTTTTCTAACTTTGCATAAATGTGGTGCTCATGGAGCCTCTGAAGAACTTGCTTCACATGTTCTTGCAGTGATTTTGAAAAGATTAGGATATTGTCCAGATGTACCACCACATAGGAGTATAGGAGTAAAGAAGATCCTGAAATACTGTAAATAAAGAAAACTCTGTAGATGGGGTACATTCACTCTTCTTCATCACTGGCCGGAGCCAGCTTCTTTTTCATGGGGAAAAAAAGATGGTTCATTATGCCCTTGCATCAATTAAAATGGGCTTAATGCAATTAACAAGAAGAATCATTACCCTCCCACACTGATCACAAAACTCTTTGACTGCCTCAGCAAGGTGCAAATATTTACCAAGCTTGACTTGGGGGGGGGGGGGGGCATATAACCTGATTAGGATCCAAGAGTGAGATGAATGGAAAGCCGCTTTTAATACCAGGGATGAACATTATGATTACCTAGTGATGCCTTTTGAGTTATGCAATTTCCCTGCAGTCTTTCAGTTTATGGTAAATGAGATTTTCAGTTTGAAGAAATCTATTTGCCTGGACTCCTCTTTTACCAGTCCTGACTCAGGAAACTAGGGGTAAGCAAATGGGATGATAGGCTAGGCCCCTTTCCTGAGCCCATTCTTGAAATCAAAGGTCTAGCTATATGGCCAAAATGATTAACCCCTCTTGCATATCAGGCATATCCTGACCAGCCAGCTCATCTTTGATATGCTCCGAGAGCTCTTGCCTGAAGATGGATATTAAGCTGTTCCTGCCCCATTGGAGTTTAGATGCAGTGTACAAAAATGAACCACATACTCTCCAAGAGCCTGGGAGCCTTGGTCTGTTCTGAAGAAGCTTAGTGGGCATGAACGACATGCAGCTGGACTCATCAAAAATCATACAGAATTCTTGCAGTAAGTTCAATTCCCCTAGGAGTGGGTCATCTCTCTCCTAGAGGGGAGAAGCCCAGGTTAGGGCAGAACCGCCCAACAAGGAAGTTATCTTAACAAGATCAGAAGGGAAGAGTGGTGCTTGCAACTCAAATTTCATCTGATATTGTTTCAAGAAGCCTCTACACTTGGTGGGATCCCCCTTGTACCTCAGAGATGGAGGCAAATAAAATGTAGGAGCAGGCCATACTAGAGGTGCTGGAGCAATGACAGAGGCCCGGGATGAGTCCACTGAGCTCATGATCTCAGAAAATTATGACAAGCAGCATGAGAGTGAGCCCTTGTTGCTGTAGTGCAGTTGATGCAGCCTTGTAGGTGAACCTATGAGAGCTACGCCAACAGCTGGCAAATGAACCGTGAAATGTAACAGACTTAAGCTTTGCCTATACCAGCCACCTCCCCCACAGGGTTGAGCCCTTATGTAATGGAGGCCAGTAGGACTTAGATGGGTCCCTAGAGTGTTGGAGTGAGCAAGAGTCCAGAGGCACACTGGGTTCAGGACAGGCAGAAAACCGGAGAGACATGAAATGGGCCACTGATTGGGGCAGGTGACAGACAAGCCTAGACAGAGAACAATGGAAGAGTTGAGGTTCAGAAGATAAGACCAAGGACAGACAAAGACATATGGGAGACACTGGATAAGACAGCAGGGCAAGGCAAGGGTGGATGAGGCAGGCTGTACAAAGCAAGGCTGGGCAAGGCAAGGCTGAAGCACACAGGAACAACTGGGAACTCAGGAAGAAACAGGAAATCACAACAACCAGGAACTCAGGAACATGAAATTCTACTAGGCAGGAGATCCATTGCTGAGATGAGGTAATGGTGTGGGGCCTTTGCTTAAATAGCCCAGTTGTGCTGACTTTATCCGTGTTTCCTACCATGCAGCCTATATTTTGTGTGTACATGCACACTCAAGTGGCGGCCTGGCCAGATTATTACACAGAGAGATAAAGCATTTACCGAGGCTCAATTCATTGTGCTCCCAAAGCCAGGTAGAGACCTTGTACTCCCTTCTAATTACAGACCTATTTCTTTCTTAAATATCAATTATAAAATCTTAATCTTTCCAAAAATGTTAACTTGTCATTTGGGTTCAGTAATTGGGAGGTTGCTTCATGTAGACTAAACTGTTTGTTTTTTTTTTATTTCGCATACTGCCAGATTATTACACACTGTTTCCCATATTGCTAAATTATGTTCTGATCCTATTGACCTCTCCCTTGATGCTGAAAAAGCATTCAATAGGATTGAATGTCCCTATATGTTTCAAACTCTTTACTGGTTTTGCATAGGTGAATCCTTTATATGAGCAGTTGGGGTTCTATATGACTCTCCTCAGACTATGATTTTTGTTATTGATCTTGATTCTCTTCCTTTTGTATTGGGCAGGGGTACTAGGCAAGGTTATCCCCTCTACCCACTTCTTTTTAATCTCTCTCTGGAACCTCTGCTCATAGTTATCTCATTCTTTGATTTCTGGGGTTTCTTATAAGGAAGAGGAATGTAAGTTTCTGCTTATGCAGATGATACCTTACTCTACTTATATAACACTGAGGTATCTTTTCCTGTTCTTCTACATGTGATCTCTACTTTTTCTTCCTTTTCTGGGTGCAGGGTGAATTGGAAAAAGACTAAAGTCATGCAGTTGGATGTACATGGTTTCCATGTTGATCTTCAAAAGTATCACATTCAACTGGCCACATTTGGATTAAATATTTAGGTGTGAATTTTCAGTTGCATTTTGCTGCCACATCTTCTCACGGTACAAAAAATGTGTTCTCAATGGTCCTCTCTACACCTTACTTGGTAGTGTAGAATGGATTCAATTAAAATGGTTTTGATTCTGCATTAATTACTTACCGAGTATGATTCATGCTTTGTTTCTCTTAACCCTGTATAAGCTAATTGATAGTATATTGTCCTCCTTATTATGAAAGAATAAACCTCTTAAGATTGAGTTGGCTAAATTAAAAGCTTTTAAAGAACATAGGGCCTCATTTTCCAAGCACTTTACCGTGTGCGATAAATTCACAAATCGCGTTAACAGCTGTTAACGCGAATGCAAATTAGTTATTTGGTTTTCAGGGGGCAGAGCATATGTAAAGCGGGAACCTGTTTATCGTGTGCGGCGAAACAGCCGCAGTGTTAGCGCAGCTAATAACTACAACCCTCAAATTTGTGTTATGGACTACGCTACGGGCCAGAAAAGGATTATTGCCATCCACGAGGACAGCCTGTTTCAGGAGAGAGAGAGAGAGAGAGAGAGAGAGAGAGAGAGAGAGAGAGAGAGAGAGAGAGAGAGAGAGAGAGAGAGAGAGAGAGAGAGAGAGAGAGAGAGACTTACTATAGTGCCTGTGCCCTAGACAGGTATTTTAATCCCTATGGGAGGGCCACCTACAAACTCGGGGTGGGGATTAGGTATCAGCGTCGGGGGTTGGGGGCCACTTTCGCATTCCACATGAGACCTACGGTAAGAACAGTGGTCTCTAGTGAAGATTTGCTGGCCGTCGGAGTGAGGAAACTCACTCCAAGAGGAGATTTGGGCAACGTTCTCTCCACCTAGCTTGTTGTTGCCCAGGTAGAGTGTCCAGCAAGCTAGGTGGAGAGAACGTTGCCCAAATCTCCTCTTGGAGTGAGTTTCCTCACTCCGACGGCCAGCAAATCTTCACTAGAGACCACTGTTCTTTCCGTAGGTCTCATGTGGAATGCGAAAGTGGCCCCAACCCCCTACACTCATACCTAATCCCCACCTTGAGTTACTAGGTGGGCCTCCCATAGGGATACAAATACCTGTCTAGGGAGTAGACATAATAGCAAGGCTCTCTCTCTCGCTCTCTCTCTCCTGAAACAGGCTGTCTGGAAACATCATGAACCACAATAAACCTTTACCAGCCTCTAGCACACAACATACCACAAATGAAAGGGTTGTAGCTATTGGCCGCGTTAGGAGCCACACTAACACTGCAGCTGTTTCACCACACACAATAACTCTTTCCTACTTTACATATGCTCTGCCCCAACTCCACCCCCTGAATACAAAACTAAAAATTTGCATTTGCAAATCGCATTAAGGGCTGTTAGCGCGATTTGTGGAATTATCTCCTGCAGTAACTCCTTGGAAAATGACCCCCTTAATTAGCTAAAATAAAAAAATTATAAACATGTTTTATAGTAATTTAGGTTCATAGATAAGCTTCATTGAACACAAAGAGAAAACAAATCAATAGGCATTAGTTCTGCAGAAGGCCCGGAGCTGGGCGTGTAACCTGAGCATTAGCAAAGGAGAAAGCTATTCAAAAGCTCTTGTCATAGAAACTGAGTATCCCAGGCAGAGAATTCTAATTGTTTAATTGCATAGCTTAGAGGAAAAAAAAAAACATTTGTTGAGTAAAATAAAAGTTTTGAAATCATTTGACTTTTTTCATTTCAGTTTCACAGTACCAGATATGGTTTATAATTAGGCCTTTCAATGATGGTCAAAAAGGAATTGAACATCTTGGAATCTAGATGCTATTATTGGTCAATTAATTTCACATTCTGAGCGTGTTCCTTTAAATTCCTTGGTAGCTGATAAAAGTATTGTAATCAGGGTGGCAGACAAAGTGGGATGTACTATCATTTTGGATAGAAGTGCATATGAATCAGGTTTTTCAGTAATTGATTGATATTGTGTATAATGAGAAACTGATGAGAGACCCTAGATAGAGGCTATTGCAGATTATCTCCAAGATAAGTTTGATGGGTCTTTCACATGGATTTATTAACAACAAGGAGGCTGCATTTTTGGTTTAAGAATATATTTGCATTCAATGTTTTCATATCCTGCTTATGATACATAAGAATTTAGATGCTGTTCCCAGGAGATCCATCATATCAGGTTTGGGTTCAATACTTGAACCTCTCCCAAAATGTATAGATACATTTCCTCAACAATTTGTCTTAGCCATTCAGTCCTATATTCAAGACTCTTCTTACTTTGTTCAGCATTTATAAGTCAGTAAGGTTTCCGGTAAGGATATTTGGTCAATTATGCTGGATATTGAATGAATGTCTGTATTTAAATATTCTCCATTGCCAATAGGAGTTGTCAGTCATTGAACATTTTTTTGGATCAATGTGTTAAACTGATATGGCTTCCTACTTAGTTTTTACTACAATTGGTAAGGTTGGCATTCACAGAAAGGTACTTTGTTTTTTATAGTAATTTTTATAAGCAAGTGAAAGGGACAGCAATTGGAGCTACTAGCGCCCCCAATATTGACTGCTTATATGTATCTGTGTTTGTACAACACTTTTTTTTTTATCAATTCTTTGGGTTGCTGGCCTTTGGTTCCATGCTTACTAAGATCAATCGAGAATAATTTTTTGATATGGTTTGGCACAGAATGGAGTTTGACTAGTTTTTTTCATATTAGAATATTTGTGATCTGCATTTTCATTTTATTGATATGAAAGATCATTACTGGGTTTCCTTCTTAGGGGTAGATTGTAGATTTGAGTTGGCTATATTTAATAAAACTACCGATCATAATAGTTTACTCCATTTTAATAGCTTCCTATCAACATTGTTTATGAGAGCACATACCTGTGGGACAATTTTTTAGGCTGCACAGAGTGTGCTCTTCTCTAAAGGAGATTAAGGTAACAGCAAGGATGATTTGGGACTAGTTCCTACAGCACGGCTATCCTAAAGATGTGGTAAAATGTGCATACAAATGAGTACAATATATAAATCATGATTTATTATTTAAAAATTCTCAAGATGGGTCTCAGGTTTGTGTTGTTTGTGTTGTTTGTGTATTACCATGCACAGCTTATATACTGTAGGTTATAAAGATTATTTAAAAATTTTGGCTGCTGTTACAAGCTCAAAAATCATTGGACAAACCTCTTCTTTTTGTATTTAAGTGGACTCATAATCTACATGATTATTTAGTTCCATCTCATCTGAGTCAGCCAATACCTGTCTTCATTGTAGGTTTTGCACTTTGGCTGTGACTACTAGTACATTTGTACATCTGTTTATGAAGAATAGTTACAGGCTGAGATCATTCACTGGTTGTGAGTCTACACAAATTATTTAATATTTTTGAGCATGCAAGTGTCTATATGTTGGTAAAATTCTACATATTGAGGTAGATCTTTAAACAATACGCGATCGCGTACTTTTGTTGGCGCACCAGGCGCCAACAAAAGTACGCTGGATTTTATAAGATACGCGTGTAGCCGCGCGTATCCTATAAAATCCAGGATCGGCGCGCACAAGGCTGCCGATTTTGGGCAGCCTGCACGCACCAAGCCGCACAGCCTGCCTCCGTTCCCTCCGAGGCCGCTCCAAAATCAGAGCGGCCTTGGAGGGAACTTTCTTTTCGCCTGCCCTCCCCTTCCTCTCCCTTCCCCTGCCTAACCCACCCCTCCGGCCCTATCTAAACCCCCCTTACCTTTATTTTATGATTTACGCCTGCCCAAAGCAGATGTGAATCAAAGCGCGCCAGCACTCCGCGTGGCGCGCGTTGGCGCCGGCCGGGGGCTGGTCCGGAGGCCTCGACCATGCCCCCGGCCGGCGCCATGCCCCCAAAAACGGCACGTCAATAGGCCCCGCCCCCGACACGCCCCTTTTCGAAAACCCCGGGACTTACGTGAGTCCCGGGGCTCTGCGCGCACCAGCGGCCTATGCAAAATAGGCGCGCAGGCGCGGGAGGGCCCTGCTCGCATAAATCCGGCCGGATTTACGGGAGCAGGGGGTTTAAAATCCGCCCCATTATTAAGACACACATTACTAAGCATACAAAACAATTTGTAATAACCACTTAAATACCCACTGACCTAACATTGGTTGGATTTCATCCATGCAATTGATTATTTGTGGTTTTTGGTTTTACAGTAGGTCACCAATTTACAAGGAGGTAATGTTAATCATATACTTCTGCAGAAGAAATAGCAGCAGATTTATGAATTTGGCTCTTAAAACCCTCATGGTTTGAATAGCAAGACTGAATGGTCTGTGTTTTTGTAAGGTTTTATAAGGTCATTATTATGTGTCCAATTGGGTTTGATTATATCATTAGTGGGTGGGCTTTCTGAAGGCTGTTGGGCTATAAAATGGATGTAGCTTTAAATGGTTAGTTTGAATGAGCTATTATCAAGATGTTTTTGTGAGTGTTCTTTTTTCGTGCATAAGGCATATTTTATATTTGTGGAGGATTTAATGTTATGTTTATTGGAATGGGTAGATTATTTTTTTCAGCTTTATTGTGGTTTTAGAGAGCATATGGGAGGGTTTCAATAGCAGTGATATACCATTGAAGAGATATATTTTCGATAAAAGTATCAGGTAACACCTCTGAAGAAACCTGGTGCAAAACATGTCAGGTTGAAGTGCTTGATAATACTTTCCCCCAGTTCTTCTTGGGTACTCTACCTAAAAAGCAGAATATGTGAAATCTTATGGATAGTGGACCTGTTCTTCAACAACTACATACACATCATTTGACAATAGTTTTGGTGTTTGAACTATGGTTTTTAACTAATATCATTTTGTGGAACAAAATATTTTTTCTCAGCTGTGTTTTTGCTGTCATTTTTGCTACATTTCTTAAAGTGGGGAAGGACAATATATGAATTGTTATTGTAATACTTTTTGGAATTTATTTATTGTTTTTTTATTTGTTTTGTTTTGTTTTGTACGCATTTGTTTCTGTGGGCTCTTCTCTGTCCTTTTATTTCTGACAAATCACTTCCACTGTTCCCTTCTCCTCTACGACCAATTCTTGACTCCGTGTTTTCCATGCTGTGCCGTGTGCTTGGAATAGTCTTTCCAAACTGGTGCATCATAATCCCTCTATCACCATGTTTACATTTCATCTAAAGAACCATCTTTTTGAAGCTCCTTTTAAATTTTAAGCCTGTTTGGCAGCGTTTAGCTTCATTAACTAGCTTTCTTTTTCTTTTTTTTTTTTTAACCATTGTTTTGCTTTATAAAATACCCCAAATCTCTTGAACTGTATGTTTGTCTGATTAGATTGTAAGTTGTATTGAGCAGTGACTGGCTTTTTTGTATATTTGTACAGTGCTGTGTATGTCATGTAGAGCTATAGAAATGCTAAGTAGTAGTAGTAAAATACATAAGTAGGCATATGTTAGAATTTTAAGAGAACATAACTTTCAAAGTCAGACAAAAGATATATTAAGTTAATACAATAAAACAACTTATATGTTAATATTTGAAGTTAACATTGAAATGTGTTTCTCATTGTAAGTTGCAAGTTGCCAAACTTCTAGATTTAAATTTCCTGTCCCATTGAACGAATAATTTTAAACCAGGTAAGTCATCACATGACACATGATTAAAATTTATGCAAATATAACAGAGATAGTGAGGAAGCATTATAGGCTTCTGGCTTAAATTTATCTCATAAGCCTTAATTTTCATTGTTTAGATAAAGTTATCACAGGCCTAATTGCAGGCCTAATGTTAGCTGGATATTAAATAAATAAAAAGCAAACAAAATAGAGGATCTAGTTGCAGCCTATCTACCTTCTTTCTATCTCTCACTCAAATTTAAAAAAAGGTAGCCAGGCCAAGCAGCATCCTCATATCTTACCCCCTCCCCACAACTAGCAAGAGACAAAAAAAATAATAGTCAAGCTGCCTAATACCCCCAGAACCAGCAAATCCTGAAGTGGCTGGCAACCTCATGAAGAGGTGGTGAGCTTCTTACCGCCTTCCATTAGGCTGCAACTTTTTTGTTTATACTTGGGTAGGAAGGAGGTAGATTGGCCTACCCAACTGCAACTTTTGTTTTTATTTAATTCAGAGTGGAAGTGAGGGCAATTGCTAGCGTTACATCACTACTTTTTTTCCCCAGTATTCAAGTGATCAGTATCGTTATCCATATAACATCATCCAAGTGACTCTAGCCAACTGTATTCAGCAGGAGACTTACTCAGCTAATTTCCATTGAATATAGCATTTACATTTATACAGTTATATTTAACTGGGTAACTTGCTGCTTGCCAGGTGTCTCAGTGTGGACCTGTTTATTTCTATATATTACAGTGGATTAACATAGCAACTTCACTACTTTCTTCAGTGACGGTTGATAATTATTTCCCTTACCCATAAACTATCTTGAACTGGATCATTATTTCTGAAAAAAATGCTATGGTACCATGCATTTGTTCCAGATAGAGAAGGGTTATGAATAAATGTACCTAGGTATTAATATGATATTTGAACCATTAGAAAGCTCTTGTACTTAACAAATTATGTATGATTTGCTCATATATACATGAATTTATTTATTTTATTTTATTTATTTATTTATTTTTAATTTTTATATACCGGAATTCCTGTATGCAATACAAATCAGTCCGGTTTACAAGTAACGAAAAGATTGCCCTGGTCTGGTAGATTAGACTGGGGTTTTTTACATAGAACATAGAACAATAACAATCAACTATTGAACATTATTACAAGGAACAGTGAAAGTAACAATAGTATTTAACAAACATATAATATTATTATAACATTATTCGTGAATAAATATAAACTATTGAGAACTGAGAAATTAATGTGATGCAACCAGCATGGATTTAACCTCACAAATCTGATATATTTTTTGAAGGGAATTAATAAACATGTGGATAAAGGTGAACGTAAATGTAGTGCATTTAGATTGCCAGAAGGCTTTAACAAAGTCTCTCATGAGAGGTTTCTAAGAAAACTAAAAAGTCATGGGATAGGAGCAATGTCCTTTTGTGGATTGCAAACTCATTAAAAGACAGGAAAAGGGAGTAGGATTAAATGGTCAGTTTTATTCGTGGAAAAAGGTAAAAAGTTGAATGCCTCAGTGATTAGTGCTTTTTAATATATTTATAAATGATCTGGAAAGGAGTATGATGAGTAAGGTGATCAAATATGCAGATGATGCAAAATAATTCAGAATAATTAAATCATAAGCAGATTGCAATAAATTGCAGGAGGACCTTGTGAGACTGGAAGATTGGGCATCCAAATTGCATATTAAATTTAATGTGGACCAGTTGAAGGTGATGCATATAGGGAAAAATAAACCTTTCTGTAGTTACACAATACTAGATTCCATATTAAGAGTTACCACTCAGGAAAAAGATCTAGCCATCATAGTGTATTACACATTGAAATCCTCATATCTGTGTGCTGTGGCACTCAAAAAAGAAAACAGAATGTTAGGAATTATTAGGAAGGGAATGGTGAATTTAATGGAGAATGTCATAATGCTTCTGAATTGCTCCATAGTGAGACCATACCTTGAATACTCTGTTCAATTCTGGTCACTGCATTCCAAAATAGATATAGATGCACTGGAGAAGGTACCAGGAAGGGTGAACATAATGATAAAGGGCCTGGAAAGGCTCACCTATGAAGAAAGGCTAAAGAGCTAAGGTTTGTTCAGCTTGGAGAAGAGATGGCTGAGGGGAATATGATGGAAGTCCATAAAATCATGAAAGGACAAACAGGTACATTTGAATTGGTTATTTACTCTTTCAGATAATACAAAACTAGGAGGCACTCCATAAAATTAACAAGCAACATCACCTTTCTACTATTCAATTCAGGAAACCATGCCCATCTGAAATACTTAGTGATCAGCTCTCCAAGGAACTCACGAACCTAGACATTTCTAATCCTAACTCAGCCCTAACTTCCTGGCACAAGATCACAGAATCGGTTGCTAATAATTTGTGCCCAACAGTCTCTAAAACAATCAATCCTTCAAAAAAAGGTAATCAACCCTGGTTTACCCCTAAACTAAGACAGATGAAACAGGAGCTACGCCACAGGGAAAATATATGGTGAAAAACACCCAACACAACTACCCTATCTAAGTACAAAGGCTTTCTACATCACTACAGGACCTCTATTCTACTAACAAAAAGGGAATTCTATGCCAACAAAATTCATCATTTTCAATACGATGTCCAGGCCCTGTTCACATACGTCACTCAAATCACAAAACCAACTCCTCCGTCTATCCCAGACGAACAAGCTCTATCTAAGGCTAATGAACTTGCTTCATTTTTTCAACAGAAGATCCTGAATACGCTCGCCCTTCTACCACCAAATACTCTTCCTCTTACCTCAGACAAGAATCCTCAATCAATCAAGGGAGCCAAGCTCGAAAGCTTCGAATCAATATCCTCTAAAGAGATGGAATCCCTTCTAAAAAGACAAAAACCATCTAGCCATCCTGCAGATAACATCCCATCAAATCTCCTGCTTCTCATTCCAAACACGATCGCAGGACCTTTAACAAGTATCATAAACTGCCTTTTAACCCAAGGGAGTTACCCTGACAGCCTAAAAACCGCGTCACTCAAACCCCTTCTCAAGAAACACAATCTAGACCCTAATGATCCTGCCAACTTCAGACCCATCTCCAATCTGCCATTTTTAGCTAAACTAACAGAGAAGCTGGTAAACACTCAGCTTTCAGAATACCTAGAAGATCACAATATCCTACACCACTCACAATATGGCTTCCGCAAAGCACGCAGTACGGAAACCCTCCTTATCTCACTTACAGATCATATTATAATGGGTCTTGACAAAGGCTACTCCTTTTTATTAGTCCTGTTAGACATCTCGGCGGCGTTTGACACCGTCAACCACTCCATCCTCCTTGATCGCCTAACAGATATTGGTATCTCCGGATCTGCCCATAATTGGTTCAAATCTTTCCTCTGCAATAGATCCTTCAAAGTTAAAATCAATAACAAAGAATCGCCATTAACAAAATCCACCCTAGGCGTACCACAAGGATCATCCCTTTCTCCAACCCTTTTTAATATTTACCTCCTCCCCCTTTGCCAATTGCTAACCGATCTTAATTTAATTCATTATCTGTACGCAGATGATGTACAGATTCTTATACCCATTACAGAATCTATTTCAAAAGCACTCACCCACTGGAATAACTGCCTTATATCTATCACCAGCCTCCTCAATAGATTAAATTTGGTCTTTAATTCCTCAAAGACAGAGCTCCTCCTCATCTCTGCAAATGAAGAATATATTCCCATACCATACCCACACAACGCATACATCACGCATAAGCAGGTGAGAGACCTAGGAGTAATTCTGGATAATAGACTAAACCTAAAGAAAATGGTCAATACTACATCCAAAGACTGCTTCTACAGACTCCAGGTTCTGAAATGACTCAAGCCACTTCTATTTTTCCAAGATTTTAGGACAGTCCTCCAAGCGTTGCTATTTGCCAAGATTGACTATTGCAGTACCCTTCTCCTTGGCCTACCCAAATCGACCACTAAACCGCTTCAGATGATACAAAATGCTGCAGCGAGATTACTGACCAACACCAGCCGCGGTAATCACATCTCACCCATCCTCAGAAACCTACATTGGCTACCAGTAAATTTTAGAATCCTTTACAAATCAATCACCCTAATACATAAATCCATCCATCATCAACTCCAACTCAACCTTGAAATACCCTTCAAACTTCACTCCTCCAACAGACCAATTAGAGATAATCATAAAGGTACTCTGAATTACCCCCCAACTAAAGCCACACGCCTTTCCTCGACCAAAGACCGAGCTTTTTCAATAGCAGGTCCGTCTATTTGGAACAACATCCCTTCAAGCCTCCGATTAGAACCCTGTCTCATTACGTTCAGGAAAAAACTTAAGACGTGGCTATTCCACCAAGCCTTCGATGATCCTCCAGACAATCTTTAGTCTTCTTTTCCCTCACTTGGACATAGAAGATTGAGGTCCTCCAACCATTCAAAAGAAGGACTCTGGCACTCACTGGTTAAAGCATCTTATACCTTCTGCCTTTACCTTTCTTCCAGCTTTTAAGCTTCCCAAGTTTTTTAGTCCTTGTTAAATGTAACTTTGCCTTATTCACTTCTCTTGTTAATTACTTTTATTTTATTTATTGCTTCAGTTATACCCTTGTTTTATGTAAACCGATCTGATATGGTTATTACTATGAAGGTCGGTATAAAAAAGTGTTAAATAAATAAATAAATAAATTTAAAATAAATCAGAGAAAATTATTTTTCACTCAATACACAATTAAATTCTGGAATTCATTGGCAGAGGTTGTGGCTAAGGCAGTTAGTGTAGCTGGGTTTAAAAATGATGTGTATAAGTTCCTGGAGGAGAAGTCCATAAACTGCTATTAATAAGCTGACTTAGGAAATAGCCACTGCTTATTACCGGCATTAGTTGCATGGGATCCATTTAATGTTTGGGTACTTGCCAGGTACTTGTGACTTGGATTGGCCACTGTTGGAAACAGGACGCTGGGCTTCATGGACCCTTGTTCTGATCCTCTATGGAAACTTCTTATGTTATATTGTTCATTAATCACAGACTTCACTGGGACATAGTGGAATCAAAGGAGTTATGCATTCTTTCAAATAAAATACATTTCTGACTTAAGGAAACTTTACAGTTTCTTGATCATACCTCTAAACTTCTAGACCACATTGTAATTTGTACAATTCATTAATCCAGGCAGCTGTGACCATTTGACACTAAAGGGGTGGGGGAGCAAAGGCAGCACACACTCACGGAATCCAAAGTACCATAGAGACCAGATGTGGGGTAAAATTGGCCACATCTTTATTAACAATAATACTATATACAACCATAACCGTGAACCTGAGCCATAACATAGATAGAGCTGTCAAACTGTCCCCTTCTACGCAGTCAGCACATCACCTCCAGCATGGGGCCCACCATAACCAAGCAAGGCCTTGCCCTGAGGGAGGTGATTATCTTCAGGGCATTCCCGGTCAGCCACCTCACTCAAGCAAGGTGACTTCCCAGTTGCAGAGTGGGGGCATCCAGTCTGTCGCCGCTCAGGGGCCAGTGTGACCTGGTGACAGATAGCCCTCATTGAATTGAAGTAGGGTATACCATATGCGGTGCACTGCCTCTAACAGGTGACCCCTCTTCAAGCTCGGGTATCCCCGCCCCGCTGCAACAAGAAACAAACATAACCTTATCTTACTAACAGCAAGTCTGACTAGCAGATATAACCCAACTGTGGCCAGTGTCAAGGAGCCCAACAATATCCTATTAATAGCATGCTTCAAAGTGTTCAAGTACAGGTTCTGTCCCATATCTGAGAGATGCACCCTGTCATTGCAGAACAACTCCATGCAATCCACACATAGCCAGTCATGCCTAACGTGAATGCCAACCCGACATTCAGTGAAATTGCCAATCTGCTTGTTTAATTTTTTCATCCATTGTCCCCAGCGTGGAAAGTTCAAGAACTGTTGATGGGGAATGATCTTTGACCAAATGAGCCTAGTGCGGGGCATTAAGGACTAGATGATCACAATTTCATTCCTCATGTTGTTCAGAGCAGGTGCCTCAGCATGGTTCCCAAATCGTTACCTCCAAGGTACGATTAGAATCTCTGGAAGGGAAGATTTTATTAATTGCTGCCTTAGCAGGGGGACAAGATGGTCCCAGTGCATCTCCTTCCAGCTCAGCCATTGCACTATTCTGTGCACCAATGGTATTTTTCATTGTGAACTGCTCCGCCCAAAACACAAATGAGTATCCATTGATACATATCAACTGATGTTGGCAGTGGGGGCCTGAAAGACAGTAGGTGTTAAAATTGCCATGAGGTGGGTCAATCATGCTTGTGAGATTCCATGACCAAATAGTTAATGTGCGCCAAGTCCCAGGGATCCATTTACCTGTCTAATATATGACAGGTATGCCGGTGAGCGCCATCTACCAATAAACTGGATGATGATACCTGACAAACCAGATGCAGCTATGCAGGAAGCCACCTCAGTCTGGAATGAGTGAATTCCAAACTGTTCTGACCTCAGCTTGGCCATGTTCAGGGCACAGTTAAGGATGGCATTAAATTGATACTTGCTCAGCGAGAGTGAGTTGGCATGCAATAGAAACTGTATCCCCTTAGAAGGCCTTAGAGCCCTGTAGTACATCACATTAGCAATGGGATATGTAACCAAACCTGGTACTTCAATGAGTATGACTGATGCCCCATGCCCGGGCTGGTCAGTCTTTGATCTCCGTATCCAGAAAGTCATCTTCCCATCAGTGATGGAAACATTGCAAGCTCAAAGACCTGAGCAGTTATGTTTGCAATTAGCCACGGCAGCTTATTCATTCATGCAACAAGTGGCAATGAATGGAATGCAAAAGGCAGATTGTTACAAGACCAGCTCGAAATGGTCCAGTACCACAGAAGGCAGAGTGCCATAGGGCAAGCAGGCGATCGTGCAAAATAGGATGATGTGCATAAGGAATGTGTGGATTATATTTGGTCCAACCTGCACAATTAACTGCAAAGTCCCTTACTGCATTGTGCAAACCATGGGCCTTTGCATAAAAGGTGTAACCCACCAGATTGTACTGTGCCTTGAGATGTGCTGCACTGTTTAGCCTGCACAATGTATTCCACCATCCTGTGTGAAAGACTCAGGTCCCCTGACTAGTCAGAGGCTTCTAGGAAATCCAAGATGTCAATATGTCCACTCATGTATGCTCACCACTTAGAACAAGAAAGACAATCAGAAATCTCGTTGTGAAGACTGGGGATGTGCCTTGCCCATGCCATCACTTTTATCTGCAAACACCTCAAGACAATTAGCCTCAGGAGTTCCAAAATTGGAGTGCATCTCGCAGACTGCCGATTGATTATGTGGACGACTGCTAGTTTGTCACACCAGAATATCACCTTTTTGATTGCCAGTAGCTTATTCCAAATCTGGAGTGCCACTACTATCAAGAACAGCTCTAGAAAGGTGATGTTCGATGTGTTCCCTGAATCTACCCAATTATGTAACCATGTCTCCGTGCACCAGCTGCCCTGACAGTATAGGCCAAAGCCAATGCCCCTGTGGCATCAGAGAACAGCTCTAGGTCAATGCTGGATACTGGTGGAGGTGACCACACTACTGAGCCATTGAAATTGGCCAAGACTGTTTCCCACACTCAGAGATCCTTACATATAGCCTGGGTAACTCGCAGGTGGTGGTATTTTGTGATTGTCATGGATGTAGTAACCAATCAGTGCAGAAATGCCCACCTCATCAGAATTACCCGACAAGCAAAAGCCAGGCTCCTGATTAGGGATTGCATGGTGGCTAGGGTAATCTTGCAAGACAGGCACGTGCCCAGATCAGTTCGGCAAGCTTCTAAATATTATTGGCTGAGAGTCTGGACAACATTTGAATGGTGTCGAGCTCGATGCCAAGGAAAGTTGGTAGTTCCAACTTCTTTGCTGCCAGTGGAATGCCAAAGTCTCTGGCCATGGTTTGAAAACCGTCATAGAGATTGTAGTACACACCTGGGTCACAACGGCCATTGATTAGAAAATTGTCCATGTATTGAACAATGCTTTTCAAACCTGTGCGCCAGGACAACTCCTAATGCAAGAAGGTGTTGAAAGCCTCAACATGAGCGAACAAAACTGAGCACCTTACGGGCATGAACCTATTAAAATAGTAAGTACCCTCAAAGAAGAACCCCAGCAGAGGAAATTTGACAAGATGCACAGGTAAGTGCCAGAAGGCAGACTCTATATTTATTTATTTATTTATTTATTTATTTATTTATAACTTTTTTATACCGACATTCATGTGCAAAAGAACATATCAGATTGGTTTACAATGAAACAAAACAAGCATAAACGAATGCATTACATAGAACAGGGATAAATTAACTGCGAAACAAACGGGTACAAATAAGTGCAGGGCTCTTCTGTATAGCAAGTAACTGTAATGTCTCACAACTGAGGAAACTAACATGGGAGCAAAGTTAACTGTGAGAGGAATTATGTCATGAGAGAGAATAAAACAAAAGCAGGGTGGCACCTTAGCCATGAAAGTCCTCTCCCCACAATCTCTGAGGAGGTTGCACGCACTGTCAAAGTAGACATATTGGACTGTAGAGATGTGCTTCGTTTTTTTCTACCGGGTCGTTTTTCGGTACGGATACTTCGTGGTACAATTCGGGTTTTCTCGTTTCGTTTTTTCGAAAAACGAAACGAGAAAACCCGAAACCGGGCCGAAAAACGAATCGGTAAACGAAGCTTAAAAAAACCCACCCCAAGCATTTAAAAACATTTAGAAGCATTTTCGTATATATATACAACCCTCGCCCCCCATCCCGATCCCTCCCCAAGACTTACGAAGATCCCTGGTGGTCCAGCGGGGTCCCGGGTTCCATTTGCCCTCCGTGCCCGGTGTGCTACTGCAAGCCGTGCGCCTCAAAATGGTGCCGAATAGCCTGAACTACCATGTCACAGGGGCTTTCGGTGCTATTGGTCAGCCCCTGTCACATGGCCATCGGCGCCATCTTGTGCTCCTATCATGTGACAGGAGCTGACCAATGGCGCCGAAAGCCTCTGTGACATAGTATGGGCAAAGGCTATCGGCGCCATTTTGGTTACTGGCAGCCGGCTCCTGACCCCCCCAAGGCTTGCCAATAATCCCTGGGGGTCCAGCAGGGGTCCGGGAGCGATTTCGTTGTCGGCTGCCAGTTACCAAAATGGCGCCGATAGCCTTTGCCCATACTATGTCACAGAGGCTTTCGGCGCCATTGGTCAGCTCCTGTCACATGATAGGAGCACAAGATGGTGCCGATGGCCATGTGACAGGGGCTGACCAATAGCGCCGAAAGCCCCTGTGACATGGTAGTTCAGGCTATTCGGCACCATTTTGAGGCGCACGGCTTGCAGTACCGGGCACGGAGGGCAAATGGAACCCAGGACCCCGCTGGACCAGTGATGTTCGTAAGTCTTAGGGAGGGATCAGGATCGGGGGGGGGGGGTGTATAATAGTTAATTTAAATGTTTGGGGTGGTTTGGGGTGGCTTTTTAATTAAAAAAAAATTGTGCCCCTCTCCGCAGGCAAACCCGAAAAATGAAATTTCCCCGAAATTCGGGGAAATTTCATTTCGGGTTTCAGGACCTCCGAAACTGCAACGAATTAGGAAATTTCGTGCAATTTCCTAATTCGGGCGAAAAACGAAGCACATCTCTATTGGACTGTAGAGCCCTCCTGGGGGATGAAATCATTCTTAGCCTACCCAGCCATGTAAGAAAGGTTATGTATAAGCCTAAATTTACCCGGCTCTTTCTTGGGCACCACTGCCAATTGTGATAAACCATTCTGTTGAAAGGAGCAAAGGGAAGGAGCCCGCCACCCTATTGAGACTAATCTCCACCATCAGATTTTCCCTCACAACCTCAGCAAGCTTGGTTGCAGAAGATGCATTCATGTGGCTCAGTGGGTTCAGAGGACATTCATAAGGGATTTTTAAATCATTCTTAAAACCCTTGTGCACTTGATGTCTTGAGTACCCCAGGAGATTCTTGGTGTGTCTTCCATCCTCTTTCTAAACTGCTCAATGTAGTTTAATCAAGCCAGTCCCTCATATGTAGAGTGAGCACTGACAATGGTGTCCAGGTACGACCACATTGCCAAGTGCTGTGAGGGGTCAGCTCGCCAATTATCAATGCCAACCATGCAAAGGACCACACCCAGTTATTAATATTCCTTGGGACCCATAGGAGGATCCTGCTGCCTGTGCCCCTTGCGAGACCCTTTCTCACTTCTGTGTCCTTCCATCAGACTAAATATGCTGACATATTGGTCAATGGACGAAGTGAACTTAATCCTGCCAAATCTGCTTTGTAGTGTTGAGGGTAGGTAAGCTTGCATTAGTAGCATTGGTGTTCTGTGATCCCTCCACCACTGATGACCCATGTGAACCGGAGGAAGATACTGATGAGAAACTCCTAATGCCTGTGGAGTCAGAGTGGCAGAAGTGTCTTCTACTTTCCTTTTGTACACCCACCCCACAGCCTTGCTGCTCTCTTCAGGCAGTTGCTCAACAGCTGCCTCCTCTGCCCCCAGCAGTTGAGTAGAGGTCTCCCCAACCCCAACCACAGGAATAAAAGCATTGGCCTCACCTTCTTCAGACACAGGGACTGTGACTATACCACAGGGGCCAGAGAGGTATCCGTATTGATAGTATTCTGAAGATCCGGCGAGTCACAGTTCAGAATTCTCACTAGAAGCTGAAGTGCAGGTAGCAACTGAGCCAAGAGAATTGTCGCCGTGGGCTTTCACGGTGCAGGCAAGCTGCTGCTTTGGGCTTGCAGGCACATAGCATACCTGGCAGTCCATTGCCCCATGCCAAAGGGGCGCCCCAGTTGCCAATGAGATTGGGCTCGCTGATAAAAACCAGGAGGGCCCAAGAATGGCCACACAGGACAGGAAGGAGATACAGCCTCTGTAGCCCTCCAAGCCAATATCTGCACGGTGCGCTGTATGGAAAGCAGGGTAGTTACATGACTGGGCTACCCCAGTTGAATACCAGCCTGTCCCGAGGGGGTGAAACCACCTGGATGGCTGGCTGCATGGTCCCCATAAGGTCCCTACCTCACTGGCTGGAGGACTGATGGGGAGGACTGAAGGAGACAACCACTTCTAGAAGTCCTGATCCTGTCCCCTTTGCTGTGTCCTGATCCTGTCCCCTTTGCTGTGTCTTCATTCACCAAATTGCTCGAATCAGGTGGTGGGTCCCTAGAAGGGAAATGGGACATTTGTCTGATTCCTCCCTGGGGTTCCTTGTGGCATCTTGTCCCTGTGGCTGGCAGTACACCCAGTGATTCCTCCTCAGGTCAGACTATACTATTGGGATCCCCCCGTGGGGCTGGGTGGTGAGCAGGCGCTCTCTGCTTGTGGCTGCAAGTCATGGCTGCAAAATAATGGCTTAAATGTCCCTCTCCCTTCTTTATTTTTTATATTATTTTATTTTATTTTATTTTAGAATTAGCCAAATATGTCTGATAAGCCAAACAAGTCAATTTAAATTGTCAGCCGGGGGAGGTGACCTACCACAATTGCAGTGAAGGCAGCAACACAGGGAACAGGAGCTGAAATGGATGGAGGCAGGGCATGCTGTCCAGATAACTCCCCATCTGCTGCCTCTGTCCCCCTCTGCCCCCCAACTTCCCGGCTATCCCCGAAGACTGCGGCACCTGATGGCAGCACCTGATAGAGGCACCTGATGGCCCACGGCTACTTTTGATGATATGTTGGTGGTCCTTAAGGGGCGAAACACTTCCCGGGGTGGACCCTTTTAATCGGCGACCACATTCCCACCCACCCACCCTGCATGTAGTACAGGGGCATTGGGGAAAGTGCATGTAAGAACATAAGAACATAAGAAATTGCCATGCTGGGTCAGACCAAGGGTCCATCAAGCCCAGCATCCTGTTTGCAACAGAGGCCAAACCAGGCCACAAGAACCTAGCAATTGCCCAAACACTAAGAGGATCCCATGCTACTGATGCAATTAATAGCAGTGGCTATTCCCTAAGTATAATTGATTAATAGCCATTAATGGACTTCTCCTCCAAGAACTTATCCAAACCTTTTCTGAACCCAGCTACACTAACTGCACTAACCACATCCTCTGGCAACAAGTTCCAGAGCTTTATTGTGGATAAGTGTACTTATGTTAACCTGATTTTCATGTGTTAGGCCATACCTAGGACGTGGTTCCATTGCAATAGTTAGCGGTTATTGTTAGTTAGAACTTGTTCCTGTTGTGATCCATTTTTTTGCATTATGCTAGCTAGAGTATTATGTTAGGCAGCAGAGCATATTTATGTAATGTTGCAGCTGGGGTTTTTTGTGTAGGGGTATGGCAGGCACCCGGGCCAATTGGGGAGTTATTGAACAGGTTGGAGCTTCCTCAGAAAAACAGGTCAGCTGCGGGGCTAAAGAGAAGGCCATGTTGCCTGAGGGGGTGGGTACCACTCCCAGTATGTTTGGGGCCCCTTGCTGGAAAATGCGGCCTGGCATCGGTCCTTCGGTGCACCGCCTTGCAGGTTACTGGTGGGCGGATAGTGGGCATGGACCCGGATTCTTCCGAACTATTAAGGTATTGTCCTGGGTACTGGTTTTATATCTCATGTTATCTTAAATAAAGCTGCGGTCTGTTTAATTCCAATTTGAATGCTGTCATGATTACTTATTTCAAGGACGGGGGTAAAGGTCTTTAGCTGCCCAGCCAGGTGCACATCTTGGTCATGGCTCCCAGCATCATCTTTCCTAAGGATTTCAGTACAATGAAAATGAACATCTTGTTTGCCAAATTGTATTTTGAAGTGATAAGGTCAAATTTTTCAAAAACCAATGGGGTAGATTTTCAAAGGGTTACGCGCATAAGATACACGCGTAACCCCCAAAAACCTGCCCCTGCCTGCCCCTGCGTGCGCCAAGCCCCGGGACGGGCGTATGTCCCGGGGCTTCGAAAAAGGGGTGTTCCGGGCGCGGGGCCGTGGACTCCTGAGAGTATAATTTGCAATGTTATTTATAGTGCTTATCGGATGCTTCCCTTCCCTGTACCTTTCTCCTTCAGGTACTGTTCGGCTCCGGACAGCCGAAAAAAAAAAGCTTTCGAAACCGAGAACGAAGATTTCCCACGGTTTTACTACGAACCCGATACCAGAAACAAGTCCGGTACCGATTCACATCTCTAATAAAAACATAAAAAAGGAACTCACATCATCAGTCCATGAGAATATGTTTAATGTTTGGCTGTGCCTGCCTTTTTACACACTGATGATGTCTTTCATAGTGAAGTCTGGGCACAAGTGGGTGCATTCATCGACCCGCACCGAGGGATGTGATCATTTCATAACATATGTGTATATCTGTATAATAAAATAGCCTGGCTGCATGCATATATGCATGCAATTTTAAGTGGCCACATGCCTGTGTAAACAAATTTCGCTTCTAGTGAAAGGAATTTAAAAACTGACGCCATTGGTCATTTTCAGTTCATTCCCATTCTCCCTGTTAACGGATAGGTCTTCCAAACCCACCTAGTTTAATAGCCTCTCTTTTCTCCTGTTAGCCCCAATCTTTAAAATTCTTTGATGTATCTTGAATTTTTTTGTTTTACAAATTACACATCATCCATAGCAGAAGTAAAGTTAGGTGGCAGAGGACCCTGGTGTGCGCCAGTGCATGTAGGTGTTTACACACTCATCTCTTGGCCAGGCCCAAGCCCACACTGTGCCCATACCATGCTCACTCCCCACCCCCTTTTACAAACTTTTCATTTGTGTGTAAAATTGGAGATACACGCGTGCCCAGGTGGCTTTTAAAATCTGCTCGGTGCGCACCGGCCCAGCATATTTGTGCATCACCTAATTGATGCACGCATCGGGCTTTTACAATTCACCTTACTTTTTTTTAGTTTGCATTTTATTGAAATGACCTACCAGAAGCATTAAAATATCTGTATCACCTATTGTAACTACAGCAAACTCTTCTGTAGTGAATAAAATGCACTCAGTTCTGGTATCATCTTCCTCATGATTTGCCTTGCCTGTAGCTGCAGAATATTGAAAATAGGGTTTTATGTTTGCACTTTTTTCTTCAGGGAATCTACCAGCAAATGTATTTGTTTTTGCCTACAGGATTATTTAACAGATGATGCAAGCTAGATCTACCTTTTTACCAGACACAACTAGAAATTCAGTCCAGTTGCTGAAACCTGGCAGATATTTATTTACCTGTTGCTATTATTCTGACCTGATGTTTTTGAATGTTTCAAGCATTTCTTTCTCACATAGCCTTAACTGATATTTCTTTATAGTATTAAATAAATATTATAATTTCTATCAAAGGGTATTCTTATATTTATAATGAGTACCTAATATAAATCTTCAAGTTCGCCAAGTTTCTGACACCTACAGACTTTCCATGTACCACTAGAAGCAGACAGGATGATCCATTAGGAGTAATCTCGGTGAACAGGTCACACCTCTGTTAATACATCTGCCTGAACTACTGTGTTGCTTGCCCTTGCATTGCCATTTGTGTTTGCAATGGAAACCGGCACAATCATGAGGTTATGATTAGCTTTAAACAGGTAGCTTGCTACTTGCTGGATTGCTTGAACCTGTTTTTCATAGCACTGCCTATAATACACTGTATATGGGATTAGGATTTTGGCTAAAAATTACCACTCATTCTCCTATTAATATTAAACAATCCTCATCAAATATTTTCCTGTATTTTTTTATTTCCTTATATCCTTTAAATCAGGGGTGGGCAGTTCCGGTCCTCGAGGGCCACAAACCAGTCTGGTTTTCAGGATATCCCTAATTAATATGCATGAGAGAGATTTGCATGCATTCTACCTCAGTTGTATGCAAATCTATGTCATGCATATTCATTAGTATATCCTAAAACCTCGAAAGGTTTGTGGCCCTCGAGGACTGGAATTGCCCACCCCTGCTTTAAACCCTTAAAACATTCCCAAAAATGGATAATCAATATTTTAATTCTTCATTGAAAACAAAAATCTCTTTTCACCAAAACTTTCTGTACACTAAAAACTTTTGTAAGAAGAAAGGGGTTGTTTCATAAATCTTTCAAGGAACCATCCAGGTTGTCCCCCTATATTTAATTTATTTATCACAAAAACTTTTTTTGTTAAATTATTTTTTTCTATATATATAAATGTTTGTGAAAAGTAGATGAAAAACAGTTCACCAACAGAATATATTTCTTATGTTTTCATTGTCTTGAATAGACCAACAAAAAGTACTTAGCCTGATGTAGACGCTGAGACCTCAATCCGCAAATGCGTTTTTACCCAACGAGGCCAAGTTTCAAATAAATTCTTCATCAGGGGAAATCGCTTGCCCATCGTACATCTCAGCTCTCCAAAGTAATATCTCTATGTATACATACTCTCATTTCAAAATTTCAAAGTGCTCGCAGCGCGCTGCCTATGTCTTCCATGCAAAATGGCGAACCTAAGTTCCCATTCTCGGCGTCCTCATTTAAAGGGACCCCATCATGTGACACGTTGATGACGTCAATGAACAACAGACTATCCTTTCAACCAGTCTTCAGATTAAAGCAGTCTTCGAATCAGAGCAACGAAAACCAGTCAACCTGGTCATTTAATCCTGCAGGGGTTTCTGATTTTAATTTGTAGATCCAAAATTGCTCCCTTTAGTTCAACAAAGATGTTAAATGTATTTATTTATTTTTTATTTAGACTCTTTTAAGTATAGCGTGTTGCCTTCACTCCGGTTTACATTTTAAACAACTTAATACATGTGACACATTCGTATGAAAATTAACACTTTTACAAGCAACTAGATACATTTCAGCCTGTAGCAATGGTGTATTATAAACAGGTCTATAAAAATACAGTCTAAGTCTGTTATATCAAGTGTGGCCAAGAAAGGTTGGTAGGTCATGAGATAATATAGATGTCGATATTACATCTAGAGTGTGAAAATGAAACTTTTCAAAGGAGAGATGTGTTAGAAGGACGGAAGGGTTAATGGGAAACAGGGAAGGAATAGAGAACAAGTAAGATTCATCAAGAGATAGAGTTTAAATGAGAGATGTAAAGAGGGAGAGAGGGGTGTTAATTTTGTATGGGGGAGGTAGATATGGGCAAGAGAAAATTAGTTTACCCAATATCGTCTGGGAAAGTTTGTCTAAATAACCAAGTTTTCAGTTCTTTTTTGAAAGATTTACTGTCATTGATAGAGCTTAGGTAGTCTGGTAAAGAGTTCCATGCGTATGGTCCTGCGATAGAGAAGGCTCTATTCCTGGTGTTGGATAGTTTAGCAGATGGTAGGGAGGGTATGACTAGTTTCATTTTATTGGTCTTTCTTGTCGAGCGAGGTGTTTTGTGCAGTTGGATCATGTGATTTAGGGCATTGTTGTCTGCTTTGTATATTTCATTGTGTAGAATGGTTAGGGATTTGTATTTGATCCTTTGTTCGATCGGTAACCAGTGAAGGCTCTTCAGTACCGGAGTGATGTGATCAAATTTCTTTTTGCTGGTGAGAACCCTGGCTGCAGCATTTTGTAGTAATTGAAGTGGTTTAAATGTTGATCTGGTGAGGCCAATGAGAAGTGAATTGCAGTAATCAAGACTTGAGAAAATGATTGTAGAACGGTTCTGAAGTCTTGTGGGTGTAAAAGTGGTTTAAGGTGTTTTAGAATATGAAGTTTGTGGAAGCCTTCTTTTATTTTCATTGTAATATACTTTTTGAAGTTCAAATCGTTGTCTATCCAGATACCAAGGTCTTTTACAAAGCTCTTCAGGAGGTTTATATTGTTATCAATTTGTATGTAAGGCATTGTGGTTATTTGATCTGAGTTGTTTCTTTTGATGAGGATGCATTCTGTTTTGCTCATATTTAGGCATAACTTTAATTGGTTTAGCTGGTTTCTGATAGAGATGAGGTGGTTTGCTGTAAGGTTGATTGCATCTTCAATAGTGGAGGTTATTGGGATGAGTAGTTGAATGTCATCAGTGTATAAAAAGAATGTGATGCCAAGGCTTGAGATGAACTGACAGAGTGGGAGTAAGTATATGTTAAAGAGGGTGGCCGAGAGGGCGGACCCTTGTGGAACTCCGGTTTCAAGGGGACAGGGGTCAGAGGAGTTATTATTAAGGGTGACTTTGAAGAATCTGTCTGATAGGAATGAAGAGAACCAGTCCAGAGTTTTGCCTGATAGACCAATATTAGCAAGTCTTGATATTAATTTTTTGTGATCTACTGTTTCAAAGAAAGATCGAGTAGGATTAATAAGTGGTTTAATTTATTATCAGAATCTCTTATTATCTTATTCGATAAATTGAGTAGCAGGGTTTCAGTGCTGCAGTTTTTTCTGAAACCGTGTTGTGATGGATGAAGAATATTGTAGTTTTCTAGGTGATCATTGAGTTGTTTTAAGGCTGCTTTCTCTGACAACTTGGCAAGTAAGGGGAGGTTTGAGATAGGCCGGTAATTGTTCAGATCTTTTGGGTCCAGGTTCTTTTTTTTCAATATTGGGGTGATTGTTGCCATTTTTAAGATGGCTGGTAGTTGTCCCTCTTCAAGAGATTTGTTTATTATGGCCGCTAAAGTTGGGGCAATAATATGAGCCATTTCCTTGAATGTGCGGGTTGGGATTGTATCCAGAACATGACGAGCTGGGTTAATTTTTCGTAGCATCTTTTCTGTTTTGGTATTTGAGATTGGTTCGAAGTTTAACCAGGGTGTTATAGTTGATGGAATGGATGGAATTTCAGTAATTGAAGGGTTATTAAAGGAGTCAGATATTTTGTTTATTTTGTTCCTAAAGAACATGGCAAGGTCTTGACTTAGGTTATTTGTGTCAGCAATTGGGGAGTTTTTGCTGTTCTCGTTTATAAGGTTTTTAACTATGTTGAAGAGGGAGTTGGATTTATTAGTTGAGTTTTTTATCTTTAGACCATAGTAGTCGCGTTTGGTGTTCAGGATCATTTTCTTATAGTTGGCGAGTTGCGTGCGGTATCGTTGAAGGTTTGCTGGGCTTTTGGCTTTGCACCATTCTTTTTCCAATTTTCTGAGGCTGGATTTCATAGATCTGAGGTATGAGTTAAACCAGGGGTTGTTTTTCTCTCTGTTTAATTTTATCAATTTTATTTTCTCATGGTTTATGTTGTTTGCAGTTTGCTTTGTAAGATGAAACCAGGACTGAGTGACGTTATGTATGTTGGATAGGTCTAGATTCATTAGTTGTTTCCCCAGTTCATGTTGAAGTGAGTCAGGTTCAAAGGGGGGTCGGTATTTGAAAGATAGTTGTTCATTTGTTCTTGTTGATTTGCTGTTAAGCACTTGTGTACTGCATTGTATTAAGTAGTGATCTGACAAGGGGACAGGTTTCTGGGAGATTGTGGAGTCGAGGAAGTATTGATTGGTGAAAATCAGGTCCAGCGTGTGGCCTGCTTTGTGAGTAGGGTTGTTTACAAGTTGGGTCAAGTTTAGGCTAGAAAGCATGTCAATCATTGTTTGGCAGTTATGGGATCTGGGGTTGGTGTCTGTGTGGAGGTTAAAGTCACCAAGTATTATCAAAGGTTTTTTCATGCTAATGTTTGTTACTAAGAATTCTAGAAGAGGTGAGATATCGTTGTCAAGAAGCTTGGGTGGGCAATACACTAGACATATTTGTAGAAGTTCTGAGTCAAGTAGAGCAATTTCATATTTCTTCGGTAGGTTGTGTGGTAATAGCTTCATAGAGAAGTGTTTTTTTATGATGAGTAGGAGACCACCTCCTCTGCGGGATTTGCGTGGGATAGAGAAAATGTCATACGCATTGTTGGTTAGATGATTTGTCAGGACTTGATCAGTATCTTTGAGCCAAGTTTCTGTTATGGCGAAGAAATCTGGGTTCTTTTCTTGGATCAAGTCTGAGATGATCATGAATTTCTTTGTCAGAGATTGAGCATTTATCAGGAAGAAGGTAAGGTAGAGTAGGTTTTTGGCAAGTTTGAGTAGTGGGATATTGATCAGATGACAGTTTCTTCTCTGGTGGGTCAAGATGGGAGAAGCCATGATGGTGCTGACTGATGAATACTTGAGGAGCTCAAGTGCTCTCTTAGTCTGGGTGATGAAGAGTACAAGAAGTTGATCTCCTTGTCTAGTTGATAGTGATAGATGGAAGTGGAGTAAAGGAGATGATGGCCTTTGGGAAGGTCGGGTAGGAGGGTTGTGCCGAGATGAAAGGTATCAGGATAGAAGTCGATGTTTGGAGATAGAGCGGGGTCTGAGATCTGGGCAGGGTTATGTATGTATGTATGTATGTATGTTGAATTTACAGCTGAATGTTGGCTGGGAATCAGATGTATGTTTGGAAAGAGTTGGAGGAGAGTTGTATGCAGAACGGGGTGGTAACAGATGGATTGAGGTTAGAAGCGAGCTGGGTGCTAGAAGGTTGAGGGTATGAAGAGGGTTGTAGATGAGTGTGGTGCAAAGAAAGCAGATGGATGAAAGATCTAAATGTTATGGGGGTGTTGACCGTGTTGTAAATATGGAGGATTCTTGACGGAGTAGGTCGAAAAATGAGTTGCAGGTGTTCCAGGTGATTGTGGGCTGGGAGCTGAAAGAGGTCTGGATTTGGAAGTCGAGGATGTACTTATGAAAGATAGTAGATGGTTAGAAAGGTATTGAGAGGGAGAAGTTTGAATGGATTCGTAGCTGTTTGATGGTGAGCTGTCTTGCTGAATTAAGAGTATTGTCTCAATAGTTTGTTTGAGACTTAGAGGGTTAGGAAATATGGATGAATGGATCAGTTTGTGAGTTCCTGAGCCGGGTTGAGAATGAAAGTTTAAAATATTGGATGTTTGAAGAGAGGGTAGATCAGTGGAGTAGGTCCTGGTCCTGGGGCTCTCAAAGGGGCGCTCTAAGGGGCAGGCCCCTTAGGTCGCGCTCCTTTTTGCACGCGATGCCGCGGCTAAGCTTTCAAATTTAAAGATCTTCTGTTTTCAGCCTGATTGGCTGAGAGCCTCACAGGGGGCGTGGTTATCTCACCGTGTTCGATGGTGGCGACTTTCTTTTCTCTTTGCTGTTCCTGAGAGCCCCTGGTGCATTGCACGCCCTGGATCGGCAGGTAGGCTCCAGCCCTGGATTGGGTCCCAAAAGTCTCTGTAGAGGAGTCAGAGCGGTGCAATGGTGCTGGGGGCGAATTTAAGCGAGAAGGGAATGCCGCGGCTAAGCTTTCAAATTTAAAGATCTTCTCTTTTCAGCCTGATTGGCTGAGAGCCTCACAGGGGGCGTGGTTATCTCAATTATCTCCAAACGGTGCATTGCTCTCCACTTTCTCAATTACTGTCCACTCAAGATCAGCGAACACATGTCCCTGTTCAATGCAGTGTCCCACCAATGGTGCCAATAATACTCTATTATTTATTCTAGACCCATACTCCATCAAATGCAACTTAATGGCCCTTTTTGTTCATCCCACATAGACTTTAGGACAGCCAAATACAATTGCATAGATCACATTGCTCATAGTACAGTCTGCCCAGCACTTGCTTCTCACTACATACCCTGTGTTACAATCCACCCAGTGCTCTCCTTCAATCGTGTTTTCACACACCGAGCAGGTACCACATTTCTGATGCCCCCCACACACACACACATCTTCAAACTTGTTGGCTTTATTGACCAGTTTTGCCCGTACAACCTTATCATGAATGTTAGGACCCCGGCTAGTTGCAAATATGGGCGGCTCTTTAAACACACTGTGCAACCCTAACACATGCCAATGTTTTTAACTGATGTAATCACTGCTGAAGTTGAAGTGCTCTGTTGTAAAACATATACAAGCCGATCCTGTTATTTTCAAGCCTTGTATTGTAAAAGTTGTGTCCGATCACCTTATTTTGCTCTTTTATACACCTGTCGGATCACTTTAAGTGGATACCTCCGATTCCTAAACCGTTTTATCATCAACCTTGCTTGTGCTTCAAACTCATCCTTTGAGGAACAAATCTGTTTAATCCTAAAGAATTGGGAAACAGGCAACTCCTTCTTAAATGCAGCAGAATGGTGACTGTGATATCTCAACAGGTTATTTTTATCTGTAGCTTTCCTCTTCACTGTTATAGTAATTTGTGTTCCTTGGATTTTCACTAATACATCAAGATACACAATAATAGAATCACTCCATTGATGGGTGAAACCCAAATTCCTATCCAAAGCGTTAATCCATGCAATGAACTCATTTAATGATTCTTTAGAATTCTTCCAGACAATAAAGACATTGTCTATGTAACGATACCAGACGACAATCTTCGACCACCACTGGGAACCATAGATGTATTTCTCCTCAAAATCCGACATGTATAAATTTGCCACGGACAGGGCCAGAGATGAACCCATTGGTATTCCATGGTCCTGATGGTAGTGCTGTTCATTGAAGCTGAAATAATTGTTGAATAAAACCAACTCTGTTAAAGCAGTCAAAAAATCGGCCTTAATCCTAGGTGGGCCAAGATGCTGATCCAATGCCTTGCTGGCGATGTCCAATGCTGCTTGCTGTGGTATACATGTGTAAAGTGAAGGTATGTTCATGGTTACTTAAAGTACAGGGATATCCCCCAACTGGATCTCCCCCAATTTGTTAAAAAATTGAATAGTGTCCTTAAGACATGAAGGTTTCAATTTCACCAAAGGTTGCAAAAACTGGTCCACAAATATTGCAGGTGGCTCAAGTACCGAGCCTCTCAATGACACAATTGGACGAATAGGTGGATTGCTCAAATCTTTGTGTATTTTCGGGAGACCATATATAACTGTGATCTTAGGATATTCCACGACTAAAAAACGTTTTCTCTTTATCTGTTAAACATTTAGTGGACTCCACTAAGGGGCGGATTTTAAAAGCCCTGCTCACATAAATCCGCCTGGATTTACGTGAGCAGGGCCTTGCGTGCTAGCGCGCGTATTTTCCATAGGCCTGCAGGCGCGCGCAGAGCCCCGGGACTCGCGTAAGTCCCGGGGTGTTTTGTCGGGGGCGTGTCGGGGCGTGTCGGGGGCGGGGACGATCGATGCGGCGTTTTTTTTGTGCGGGACGCGATGTTTCGGGGGTGGGCCCGGGGGCGTGGTTTCGGCCCGGGGCGGTCCGGGGGCATGGCCGCGCCCTCCGGAACCGCCCCCGGGTCGGGTCTCGGCGCGCCAGCGGCCCGCTGGCGTGCATGGATTTACTTCTCCCTCCGGGAGGCGTAAATCCGTGGACAAAGGTAGGGGGGGGGTTTAGATAGGGCCGGGGGGGGGGGTTAGGTAGAGGAAGGGAGGGGAAGGTGAGGGGAGGGCAAAAGAGAGTTCCCTCCGAGGCCGCTCCAATTTTGGAGCGGCCTCGGAGGGAACGGAGGCAGGCTGCGCGGCTCGGCGCGCGCCGGCTGCCCAAAATCGGCAGCCTTGCGCACGCCGATCCTGGATTTTAGAAGATACGCGTGGCTACGCGCATATCTACTAAAATCCAGCGTACTTTTGTTGGCGACTGATGCGCCAACAAAAGTACGCGAACGCGCATTTTTTTTAAATCAACCCCTGAATGTTTAACATTCTCCTATAGCAATAACCTATAATAACCTATAGCAATAAGCTACAATAACCTATAATACTCCTATAGCAATAACCTCTATTCTCCTATAGCAATAACCAGGCAATGTAGAAAGATTGTTTCTTTTTGTAAGCTGTAGTAGTAAAACTTACAATTTTTGGTATTTTTGTTAAGACTTTTACACCTCATATTTTTTTTTTCTATATTTCATATTTTGATAAACTGAGATGTTGTCATGAAACCTGTCAACAAAGATTGCTACATGAAGAATGCACACAGAGATACAATTTTGATTAATATTAGACGGGGCAATTCTCTAGAGGGATTTTTTTTTTTTTTATATGTTGAGTTGAATGGGTTTTATGAGGTATTTGTCATTTTCTTAAAAAGAAATGTCAGGGCCCGCCAGAGGATCTTGAACCACTGGCTGTGAAAGCACTATACTTGAGCTGTGGGAAGATAAGGAAGCAGTATTATTATTTGAGGTTTGTTTTTTTGGTTAAAAAGTGCTAGTCTCCTTCCCTCCCCGCCACACATAGCAATAACCAGGCAAAATAGAAACATTTGTTTTTAGTAAACTGTAGTAATAAGGCTTACAATTTTTTTTTAGGGGGGTGAGGGTTATGCTTCTATGACTCACATTTCTCTTTTGATATTTCATATCATAGGCAGTACCGATAGCACAGCCTATAATATAATTGAGGTTGGGGATTTTAGCCAAAAAGTGCAATCACACCCCTCCCCCCAACAATAAACAAACAACATAGAAAGATTTTTTTTTATATAAATTGTAGCACTAGAGCTTATAATTTGGGATATTTTTGTTTATGTTTCTGTGACTTTTATTTCCTTTTTTATATTTCATATTTTGATAATTGTTCAGTGAGAAAGTTGTCATGAAACCTATCGTTTTGCATAAAGAATGCATACACAGTGATAAAATTTTATGAATATTAGATGGGGTGATTCTCTAGAGAGCTCTTTTTTCTGTTTTTTGATATGTTGCATTTCACGGGTTTTATCAGCTATTTTTTTGTATCATGTATCTTCTATACAAGATATAAAAAAAGACTTGTGTCTGCCACACTGTTTGTGTCTGTTTGTGGCCATCAGGTGGTGCCTGGAACATTGAAAGGTGCATTTTGCAAAGATAATATATTCTGTCTGCAAAGGCCTGTCTCTCTGGCTTCCACACATTGGGACAGGCACAGATAGGCAGACATACACACATATATACAACCCACACACATAAACACACACACATACATGCACACAAGCTCCCCACATACACACGAATGCACACACAAATAAACATACACAAGCTGCCCCACACACATAAACAAACACAAGCTCCCCCACATGAACATACACACACACACACACACAGGCTCACACATACACACTACCCCGTATACACATATACACAGACACACATTTACAAATATTCATACACACATATACATATACGCACACATATACACACTCAGGCTCCTTCACATATACATACAGACAACCAGGCTCCTACTTACACATACACACATACATACAGGGCCTCTTCTTCAGTAACCATCAGACCCTCTTCTTTATCCTTCGCAGAATAAGGTACATGCAGCACTCTCCCTCTTTGGCTGCCACAAGATTAGATCAATGGTGGCAATCCTGCAGACCTCTTTAACTATTGCAGGATGGAATCCTGATGTGGCCAGCAATGGCAGATGTTGTTTATAGAGAGGTACTCTATGTTTCTATATGTTTTTTGTTAATTTACTTAATAAAATTTAATATATATCAGTTAATGACCAGAGAACCTGAGCTACACCATGCACATTACCATGTGATTCAAAGTGTATCATGATGCTTGGCACCTTGCGGAAGAGGAGGGAGGACACACCAGGGGTATTACAATTCAGCCATTTTTGTTGCCATCAGAACCGGTGATCAAGGAAATAAGGGTGAAGCAGGGAGGGAGAGAACATGGGATCATGGGGGATCAGGTAAGGGGTGATCACACAGAATGGGGATCACAGTAGGGGGAATGAGCGAACCATGGGGAAGGGGCAGTGAGTGAACTTGTGAAAGTGGGGCTTCTTGAGGTAAGGTATGGTGTGAATTGGGGTGAGTGAGGAGTTTATTGGAATGTAGGGGACAGCTTGGTAAGTAAGGGTTTTGTGGAGTATAGGGATAGAGTGAACTGGGGTGAGGGAGTTTGTGGGAGGGAGAAAGGGAATGACCTGGGGTGAATGAGGAGTTTGTAGGAGGAAGGGAGACAGTGAACTGGAATGAGTGAGAGGGTTGTTGGGGGAAGTGCATACAGGTAAGTGAGGGGTTTGTGGGAGGGACTGATCTGGGGTGAGTGAGGGGTTTGTGAAAGGGCTACAAGGTGCTTCAGGAGCAATTAATAAACTGTTTATGATTATTTTTAACAGATTTATTTTAATAATTGTACTTTACTTCACTTAGCACTGATTCTGCTGTAGGCAAATAAATAATTACATCTCTACATAAATAAATAAATAAATAAATAGCAGGGATCATGGGGGGGAGATGACATGTAATATAAGTCAAACATGACTATTTAGCTAGAAGCAAGCTGAGAATAAGAGTAGGGTTGTGCAGCAGGGATGGATAGTTTGATTCGGTATTCGTATTCGTCGGGACCCAAATCCGTTACATCAGTTTTCGGGGGACCCCGATTTGTCCATTAGTTACATATGGTATTCGTTTCCCATTAAAGTTAAAAAAAAACCCATCCCAACCCTTTAAATTTAATTAACTACAACCCCCCACCCTCCTGACCCCCCCAAGACTTGCCAAACGTTCCTGGTGGTCCAGAGGGGGTCCTGGAGTGATCTCTTGCACTCGGGCCGTCAGCTGCCTGTATTCAGAATGGCGCTGATAGCCTTTGCCCTTACTATGTCACAGGGGCTACCGGTGCCATTGGTCTGCTCCTGTCACATGGTAGAAGCACAAGATGGCACTGGCCGTCCATTGTTCCTACCATGTGACAGGGGCCGACCAATGGCTCCTCCCTAATATTCATAGGTACCAGTAGTATTGAAAACTAATTATTTCCTCTTTGCTAAGCATAAATTAAGCTGATTAAACCAGGTACCTTCTTTTCCTCCCCTTCTGTCTCATTCTTCTTTCTATTTATCTTTCCTTTCTTATTCCTCCTTTCCATTATGCAAAAAATGTTGATGTATCTCTTTTTTTATAATCTTCCTCTGTAAAGGACGCAGTATTGCTCCCCATAATTCCAGCAGGGCTATTAGGTCAGGAGACCTCCATCTCAGTTTCCTCCTGACCCACAACAGCTTGTACCACTACTTTAGAAAACCCACTAACCGTAGAAGCGGAGACACTGGAATAAGAATCAGAAGAAGACACAGAACTATTCTTCTTCCTTCCCTTCCTCCTCCTTCTCTTCTTTTACCAGCTGATCCTCTTATTGCCTTTATCAACCACATGGCATGATACCTAAGTGTCCTCATCTGGTGATGAAATGAATGCTCCTCCAGCCATTGAAATCTATCTAGATCCAGCTGATATAGACAAACAATTGTTATCCCTCCTTTTTATACTCTCCAGCAGCCAGGCTCACCTGCTCCGTGATTCCTAGAAAGCCATGCAACCAGATACCACCACATGGCTGCATCCTTCAAATTCAAACATAAACATTTCTGAGGATAACTTTGTCGCCCTCCTCCCCCACTCCACCCCACCCTGCCCTTCCCTATCCCTATTCCTATCCCTAGCCCATCTCTCTCCCTCTCCCTCTCTGCCAACACTTTCATATCCAGTACTCCTCATAAAGAGAGAGAAGGGAAAGGTGTGAACTCCTCCCTCCAGCAACCTGCTACCTATGGCACTTGGGACCTTGTCCCAGGTGCTTCTCCATGTATATCAGATTCCCCACAATTATGAGGTCAGAAATTGGGATTATGAATTAATGTACATATTTATGGATAATTTTCTCTAATATGATATACTGTAAGGTAAAAAACAATATTAGCCCATTTTGAAGGTAATTAATAGCCCACATAAGAAAATATACACATAGGTTACACTCATTTTCAAAGTAAACATGTGTGTATATTTGATTTGAAAATAATCTTAGCAAAACCACCTGCTAATTTGTGCGCAGGTAATTTTCAAGAAAAATCCAAAAGTATGCATAAGGGTCCAAAGCCCTCCCTAACTCTTTCCCAAGGAATGCCTCTGCTCTGCGCAGGACGCTTTAGAAGCATACAAGCTATAACTTGAATTTGAAAAGAGTTCGCATTAACAGGTCCATATATGTGAACAACTCATATTTTAAAATGGCCTAGTTACATGTGTATATGCATGTGTGCAAGCAACCCAACAGGTGAAAAAAAGGTTGGCGTCAAGGATGTTCCTGAGCAAGGCCAACATTTACACATGTACATCTGTATTTTAAATCCGGTGGTGGCATTGTGCAGCTGGCTGTTAATTGTGCATATTTACTTCTGGTCTTGATGAGGTACAAGTCCATAGGCTTAAAATGACTGGGTGAGGGGTTTGTGTCAACTGGAGGAGTGCAGGCTGAAGATCCAAAGGGGTGTGGATGATCTTGAGATAGACTGGCAAACTGGTGGATTAATTTGAAAAACTGGAAATGTCCTTCACACAAACATGTTTTAAAATCTGCTTTCCTGCGCACATTTAAGCCAACAAAGTAATAAGAAAGATAAATGAACTATGCTTGCTGTGAAAACACTAAAAATTAGAGGAACACATATGCATGAAGGGTGTATTTTAAATCTTGCGTGTGCAATTGCATGCATGATTTAAAATTCCTGTCTATGTGCACTCAAGCATGCATACATACATATACAAGTGCCCCCACACTAATTTTAAAGTTACCAGCCCTATACACATTTCTATGGGTCAAAACCATTCTACTTACAGAAATTACTTTGAAAATTACCCTCCGTATTTGTTGCGTTCATGCCTGCTTTCGCCCTCGCTCCACTCTACCTGTGTGGCGACTTCCTCCGGGCCTGATGGACAGCTTGCTGCCACGGCGTCTCCATGCCGCTTCTCCCCGGTGTCCCCGGGCTGGCTCGACGCTGCGGATCCGCCGTGTTCCTGATGACGTAGGCCGGGCGCGCGTGCTCCGAAGTATGTACCAGCAAGGGCGCGAACCCCAGGGGCGTCCCCCTGTATTGACGTCATCCACGTCCAACATAAAAGGTCTTTCCTTTTGCTAACAGATCGAGTTAGTAAGGACTCACTTTGGCTGTCGAAGCTACTCTGCAACCGAAGGATTGATTGCGGGGATTCTTTGGACCGCTTCTCTCTATGCTACTCTGCCTCCTCGGACTTACCAGGGATACCCGCTCCTCGTGGGCACCGCTCTCTTTTCTCTATTTCAGATTACAGATAGGAACCAGTAATCGCTCCTTGAGGGCCCATGTTCCTAAACCCTCTGAAGATTCTCTATTGCCTGGAAGCGATCGTAGGTACAGACATTGTGAGTTACTATTTTCAGATGGAATATAGGAACCGACACTCGCTCCTCGAGGGCCCAATATCCTGAACACTCTGAAGATTCTCTACTGCCTGGAAGCCATTACAAATATATGCATTTGTGAGTTACTATTTCAGATTACAGATAGGAACTGGTACTCGCTCCTCAAGGGCCCATGTTCCTAAACACTCTGAAGATTCTCTACTGTCTAGAAACTATTACAGATACAGACTATTGTGAGTTACCACCGCTCTCTCAGAGATTTCCCTGGAACCAGGTACTCGCTCCTCAAAGGCCTAACCCTTTCCAGCTACTGAGCTTCTCAAGACCTTAGGTGAGTTATTCTCTAAGTACTGGCTATATATATAGATAACCGCATACACTGTCTATTCACTGTCTACAGTCACTTTACAGCTCAGCAACCCTGGGATCGCAGTTCCAGCATCTGAGGGACTTCAGCTTTGCCGGGCATATCAGCTCACTACTGCCACCTCTGGTGGTTCTACTACCTGTCTAATAAAAGAACAATCTATGTTTGTTTCCATACTCAAGCCTAGCCGGTGGTCCCTCTCAGGATAACCTCCTGGGGGCGCTGTCATCTGCCATTGGCCCAAGGATTCACCAATTTACATTCTTGTCCAGCTGAGCAGCCTCTCTAATACTCTGCTGGTACAGATTGCCAACTCAGCAGTCTATATTATAACAGATTGCCAACTCCTTAGCAGATCCGTTACAGATTGCTGGCTCCTCCTTCCATAGGAGCCAGTTCACAACAGATTGCCAACTCCTCCTTCAATAGGAGCAGAATTCTGATGGATTGCTAACTCCTCCCCCTTGGGGGAGTAGATTCTATCAGATTTCTACTCTCATCTGCTAGCTCCTCCCATCAGCATAACAGTTCCACAACGGTATTATTTTGAACAACTACTTACAGTGCTCCATCACTATAATAAGGTTTATTAGGGTAAACTTAATCACCAGGATCTGATTGCATTCACCCCAGCACTCTAAAAAATCTCAATTATGAAATTGCATGTCTGCTCCTGTTAATCTGTAACATATCATTAAAATCATATTTATTTATTTGGCACTTTTATATACCGATATTCATGTAACAAGTTACAAATCACCTTGGTTTACATTATAACAATAACCATTGCAAAAGGATGCATTACATTAAACAGGGGAGAACAAAACTTGGATCCAATGAAATGGGATTAACAAAGAGATAACTGGGATAGGGTATTGCAGAGGAAAAACATTTTATAGCTCGTCTGTACTCAGAGCGGCTTCCTAGTGATGAAGTTCTACTAACAACGCTGCCTGAAATGTTCAAGGGTCATCAGAGTTAGGCAAAGGCTTCGCTAAACAACCATGTCTTTAGTCTTTTCTTAAAGGTGTTTGGGCATTGTTCTAGTCGAAACTCTGGAGGGAGGGAGTTCCATTGCATTGGTCCAGACGTGGAAAGGGCTCTCTTCCTTAATGAGGATTTAATGGGGTGGGCCAGCAAGGTGTCTCTATACGCTGACCTCACCGGTCTGGAGGGCATGTGAGGTCGAAGTGGGAACTTAAGATCCAGGGGGGTGATATTGTGAATGGCTTTATGGATGATCATTAGAACTTTGTATAAGATTCTGAATTTGATTGGGAGCCAGTGCAGGTTCCGCAGGATGGGTTTAATATGGTCTCTTTTATTGGTCTTGGTCAGAATCCTTGCTGAAGTGTTTTGTAGCATCTGTAAGGGTTTGATGGTATTAGCTGGGAGGCCGAAGAGTAGGGAGTTGCAATAGTCTAATTTTGAGAATATGATAGCTTGGAACACTATTCAAAAGTCATGGAAATGGAAGAGAGGTCTCAATCGTTTTAAGACTTGAAGTTTAAAAAAGCAGTCCTTGGTGGTGGTGTTGATGAAACTTTTGCAGTTCAGTTGGTTGTCCATGATAACTCCTAGGTTTCTGACTTGGGGGGAGAAGCATGGTTGATTAGCAGGGAGTGAGTTGGACAATGAGTAATTTTCTTCTTGGGTGATGAGGAGAATCTCCGTCTTCTATTGTTCCTGAAGACTGGAAGGTAGACAATGTATATCAAATTCTTTAAAAGGACTCCAAGGGTACTCAGAGAAATAACAGACCAGTAAGCCTGGTGTCAGTGCCCGGCAAAATAGTGGAAACTGCATTTAAGAACAGTAGGCATATGAAAAGTCATGGCTTCATGTGAAAAAGTCAGCAAGGTATTAGCAAAGGGAAGTTGTGGCTTACCAATCAATTAGAAATATTTGAAGGTTTAAATAAATATGTGGATAAGAGTGAGCCAGTCAACATAATATGTCAAGGTTTTCAGAAGTGATAAATTCTTACATGAAAGAATCCTCAGGAAATCACAAAATAATGGAATAGGAGGCAACTTCGATTATATAGGATTTGTAATATATTAAAAATAAAAAATGGAGAATAGATCTAAATGGCCAGTGTTTCCAATGGAGAGAAATGAACAGTGGAGTGCAACAGGTCTGTGGCCTATGCCCAAGTGCAATGCCAGCTTCTCAGCCTAGGCTTGAAGCCAATGCCTTACCTAGGGTATAAGCTAAGTTCCAAAGCACAGGCAACAGTCTAGGTCCAAGCGCAATGCTGGGGACTCAGCCTAGACCCCATAGAAAAACAATTGTGCAAATCACGATGAATAAGGCCAATTTTTTCATTCTTAGGCTCCAAAACTAATTGGGGACCACTGAATGAAACAAACCTTATTCATTGTATTCATTTTAAATGAATGCATCGGGACTAGGTCTAAGCCCAAAGCTGGAGCCTTACCTAGAGCATAGGCCAAGGTCCAAAGCAGGGGCCATGGAATAGGCCTAAGCCTGATGCTGGGGTCTTGGCCTAGGCCCATGCCAAGACCCCAGAAAAAAAAACCTGATTCATTGGGTTTCCAAAAAAGGCTGGGTCTTGAGGCCTGGGCCTCGGCCAGGACCCAAACCCAATACCATGGCTCAGTATGGAGGCTGGGTCCTGATGCAAGGGCCTCAACCTGGACCCATGTGCAGAAGCTGGGTTACAAAGCCAGGGCCTCAGCTTAGGCCAGCCCCTAGGCCCAGGCTAGACACTGGGGGCTAGGCCGGAGGCCGAGTCCTGACACCTGGCCTCGACCCAGGGTCAGGTCCAAGACCGGAGTCCAGGCCTTGAACATCCTCTTCTATTTCTTCCTTCATCTCTTCTAGAACAAAGGGGAAAGCCAACAGTCGCTCAGCAGCGCATGGTTCGGAGAGATGTATCTTTAAAGGATACTAATGATGCATTAGAATTAGGGCATCCCGACAGTGAGATTGCAATAATTAGAAAAGTAGTCCAAGTGCCTGTAACTAAAAACTCACCTGAGCTAAAAAATTCTAACTTATCCCTATCAATTAAAAAGCAGAATAAAAATACAAACAAAAAACAAACTTTGAAATGTTTGTATGCTAATGCCAGAAGTCTAAGAAGTAAGATGGGAGAATTAGAATGTATAGCAGTAAATGATGACATAGACTTAATTGGCATCTGAGAGACATGGTGGAAAGAGGATAACCAATGGGACAGTGCTATACCAGGGTACAAATTATATCGCAATGACAGAGAGGAGCAGTCGGGAGGAGGTGTGGCGCTTTATGTCCGGGATGGCATAGAGTCCAACAGGATAAACATCCTGCATGAGACTAAATACAAAATTGGATCTTTATGGGTAGAAATCCCTTGTGTATCAGGGAAGACTACAGTGATAGGGGTATACTACCGTCCACCTGGTCAAGATGGTGAGATGTACAGTGAAATGCTAAGAGAAATTAGGGAAGCTAACCAAATTGGTAGTGCAGTAATAATGGGAGACTTCAATTACCCCAATATAGACTGGGTAAATGTATCATCGGGTCACGCTAGAGAGATAATGTTCCTGGATGGAATAAATGATAGCTTTATGGAGCAATTGGTTCAGGAACCGACGAGAGAGGGAGCAATTTTAGATCTAATTCTCAGTGGAGCACAGGACTTGGTAAGAGAGGTAACGGTGGTGGGGCCGCTTGGCAATAGTGATCATAATATGATCAAATTTGATTTAATGACTGGAAAAGGAACAGTGTGCAAATCCAAGGCTCTCGTGCTAAACTTTCAAAAGGGAAACTTTGATAAAATGAGAAAATTTGTTAGAAAAAAACTGAAAGGAGCAGCTACAAAAGTAAAAAATGTCCAAGAGGCGTGGTCATTGTTAAAAAATACCATTCTAGAAGCACAGTCCAGATGTATTCCACACATTAAGAAAGGTGGAAAGAAGGCAAAACAATTACCGGCATGGTTAAAAGGGGAGGTGAAAGAAGCTATTTTAGCCAAAAGATCTTCATTCAAAATTTAGAAGAAGGATCCAACAGAAGAAAATAGGATAAAGCATAAACATTGGCAAGTTAAATGTAAGACATTGATAAGACAGGCTAAGAGAGAATTTGAAAAGAAGTTGGCTGTAGAGGCAAAAACTCACAGTAAAAACATTTTTAAATATATCCGAAGCAGAAAGCCTGTGAGGGAGTCAGTTGGACCGTTAGATGATCGAGGGGTTAAAGGGGCACTTAGAGAAGATAAGGCCATCATGGAAAGAATAAATGATTTCTTTGCTTCGGTGTTTACTGAAGAGGATGTTGGGGAGGTACCCGTAATGGAGAAGGTTTTCATGGGTAATGATTCAGATGGACTGAATCAAATCACGGTGAACCTAGAAGATGTGATAGGCCTGATTGACAAACTGAAGAGTAGTAAATCACCTGGACCGGATGGTATACACCCCAGAGTTCTGAAGGAACTAAAAAATGAAATTTCAGACCTATTAGTAAAAATTTGTAACTTATCATTAAAATCATCCATTGTACCTGAAGACTGGAGGATAGCAAATGTAACCACAATATTTAAAAAGGGCTCTAGGGGTGATCCGGGAAACTATAGACCGGTTAGCCTGACTTCAGTGCCAGGAAAAATAGTGGAAACTGTTCTAAACATCAAAATCACAGAACATATAGAAAGACATGGTTTAATGGAACAAAGTCAGCATGGCTTTACCCAGGGCAAGTCTTGCCTCACAAATCTGCTTCACTTTTTTGAAGGAGTTAATAAACATGTGGATAAAGGTGAACCGGTAGATATAGTATACTTGGATTTTCAGAAGGCGTTTGACAAAGTTCCTCATGAGAGGCTTCTAGGAAAAGTAAAAAGTCATGGGATAGGTGGTGATGTCCTTTCGTGGATTGCAAACTGGCTAAAAGACAGGAAACAGAGAGTAGGATTAAATGGGCAATTTTCTCAGTGGAAGGGAGTGGACAGTGGAGTGCCTCAGGGATCTGTATTGGGACCCTTACTGTTCAATATATTTATAAATGATCTGGAAAGAAATACGACGAGTGAGAAAATCAAATTTGCAGATGACACAAAATTGTTCAGAGTAGTTAAATCACAAGCAGATTGTGAAAAATTGCAGGAAGACCTTGTGAGACTGGAAAATTGGGCATCCAAATGGCAGATGAAATTTAATGTGGATAAGTGCAAGGTGATGCATATAGGGAAAAATAACCCATGCTATAATTACACGATGTTGGGTTCCATATTAGGTGCTACAACCCAAGAAAGAGATCTAGGTGTCATAGTGGGTAACACATTGAAATCGTCGGTTCAGTGTGCTGCGGCAGTCAAAAAAGCAAACAGAATGTTGGGAATTATTAGAAAAGGAATGATGAATAAAACGGAAAATGTCATAATGCCTCTGTATCGCTCCATGGTGAGACCGCACCTTGAATACTGTGTACAATTCTGGTCGCCGCATCTCAAAAAAGATATAATTGCGATGGAGAAGGTACAGAGAAGGGCTACCAAAATGATAAGGGGAATGGAACAACTCCCCTATGAGGAAAGACTAAAGAGGTTAGGACTTTTCAGCTTGGAGAAGAGACGACTGAGGGGGGATATGATAGAGGTGTTTAAAATCATGAGAGGTCTAGAACGGGTAGATGTGAATCGGTTATTTACTCTTTCGGATAGTAGAAAGACTAGGGGACACTCCATGAAGTTAGCATGGGGCACATTTAAAACTAATCGGAGAAAGTTCTTTTTTACTCAACGCACAATTAAACTCTGGAATTTGTTGCCAGAGAATGTGGTTCGTGCAGTTAGTATAGCTGTGTTTAAAAAAGGATTGGATAAGTTCTTGGAGGAGAAGTCCATTACCTGCTATTAAGTTCACTTAGAGAATAGCCACTGCCATTAGCAATGGTTACATGGAATAGACTTAGTTTTTGGGTACTTGCCAGGTTCTTATGGCCTGGATTGGCCACTGTTGGAAACAGGATGCTGGGCTTGATGGACCCTTGGTCTGACCCAGTATGGCATTTTCTTATGTTCTTATGTTCTTATGTTCTTATGCCAACTGATGCCATTCACAGTGGATGGTGCCATTTTAATTTATGGCATGAAACAAATAGGACATTTTATTGTTATTTCCTATTTTGTTTCTCCTGAATGCACATTTCTAATATACTGTGCAAATGCAGAATAATGGAGAAGATGCTATGGTGCAAGCAGCCATCTCATTTAGTTACCTTGGCTGCCAGAACTCCTCCACTGCTGCTGTTCCCAGCTCTCAGATTAAGTCACATCCAGTGCTCTGTGTGCATTCTCCGCAACTCATTTAGCCTTGGGATAGGAACGAGGCTGGAAGTAATTAAATGAGGGAGTCCAATAGGGAAAAAGGAGAATGTGTTGTGTGCAAAGTGTGATCAGCACAAAATGAAGCCCAGCTATCCATGCTCTGCATGCTGCCCATTAATTACTACACTCTAAGGCTCATTCTGTAGCTAGGAAGATGAGCCATACATGATTACACATACTTTCAGAAAAGGAGTTCCTACTAGGGATGTGAATCGTTTTAGGACGATTAAAATTATTATCCGATAATTTTAATATCGTCTTAAACCGTTATGGAACACAATACAATAGAGATTCTAACGATTTATCGTTATAAATCGTTAGAATCGTGAGCCGGCACACTAAAACCCGCTAAAACCCATCCCCGACCCTTTAAATTAAATCCCCCACCCTCCCGACCCCCCCCCCAAATAACTTAAACATTTCCTTGCCAAATCCTACCTCCTTCAATCCCCCACCCTCCCGAACCCCCCCCCCCCCAAATGACTTAAATTACCTGGGGGTCCGAGGGCGCCTCGCTGAACGACCTCCTGCAGTCGATCTTCTGCCGGCACCATTTTCCGTACGGAAAATGATTTGCGGCGGGAAATCGCTCCCTGACCCCCGCTGCACCTCCAGGAACTTTTGGCCAGCTTGGGGGGGGCCTCCTGACCCCCACAAGACTTGCCAAAAGTCCAGCGGGGGTCCGGAAGGACCTCCTGCCGTCGAATCCTGTTGGTCTATGGCCAGCGCCATTTTTCGGCGCCATTTTGGAAAATGGCGCCGGCCGAAGACAACAAGTTTCAGTAGCAGGAGCCCGTTCCGGACCGCTGCCGTTCCGGACTGCCGCTGGACCACCAGGTAATTTAAGTCATTTGGGGGGGGGTTCGGGAGGGTGGGGGATTTAATTTAAAGGGTCGGGGGTGGGTTTTAGCGGGTTTTAACGATTTTAACGATATATCACGATATTTTACCCCCCCAAACGGCAACAATACGATTCCCTCCCCCTCCCAGCCGAAATTGATCATTAAGACGATCGAGGACACGATTCACATCTCTAGTTACTACAGGTTTAATAGCCATCAATGGTATTTCTTGTTGCTGTAAGGTGCTTGCTAAAAGCAGAGCCTAGGTGCTGGCCTGGATCTGAGCATCAGGAAGTGGTAACTTTTCCGTGGCACACCTGATCAGTCTGAAGGCACACTGGTTGGGAAACAGTGCTCTACAGCTTGGAGAAGAGATGACTTAGAGAGGATATGAAAGAAGTTTAAACAATTTGTATGGTGTGGAACATGATAATAGGAAGCAGTTATACTATCAAATAATACTATGACTAGGGGACACTCCCTGAAACTAACAGGCATCAAATAGTTATTCATTTATTTATTTATCTATATATTTATTTATCAAATTTTTATATTACGCTTTCTAGCACTTCAAAGCAGATTACATTCAGGAACTAAGGATATCTTGTTCAGTCAATACACAATTAAGCTGTGGAACTTGTCACCTGAAAAGATGGTTCAGACTAGTAGCATTAATGAGTTTCAAAAAGGTTTGTTCAAGTTTCTGGCGGACAAATCCATAAATCATTATTAACCAGATAGACTTTGTTTTGTGCACCTCATAATTTTTGGGGGAAGTAACATAAATCACATTTTCATATTGGGATTTGCTGTGTATTTTCTGGCAACTTGGATTGGCCACTATCCAAGACAGCATACTTGGCTTGATGGATCATTGGTCTGACCCAGCAGGCTTTTCATATATTCTTAAACTATTTTGTAACTTACACTATTAAAATATTAACAGAAGTAAAAAATTAGTGAATGAATCATGCAAAAACAATTGTACTGTTAATATTTTGCATTCGGTTCTGTGTTAGATTCTGTATGAAAAGAGGACTTTGGTTCATTCCACTAATGAACCTAGAATAAAGAGTAGATGAATCAAGTCTTCAATGTATGCAATTTCAAAGATTTTATTTCCCCCCTCTCACTTTTAGAAAAAGAATAAAACACAATGCATTTTCATTGAATATCAAGTACCAGCTACCTATAATAATTTGTATGCTACATTTGTCTATTAATAGTATTTAAATGCCTGTCTACTTTAGATGAATCATGCATACATAAGTAAACTACTATTTTATAAAGTCATTTTAATATTTCTATCATATTTCACATGTTGCAGGCTATTGGACTTAAGGCAACACTTTCTTTAAACTATTTTTCAGGTAGTCTTTATAATGTAAGTTGTTCTTACCAGTATTTATCAGATGTAATTATTATGAGAGATGAAAAAACTTGGCAAATAATTAATAACTCATTTGAATTTAGACTATCAAACTTATAAGAAAAGGAGCCTATATGATATAGAACTTGTTTATTTATGTGTTTATTTATTTACATGTGTATTTATTTAAAACATTTATTACACACATTTTAAGTTAGGTACAATCATAATGCTAAAAATTCACATTAAAATTACAAAATAAATATCAAACAGCAGAAAACCAACAGACTGTCATACCTTATAATCCATATCTCCTTCACGAACCCTCACATTGAATCCCATAGATATTGTAACTCAAGCTCTGCAGTCTATTACCAAGGTAATAGCACCAAAGCTTCTCAGTACAACATAGGATACCTCAACTATGTAGGAAAAATGCCCACACTCTTCACATGCCACTCCAAAACCCAGCAATGAAACCCACAAACACCATATTACATACTTTATATTATTACTAATCCAATCCAACTGCCAATGTCCATACTAAGGGGCGGATTTTAAAAGGCGCGCAAATAGCCTACTTTTGTTTGCGCTCCAGGCGCAAACAAAAGTACGCTGGATTTTAGTAGATACGCGCGGAGCCGCGCGTATCTGCTAAAAACCTGGATCGGCGCGCGCAAGGCTATGGATTTTGTATAGCCGGCGCGCGCCGAGCCGCGCAGCCTACCCCCGTTCCCTCCAAGGCCGCTCCGAAATCGGAGCGGCCTCGGAGGGAACTTTCCTTTGCCCTCCCCTCACCTTCCCCTCCCTTCCCCTACCTAACCCACCCGCCCGGCCCTGTCTAAGCCCCCCCCTTACCTTTGTCGGGGGATTTACGCCTCCCAGAGGGAGGCGTAAATCCCCGCGCGCCAGCGGGCCTCCTGCGCGCCGGGCCGCGACCTGGGGGCGGGTACGGAGGGCACGGCCACGCCCCCGGAACGCCCCGGGCCGTAGCCACGCCCCCGTACCCGCCCCCAAAACGCTGCCGACACGCCCCCGAAACGCCGCGACGACCGGGCCCGCCCCCGACACGCCCCCGACACGCCCCCCTCGGAGAACCCCGGGACTTACGCTCTGAAAATCCGCCCCACAATGAATACTGCTAGACTTAATGTTTCTTGAAACCCAGGCAATCCCAACAGTAGGGATGTGCAGACCAAAAGTTTAAGTTCATAAGTCCATAAGTCGAAAGGGGGGGTCATTTGCGGTCAATATGGACATATGGAGAATTCCATAAGTTGAGTCTATGTCCATATGTGCAAATAAAAATTTAAACCCCTCACCCGCCTTACTCCCCCCCCCCCAAGACTTACCAAAACTCCCTGGTGGTCCAGCGGGGTCAGGACGCCATTTCTGAACTCCTTTGCAAGGAGCACGTGAGGTCGGCGTCACGTCGGAGTGACGCGGCGTCACGTGATTCCCCTCGGGTCCGCTCCTGGACCCCTCATTGGGCCCAAAAGGCACTTTTGGCCAGCTTGGGGGGGTCAGGAGGCCCCCCCAAGCTGGCCAAAAGTGCCTTTTGGGCCCAACGAGGGGTCCGGGAGCGAACCCGAAGGGAATCACGTGACGTCGGCGCCACGTCGGAGTGACGCGGTTCCCTCCGATTTCGGAGCGGCCTCGGAGGGAACTCTCTTTCGCCCTCCCTTCACCTTCCCCTCCCTTCCTCTATCTAACCCACCCCCCCGGCCCTATCTAGACACCCCCCCCTACCTTTGTCGGGGGATTTAAGCCTCCTGGAGGGAGAAGTAAATCCCCGTGCGCCAGCGGGCCTCTAGCGCGCCGAGACGGGACCTGGAGGTGGTTCCGGAGGGCGCGGCCACGCCCCCGGACCGCCCCGGGCTGAAACCACGCCCCCGGGCCCAACCCCAAAACGCCACGTCCCGCCCCCAAAATGCCACGCCGATCCAACACGCCCCCGACACACCCCCGACACGCCCCCCTCGAAAAACCCCAGGACTTACGCGAGTCCCGGGGCTCTGCGCGCGCCGGTAGGCCTATGGAACATGGGCGCACCGGCGCGCAAGGCACTGCTCGCGTAAATCCAGGCAGATTTACGCGAGCAGGGCTCTTAAAATCCGCCTCATTGGTATTACGTTAATAGAAGGTATACATTAAAGATGCCCAACAATCATAAATCCCAATACAAAAGGAATCAGTATCACCATCATAATAAAATTATACAAAATTATTAAGGGGGTCATTTTTAAAAGTGATTACATGCGAAAAGTCCCTTTTCACGTGCGATCACGAAATGGGGGCAGAGTCGAGGAGGAATTGGCCCCAGAAGAGGAGGAATCAGGGCAGCACCGGGGCCGAAGCTGCGCAGACATTGCTGGTGGCGAAAGGTAAGGACCTTTATCGCCGCCAAATGACTATACCTTTTATGGTGCAGTTATTCGGTACAAAAGCCGGCAGCCAGTGCACCGCAGTGGTACAATGGCTGCCGGCTTTCGCAGGCCCACCCACCGCTTCGCCCCCCCGCCCCCCGTTACCGCTGGATTTTCTAAGGTCTGTGACCTTAGAAAATCCATAAGAACATAAGAAATTGCCGACTTCCGGCTATGACGTCACGAGAGACGGAAGCAATAGGGTAGAGCTCCGTAGCCCCGCTCCCCTACTCACCGACAAAAAGCTTCTAATTCTGGGGGAAACTGCCGGTTTCTCCCCTGCTCGGTGGCCTCTCTGTCGTACCTATTGGCTCCGGAGGTGGAGGGCAGCGGAGAGTGTGCGCGCACGAGCCCTCCTTGGATCTTAATTTCCTCCGTGGCAGCGCTAACAAAATGGCGGCGGACATGTGGGGTTTTTTTTTTTTGCTAACGCTGTAGCCGCATGGTGCTGCGGATCGCCTCCTGGGCCCCGGAGGACCTATTATCTTTCATTGCCCTGCGGCTTTTCTTGGAGGGTGCACCCACATCGAGCGCATACGGAGTCTCTCCCTCTGGCCCGCAGCTTCCCGCGGGGGTGCTGCAAATTGGCGACGGACTTGTTTTTCTACTTACTGATGCTGTGGGGTGCTATCTCCTGCCGGTAAGAATCCCTGCCCTTGAGTTCTCCTGCTACTCGGCCCATCTTGCAGCGATTATCAGCCCCAGAGACAGCGGGTATCAGCTACGCTACCCTTGTTTAGAGTACAGATTTGCTGCCCAGATCGCCGGCTTGGTGGTTGGTAGCGCTGCCACGCGGTTGAGACCGAGCAAACTTGCGGGTGATGCGTAGGTCGAACACACGGGGCCAGCTAGAACGCCGAACACACCGACCACGTGTAGCCAAGATGGCCGCGGCAGCCCAGTCCAATGAGCCCCTGCTTGCTTCAGTCACGGAGGAGGCCCTGCAAAAAATCTCACAGCGCGTCACAGAAGCGCTGGATGGCCGCCTCTTCAAACTACAAACAGCGATGGAAGACATCAAATCGGCGGTGGAGGGCCATGCGAAGCGGCTGGACACTGCGGAGGGCCTCATATCAGACCTGGGAGACCGGATGGCTACGACGGAGCAGCGTCTGGAGGGTCTGCAGGACAGACAGCAAGAGCTCCTCGCTAAGATGGAAGAACAAGAGGACAGGGGCCGTCGGAACAATTTAAAAATAATAGGTCTCCCGGAGGAAGTGAAGGAAGGGGACCTGAAAGAAATTGTTGAGCAGTGGCTCCCGCAACAAGTGGGCCTCCTTCTTCAAGGAGAAAGGATCCAGTGTGAGAGAGTACATCGTGTGGGGCCTATGCGAGATGGCCTGGGGCGCCCGAGACCGGTAATGGCCAGGATCTTGAACTGGGATCATAAGACTCGCTTGTTGCGGTCTTACCGCCAAAAGAAGGAGGTGGACTATCATGGCCACAGATTGTTGTTATTTAATGACTTCTCAGCCGCCACGGCAGCACAGAGGAAGGAGATGGCCCCGGCCTGCACAGCTCTACATCAGCGAGGTATTCGCTTCGCCCTGTTATACCCGGCTAAACTGCGGGTCCAGCATGATAACAAAACTCTTTTCTTCAATTCTAAGGCGGAGGCCGATGGCTTTGTGGCAAGCCTCCCTCCTGCGCCTGGGCAGTGAGGGGCCTGGCTCTTGGACTTTTTTTTTTTTTTTTTTTCTCCAGCTGAGATGGTCTTTTCCAAGTTTTCTCCTCTGACCATAGTTTGTTTTGCTTTGTTTCCCCTTTTTTCCTCTCTTTTGGAACTCTATTATGTGACTTGCAATGTTGAAGGCTATGCGGCTCTGTTTATAGGACTGCCGCGCTGCGGATCCCTGCCTTCTGTCCCGAGAGGCTCTGGGACTATTGCTGGGGAAGGCTCTAACACCACTGAGTTCTTTTCTTTTGTGGATCCTAGACCGGCTGTTTACGTGCCTCAGCGACTAAGCTTTTTGGAACCACTCAGAGGATCTTCTGGCTCCCACCAGCCGGACTCCACACCTGCATCTGCATCTGCTGTGCGGCGGCAGGGGTCCTTGACTTTCTTTTTGGGGTTAACTTGTGCTGGTTCGGGGCGCTGGAAAGTGGGGAGCGGGGCAGGAGATAGGAGTAGGGGTGAATAGGGAGGTTCCTATGGTGCTCAGTAGTTTGAGCCCTCTGGAACGACAAGGGAAGTTTCTGTTGCTCGTGTGGATGTGTTGTATGTATGTGAGTATGTGTGTTCAGGGACTGGGGGGGGTGGGGAAGGGGTATGGGGGTTATTGGTCTTCACGACTTCTATTGGTGGTACGAGTATGGATTGCAACTTCCCCTCAAGGCCTAGGCTGGGAGGCCGGGAGGGATTACCACTCCTTTAGCGGGGGGCTTGGGAGGCTTCGGCTAGCCCATCCTCCCTCTCTTATAGTTTGTATTACTGCTAATCTGTGATGGCGCCTGTTAAAGTAGTTACTATGAATGTGGATGGTATCCACTCCCCCATTAAGCGGACCAAATTATATGCATCATTTAAACGTATGAAAACGCAAGTGGCGCTCTTACAAGAGACGCATTTGGAGGATGCGGAACATGCTAAACTAAAAAGGGATTGGGTAGGGCAGGCATATTATTCGTCCTATAATAGGCGCCAACGGGGAGTTGCTATTCTTATTCACAAAAATTTACCGTTTCAGCTAGAGCGTATCTGCCAGGATGCGGAAGGCCGATATGTTCTGGCGGCGGGTACTTTATTTCAACATCGTATTGTCTTTTGTGCTGTGTATGCCCCTAATGTGTACTCCCGGGGGTTTTTTGTATCCCTAATCAATCTCCTGGCTGAGTTTTCGGATTACAGTCTTGTGGTGGGTGGTGATTTTAATATTGTGGCCAACCGACAGCTTGACCATGCACCCCCCAAGCTTGCTTCCCGAGGGGAGGGGCAGGAGGGGGTAAACTTATTGTGTCAAGAGCTTCACTTGCTGGACATTTGGCACGTGCTGCACCCGCATGAGCGCGATTTCACTCACTTCTCTCATCCGCATAAGGTATATTCTAGGCTGGATTATTTGCTTGTCTCGGACCCGTGTTTTGCTAAAGTACAGGAAGCCAAGATAGGGACTATCTCGCTATCAGATCATGCCCCCGTGACTATGGTCCTTCACTGGGGGGTAACGGTTCGACCCCCTCACTCTTGGCGCATGCGGCCCGATCTCTACTTAGACAAGGAATTTCATGGGTACCTGCAGGCCTGCTGGAAGGATTATGTCGCCCATAATAAGACCCCGGAGGTTACCCCGTCCACTGTGTGGGAGGCGGGGAAAGTGGTCATGCGAGGGGCTATAATCGCGTATGTGGCCAAGAAAAATAGGCGCTGTAACGAAGAAATACTGAGGCTTACGGGAGTTCTTAAAGCGGCTCAAAATGCTCATATGGGGGCTATGTCTGAGAATACTAAAGCCCAAATGGATAGGGCGCGGATAGCTCTGACTGATTTACTGCACCAGCGGGCTTCTAAATCCCTTAGATATTATCGTTATCAGCTGTATAAATACGGTAACCGTGCCAGTCGGCTAATGTCCCATTTGGTTAGGCCTCGGGGTCAGCGTGCCTCGATTGTGGGTATTAAGGATGGTACTGGGGTGCACCGCACAACTCCTCAGGAAATAGCGCATTGATTCCTGGAATATTACACGACCCTTTATGCTTCGAAGCCAATGGATAGGGCCCTTGCTGATCAGATGTTTGCAGGCTTACCCTGGCCGCAGTTAACGCTGGACCAGTCAGCCATGTTGAATAACCCGATCACTATCCAAGAAATCTATGCGGTTATCAAACAGCTTAAATTAGGTAAGGCGGCGGGCCTGGATGGGCTGGGGTCCGAATACTATAAAATTCTCAGTTTTGGGGTGCTTGAACCTGCGCAAGCTTATTACACTGACTTACTGCACACGGGTCACATCACGCCAGCCTCCAATCAATCTGTTATTGTAGTTATCCCTAAGCCAGGGAAAGATCCGGCGGAGGTGGGCTCTTACCGCCCGATTTCGTTGCTCAATGTGGACGTTAAAATATTGGCTTCTGTTTTGGCTGCACGGGTTTCTACCGTCCTGCCGAGTATCATTCATGAGGACCAAACTGGTTTTATCCAGGGTCGGCAGGGGGTCCGTAATGTGCGGCGTTTAATAGCCGCGTTAAGTTATCCGGATGCGGCTGAAGCCTTGGTCCTGAGTCTCGACGCGGAAAAAGCGTTTGATTCCCTTTCTTGGGACTATCTATTCTGGGTGTTGCAAAAATATGGCTTCTCGGGGGCATACCTACAATGGCTACAGGTATTATACCAGCACCCTAGTGCCACTATCTTGATTAATGGCCTGCCTACGGAGGCTTTTCCAATCTCCAGGGGGGTGCGTCAGGGATGCCCCCTATCTCCTGTGCTTTTTGTTATGGCCCTGGAGCCCTTGGCCATTTGTATCCGGCGTGCAAAAGATATTAGTGGTCTTAGTTTGGACGGGCACCCCCTGAAGCTGGCTCTGTTTGCCGATGACCTCTTACTATTTGTGGGGAAGCCACGTACCAGCGTACCAGCCATTATTCATTTATTTGATCGGTTTCAATTGGTGGCGGGTCTTAAAATTAATTATGATAAATCGGAAGCCCTGTCTTTACACGAGAATCTTCCTGGTACATGGGGCGGAGTGTTTCCATTTCGGTGGGCGGCCGGCAAGCTTAAATATCTGGGAGTTGTAATACCGCGAGACTTACGGCAGCTGCACTCCTTAAACATCGGCCCCTGCATTGCCCGATTCCAGGCCCAGTTGGGGCTGTGGAAAATGCTGCCCCTCTCACTTTTTGGTAGGAGCGCTCTAATAAAAATGGTGCTCATGCCAAAGCTTCTGTACTTTTTACACATGCTCCCTTGCTGGCTGACAGTGGCTGAGGTGCGGCGCCTGCGTTCTACCATCCAACAGTTCTTATGGCATGGGAAGCGCGCACGTTTAGCATACGAGGTTCTGGAATATCCGCGGGAGTGTGGAGGGCTGAATTTGCCCGACTTCCGCCTCTATAATGTGGCCTGTCAAATGAGGTTCGTGGGGGAGTGGTTGACGGGGTCCTACCGTTACTGTGAGGCAGGGATGTTGGGCCGTATGTCTACCCCTGGGTCTCCGTTGAACCTCATTCAAATGCGGGTGGATCAGCGCCGGGCGGCACTTTACCCTACGACTCTTCTAACCCCCTGTCTTAAGGCGTGGCGATGGATGCGGAGAAAACATAAATTATCGGGGGGGCGATCTTTACTGCTTCCCTTTTTGCATAATGTGGAATTTCTCCCTGGACGGGATTGTAGTCCAGTATTTCGTCAATGGGCAGAGCGTGGGGTGATGTTTGCTTTTCATATGTATGATCCTGTTTCAGGTACTATGTTGGACTTTGCCACGCTGGCACGAACTTTCCAATTGCCTGCCAAGCAATTTTTTGCCTTTCTCCAGGCCCGCCACTATTTGACTGCTTTTGCTTGGACCCCAATGGAGCGTGATGCTGAAATGCGGTTCGCTAATACCATTTTTGATACTGCGTATCTCCGGAACACCATTACCGGTTGGAAGAGACTGGGACAGAAACTTGGGGATGCTGCTCCTGTTCAACGCATGGCTGCTCGGTGGTCTGCAGTTTTGGACTTCCCTATCACTGAGCGACAAATGTCTAGCTGGTGCCGAGACCAGTACCGACTGCTACCTGATATTAGTCTGCGGGAGCTCCAGTTTAAGCTTCTTCACTCTCTTTATTATGATGATGTTCGGAGGTTCAAGATGAAGATGGCTACTTCTCCTACTTGTACCAAATGTGGGACTGCTGATGGTACCTTGGTGCATAGACTGATTACTTGCCCGTTACTCCACACCTTTTGGAGCGAAGTGTTGGACGTGGTGGGGAAATGTATAAATGTGCCTCTGAGGCTTACTGCCCGGATGTTACTTTCCTGTATGTCCCCTCGACATTTACCGGGCGGCTGTGCTAAGGCCCGATTTGAGCGGGTGGCCGTTTTGATGGCCTGTCGCACTATCTTGGCTGGCTGGATAGAGCCACAGCTTGCGCCTACGATAGCCGCCTGGTTTGGGAGAATGGCCTCCCTAGCGAACATGGAACGACTGGACTTTCTGACGGGCAAGAGACGGCCCGACCCTCTATACTGTGCTTGTTGGGATATTTGGTTTGCTACTCTGCCTAAACCGTTGCAGGAGGAACTGTGTCACAATGGTTATACTCTAAATTGGTCCTTTAAAGTGAAGGGAAAAGGGAGGGGGGGAAGTTAGGTATGACTGTTGGATGACTGTGGGGTGTTTGGTGTATGGGGTTGGGGTAAAAGACAGGGGAACTAAGGGGGGGGGGGGGTGAAAAGCAAAATGGAATGGGCAGTGAATTGCGTTTTGATGGGCCGGCACTGTTTGCCTTGTTGTACTGTTGTACTTTTGTGCTTGCACATTGTGTTACAAGTCTTTCTGATGTCAATGTTGGTTTCTCTGCCCTTCCTGCTAATAAAAAATTATTTTGAAAAAAAAAAAAAGAAATTGCCATGCTGGGTCAGATCAAGGGTCCATCAAGTCCAGCATCCTGTTTGCAACAGAGGCCAAACCAGGCCACAAGAACCTGGCAATTACCCAAACACTGTTAGGAATGTGGACACTTTGGCCAGCTGCGACAGATGGTGTTGCACTGTGGGGACCCCACAGTGGACGTAGCAGCTGGGAGGCAGCGCTGAAGAGGTTGTCCTGGGAAGACTTCACCATTGGAAGCCTGAGGTCCCCCCAGGAGGAGCCCGTAGGCATCCAGGCCTCTTGGACTTAGGTGCGATCCTCTGCGACCGAGGACCAGAAGAGAAGCCCGAAGAGGTAGTCCAGCGAAGCGGCTGAGTCCAGGAGGTCTGAAGAGACTTCACCCTTGGAAGCCTGCGACCCACCCTGGAGGAGCCCGAGAGAACCCGTCTGTTCTTCACTCACCTGGCAAAACCTCCAGGCGAGTGAAGAACAGGATACCTGAGGAAGAGGAGAGGGCAGAAACCGGAGACCAGGAATGAGCCAATGTCGGAAGCTGGGAGTCAGATGCCGAAGACAAAGCCAGGGATGGAAACTGAAGCCAGAGTCAGTGGACGAAGCAGGGTCAGAAGTCAGAAGTCAGAAGCCGAAGACAAAGCCAGGGATGGAAGCTGAAGCCGGAGTCAGTGGTCCAAGCAGGGTCGGAAGCCAGAAGTCAGAAGCTGAAGACGATCAGGGATCCAGATACAGCAACTAGAAACTCTAACAGAGTGAACCTCATTACAAGGCAAGGCATTGATGCAGGTGCAGGGTTTAAATAACCCTGCAGCGTCTGACATCATCAGTAGGGCTGTCCTTCAGTTCCTGCGCTGGCCCCTTTAAATATGGAGCCCCCTGCATGCGTGCATGCCTAGGGGGCGTGGCCAGCGACAGAGGATCGGTGGCGTCTCCCTCGTAGAGGGAACGCCGCAGCAGGATGTAATTCGGGCCTAGGCAGCCAAAGGAGGCTTCCAATGGCCCGGGCTGGCCGCGAGGTAATAGGAGGTCCCAGGGCACAGCCCGGGACCGTAACAAACACTAAGAAGATCCCGTGCTACTGATGTATTTAATAGCAGTGGCTATTACCTAAGTAAACTTGATTAATAGCCATTAATGGATTTCTCCTCCAAGAACTTATCCAAACCTTTTTTGAACCCAGCTACATTAACTGCACTAACCACATCCTCTGGCTACAAATTCCAGAGCTTTATTGTGCGTTGAGTGAAAAAGAATTTTCTCCGATTAGTCTTAAATGTGCTACTTGCTAATTTCATGGAATGCCCCCTAGTCCTTCTATTATTCGAAAGTATAAATAATCGATTCACATCTACTCGTTCAAGACCTCTCATGATCTTAAAGACCTCTATTATATCCCCCCTCAGCCATCTCTTCTCCAAGCTGAACAGTCCTAACCTCTTCAGCCTTTCCTAATAGGGAGCTGTTCCATCTCCTTTATCATTTTGGTTGCCCTTCTCTGTACCTTCTCCATCAAAACTATATCTTTTTTTAGATGCGGTGACCAGAATTGTATACAGTATTCAAAGGTGTGGTTTCACCATGGCGCGATATAGAGGTATTATGACATTTTCCATTTTATTAACCATTCCTTTCCTAATAATTCCTAACATTCTGTTTGCTTTTTTGACTGCAACAGCACACTGAGCCAACAATTTTAAAGTATTATCCACTATGATGCCTAGATCTTTTTCCTGGGTGGTAGCTCCCAACATGTAGGCCGATACAGTACAGTGCGCTCCGACGGAGCGCACTGTTAGCCTGCTATTGGACGCACGTTTTCCCTTACCTCTTATTCAGTAAGGGGTAAGGGAAAACGCTCTCAACATGCAAATGCATGTTGATGGCCCTATTAGGTATGCGTGCGGAATACAGAAAGTAAAATGTGCAGCCAAGCCGCACATTTTACTTTGAGAAATTAGCGCCGACCCAAAGGTCGGCGCTAATTCCTTCCGGCACCGGGAAAGTGCACAGAAAAGCAGTAAAAACTGCTTTTCTGTGCATCCTCCGACTTAATATCATGGTGATATTAAGTCGGAGGTCCCGAAGAGTAAAAAAAGTAAAAAAAAAAAATTTGAATTCAGCCCGCGGCTCTCGGGCCGAAAACCGGACGCTCAATTTTGCCGGCGTCCAGTTTCCAAGCCCGTGGCTGTTAGCGTGCTCGAGAACCAACCCCGGCAAAATTGAGCATCGGCTGACAATCCCGCTGACAGCCGCCACTCCTGTCAAAAAGGAGGCACTAGGGACGCGCTAGTGTCCCTAGCGCCTCCTTTTCCCCGTTTCTACCGCTCCACCGAATTTGAATACTACTTTGCGCGCACCGGCAAGGGGCCGGTGCGCGCGCCGGGAGAGCGGGCGTTCGTCCACTCTCCCGTGGACTTTACTGAATCACCCTGATGGAACCTAACATTGTGTAACTACAGCAAGGGTTATTTTTCCCTATATTCAACACCTTGCACTTGTCCACATTAAATTTCATCTGCCATTTGGATGCCCATTCTTCCAGTTTTGCAAGGTCCTCCTGTAATGTATCACAGTCTGCTTGTGATTTAACTACTCTGAATAATTTTGTATCATCCGCAGATTTGATAACCTCACTCGTATTCCTTTCCAGATTATTTATATATATATTGAAAAGCACCGGTCCAATTACAGATTCCTGAGGCACTCCACTGTTTACCCTTTTCCACTGAGAAAATTGACCATTTAATCCTACTCTCTGGTTTCTGTCTTTTAACCAGTTTAATTTTCCAATACATTTTATTATTAATATTATTTATTAATACATCTCATATCAAAACTTTAACATATGAACAATACAAATAATTGTTTCATATATATATATATATATATATATATATATATATATATATATATAAAATACATATGCATATATGTATGTATAATGTATATGTATATATTTCATACTCCATACAACCACATACAGCTACCATCACTCACTCATACCACTTGATCAATCATTAAAATTAGACATAAGGAATGCCTAGAATACCTATAAAGTAGGATCCTCTTTATTTTGCTTGTATTATGCTTCTTCAGGGAATTCATATATGTTGAATATTTTAACAATTAATTGTATATTTTTATTGCACCAAATATATAAATATCTCATAAAGTTATGATCTAGTCTATCTGCCGCAATTGGACTTCCATAGGAGAATGCCAAAGTTGACAGGATCTTTCCTAATTCACCGAATCTTCCAACATAGTAATTCAATGTGTCATTTCTTCACTAATCAGTGATCCATCTCCATGCTCCAAGAACAACACTTTTCCAAATTATTCTTAGGGTCCTCATCATGCAAATTACAATGCAAATATCCTTAGGACTCACAATTCAGTCCATGGCAGATTACCCCACTTGCAGCATTTTCAATTTGAACAGCGGTGAGACAAACTGCACATAGGATGATCAGATTGATCACATGAAGGTATAGTAATTTGCATTAACCCATGAGTGGGGGAATCTGCCATGGACTAAATATATTTACTATGTAAACCACTGAAATTGGTATATACTTGTAGTGTATTGAATGTAACAAACCTAAAATTAAAACAAAATGTGATCCAGTGACATTGTAAGGACATTTTTTTCCAGCTCACATCTCTGTTTAATTGACATTGTAAATGTTTGAAATATTTTTTAATGAACTTGCTGTTGATCTACTATCAAATTAATTATTTTTAATGATCAAGACGTTTCATCATTTCTTATACAAATAATATGATCTTACTTGTTTATGTTCAAGTTCAATCGCAATTTATAGTAATTTGAAGCTATAGGCCGGGCTTTTCCATTCTCACAGAGAATGGTGAATCCCGGCGGTAATGGGAGTGGGCCTGCGAAAGCCAGCAGCGATCGCACCACCGCGGTGTTATCGCTGCTGACTTTCACACCTAATAGCACCACCGTGAAAGGTGGTGCTATTGGGCGCGCTACTGGCGGCAATAACGGGTCTTACCTTATCACCGCCAGCGAAGTTACCACCGCATCCGCCTTCTTGCTGTTCCCAACTCCTCCCCTGCCTGCCCCGACTCCACGCCGACTCCATTCCGGGCAACGTATCGCACGCGTGCGATAGGCTTACAAAATAACCCCCATAGATAGATCACTGAAATAACTAATATGTGAGTAAAGTACAGATGGAAAAAAATAATATTCATACAGAATTTTATTACTGTTTCTTAACTAGTACAGCATTCTAGTAGCAATATTGTTCCTGGTGATAAATGGATTCTTTTTAGGTTGAGATATTTTTTATTGGGCCAACATAAAAATAATCAAATGATATTAAAATTCATGGGCTTTCAAAACCATGTAGTTTACATCTGGGAAGGGGCCTGTGTGGTCTGAAAAGCTCGTATGCAAAAGCATCTTATGATTAGTATTATGCTGATCCAATTAAAGATCACAGCCCTCAGAGAATCCTGTATAAACTACTTATTATGATGATTAATTAACAATTTTCATAATATGGCAGCATACAATCAGTTATAGTTAAGATACTAAATTATAGATTAAATATTTATATGGCTTGTACTGCATTTTATCAGATGTTATTTTTTTTATTTTATATTTGAAAAGACATTGGGTTTTTTTTCTAGCTCCTTGTGGCAGTCGGTCTACAGGATCCGAAGGCACAGTTCTATCTCCAAACTACCCCAAAAACTATAGTGTCGGACACAACTGTGTTTATTCTATTGCAGTTCCAAAGGAATTTGGTAAGTAGTAAACCTTATATGCACATGATGATACAAGCAACAACTTTTTTGCCACCTATTGTTGTTGATATTGAGAATATCATAGGCATGTGCATTTGTTTGAAATAAAAGTAAAAAATTGGATGAATGATCCCATTTTCATTTTGTTTCAAACAAATGGAAAAAAACAAAGAAAAATATGAATTTTTCATTTTCGGCAAATAGTGTGCAGTATTTACAAATAGTATACAATGTTAACAAATAACATGTACTATTCGCTAATAGTGTGCATTATTTCCTGAAAACAAAAAAAAGAGAAAACATAACAATAGAAACCATAAAAAAAGAATAAAAAAATCTCCTAAAAACAAAATGAAGACAAAAAATGTAGTGTGCATGTACATCTCTAGTAAATTGAAAACATATGCTACATTGACAGCATGTAGCTTTGAAAATTTAAGCATTGTAGATACTGTAGTGGCAGGTCATAGAGAAACTAGAGTTCCCCTAAATAAAGAGCTTACAAACTCAGGGATCTATTTATGAACATATATTATAGCTAATGCAGTTGTTCAATATGTGCTAAACAGAATGCATGTGGGTAACTTGTACAGAGCGAAAGTTGCAACTATAAACACTTTGTTGGGCAGATTGGATGGGTCATTTTGGTCTTTAGCTGCCATCATTTACTGTTACTATGTAAATAATTGACATACAAGTTTATGTTAATGTGATAATGAGATGCACAACTATGCAAATTACCTCATTATTACTGTAGGCAAATCAAATGCATGTTACAAAGTAAAAACACTGAAAACATAATTATGTCTTATGAAGTGTAGTTACATTTTGTTTTAATGCCCACATTAACATGCACATTAATGAACTCACTCTTACAGATTTTTCATAAAATTATTTTGTGAATACTGTGTTAATGCCATCATCAGCAAAAGAGCTAAAATGAGGCATTAGTATTTCTGTTTTACTACGCTTTGATAAATTCAATTTTTTCCGATCAGTGTGAGAAAATATTTGTCTATATACATGCAAAAGGCTTTGTTGGTCGATCGGTCACATTGTTGTGTTTGTCTGTGGTCACCAGGTGGGACCTAGAACAGTGAACAAAGACAATATGCTCTGTTTCCAAAGCCCTTGCTCTCACATTCAAACAGACACACACATATAGATATGGGCATACAGGCAAAGACACACACATACACACAGAGGCACATATTCACTTGCACAGGCACACACATACACACATGCAGGCAGATACACACACATACAGGCACAGTCAGACAAACACATATACAGGCACATTCAGACTGACAAACACACACAGATACACAGGCAGAGACACATGCACACACACACACAGGCCTCTCCAAACACACACACATATGTAGACACAGAAGCCAGGTTCCCACATACAGTTACATGCCCCTCCATGCACTCACTGGCACAGCCCCCCACACACACCCACACACAAACACAATGTCAGACATACATTCACACAGGTGCACACTCACAGGTGTACACACAGGCAAGCACAGGAATACACACAGGCAGACACACTCGAGATATGCAAAGATAGAAACACATACACATGCACACATATGCACAGGCACAGACACAAACACACAGGCACATACATATACATACAGGCACTCCCAAACATACATACACACATACATACACACAAACACACACACCCAGAGGCACAGGCACACACACAGGGGCACAAAACAGGCTGTTATAGACAAAACTACCTGAGCAATGCTGGGCACTTTTTGTTAGTGGAAATATATAAGAAATATGAGGAATTGATATTATATTAGACCATGATCAGAAGGGTCATGCTTCTAGGAGGTTTTTAATTGTCTTCCAGTGCAGAGAAAGGCATCTTGTTTTGCAAGGCATAGACAGTAAATTGAACAGTCTTGGAGTTAGGTGTGGGCATAGGAGGAAAAGATTGTAGGTAGCAGAAAGATCTGTACAAAGATTCAGGAATTGTCATAGTGGAAAATTAGTAATATATAGGGATTTACTCTGCAATAACAGCAAACAAAATACAGCATTGTGTAAAATGTATTACTTTAAATTATTATAATTTAAGCAAATCCAGGGTTTCCTATTATTTTAGTTATACCTACAATGAAGCAAGGCACGTTGTAAGGAAATAGAAAACAGTTATATATGCTTGCACTGCTCTGCAAATGACTCCTTTCAATTTTTTTATTTAATATACATTAAACATTTTGAATTGACAGCGGAAATAAAAACATAAAAGCACAAAATAATTAATGAGGATATAGGTCATAGTGCAGGGTTTCTCAACCACAGGTCTGTGGACTGCCACCAGTCCCTGGCAGCATTTTCGCCAGTCTGTTGAGCAACAATGATTACAGGAGAAAGAGGAGGATGAAAAACTTGCCCTGCAGCTGCACACATTCTACTGCACAATATAGACTTTTTCTAACTATCCTCCCATCTGGCACATTTTGTTTTTAGAAAGTTTTCATAAACTAGCTGATTACCTTCTGAAAATAACATAGACCAGCTGCCAGGCTGACCTATGAGATTAAAGACCAGGTGAAGGAGTGAGTATAGCCACGTTATCCCTCCCCTACTCTTCAATTTTCTATGGGAATCCTCTCCCGCCATCTCATCAGCAGTGCGATCGGTCCACATAATTTAAAGTCCCTGGTATACAAAAGGCTGTTAAATGCTGTCGAGGTGCAAACCATTGAAAAAAGGAAAAGGAAAAAACACAATTAGGGAAAATCCAAAATTCATAATAAAGGAAAAAACAAACAAACAAACAATATGCAGTACTTGATGCCAATAAAGCTAACCTATTACAAGATACAGATGAAACATAATCAGTTTTCTGACAAAAACATTGGTCCAAACATCCCCTCTCTAAACTCTTGCAAATGATTTCTAATAAATTATTCAGAGCATTGGTATCTGGTTAAAAAATATAACTGTTCTGTTATATCTCCCTTTAAACATCTGGAAATATTCTTATAACTTGGCTAAGTATGTTATCTGCCCAAGAAAAATAACTTAAAAATCAAATTGTGATTCAATTCCAAAAGTAAAGTCACTAACAAAATAGACTTATCTAGTGACACCAGCAAGAGGAAATCTCTCCTAAAGAATGATAAGAATGTATATATTTTTGACAACTCTTTCTACTTTCAGTATCTAGACTTCCCTCTACTTTTATTTGGTAAATAATAAGCAGAAATTAAAAGTGGCAGAGCTGCCCAAGGAGCTTTTAAGATCTAGTTCAAATAACTTTTTTTTTTTTTAAATAAATCTATTCCTGCAACATTTGCCACAGGTGGAAAGTAACCAAATATACATTTTTTTTTAATTTCAAAATATTCTCAAATTCTCAATATTTCCAAATTACAATAATGCACAATAACATTCTTAGGTAAAACAACACATGTCCTGAATAGAGGGAAACTTTAGAATCAAGAGTCCACACTTTTTCATTACACTTATCCACAATCATCTCATATTCAGTTACATGTTCTTCAGTTTTCCTAATCCCTGCACGTAAGTTATCAAATGACCTTCCTGTAGAAGTTTTATCTATGGATGACTTGTTTCACTTCCAGAAACTTTTGTAAACTTGGCTAAATGTCCAAACTTTTCCAGATTAATTCCTGTTTTGAACCCTCAGAGTCAAGTAACCCAGGTCAGATTTTGTCTGTGTTGCAATGATTACTAGTTATATTGTGGAGAGTTATTGGGATTAGTTGTGATGAACTGAGTTACTATTTTTACTATTTTTATTGCATGTTATTTTTATTAAATTTAATATTTTATTTGATATTGTGTGTTAGGATTTTTTAATTTAATTGGTGTGGTTTTTTTTCTGTGATTGTAAATTGCATTGGGATGAAAATGGTATGCTATAAATAAATGCAATACCAATGAAAATAATAAAATGTTACAGTTCAACTTTTGAAATGCAAAAGCTTCTAATCTTGCTAAAGCCTACAACAGTGTATCTAAATAATTTTTCTTGGATAAAAAAGTAAAAAGGACACTATTTATTCTCTTTCAAAGTTAAAGTTGTTCCCAGATTGAGCTGGGTTGTGGTCCTTTACATTCTCTAATCTTCTTCTTAATCTTGTAAGTGTGGAAGAAAGAGGTGTGGTAGTTAGATCTCCACCAAAGTTGCTGATTCACTGGTAGCACACCTTGAAGATGGCAGTTCCTACCAGGTAGGGTCTTCAAACCACAACTATAGGTCAGCTCTGACAAAAGAAACTCTGCTCTTCCAAGAGCCAGCCCCTTCAACTAAAGACTAATTAATATAATTAGCATAAGCAGAAGAATCTTTGGCAATAGCCTGCAGGAAAGTAAAGTCATCCAATATTACACCTCATCTCCCCACCACCAATGGGGCACATCTACCTTCACTTATGGTTGCCAATGAGCAAACCAACCCAGAAGAATTCTGATCCCTCTCCATTGTTCCACTTCAGTAAATGCCTCTGGATCTTCAGCTACTTCCTCATTAGATGCCAAAACCACAGACTGTTATACAACTATTAGGATACAGGTTACAAGACAGCAGTTCATAGCCTCTAAAATGTCACTAGAGTTTGGAGAGGATGATGACAACTACCAATTGCACTTTGAAAGCTGTGCAGTTACAGGACAGGTAGCCATGCTAGTAGTTGGAGCAGCAGCTACAAAAACTCTGGGACCCTGTCTCCATAGATTGTAACTGCAGAGATCTTGTCTTCACCAGAAAGTACAAAATGGACAGCTGGTGATTCTCTGTCAAAAGAGAAATAAACTTCCCTTTCCTTGTAGCCATAATGAAACAGAAAATTGATACATCGGGGCTCCCCTTGGGCTCGGCGCGCGCAAGGTGCACATGTGTGCATCCCCTTGTGTGCGCCAACCCCGGATTTTATAATATGCACCCAAATGTACCCCGTGCGGCCCTATGGTTTTAACACCAGAAATAACTACAGCTTTTGCCCTAGCGTTAAGCTGTATGATATGTCCGAAATGGCCATAATGCCTTTATGATACATTTTTGGAATTGCATTTTGGCCATTTATGGGCTTGGGGAGGGAGGGAGGGAGGAGAGGAGTGGAGTAGGTAAAGAGAGAGAGAGAGAGCCTCTGGGGAGGGTCTCACTGTGTGAACCTATTTTTATCTCTATAGAGATATAAATACTTAACTACTATGAGAGTCTTGCAGATAGGCTCTCTCTTTGTCTCTCTTCTCTCTTTAGCATAGGATGTGAAAAATAGGGATTCTTGCAGTGCATGCTAAGTTTACCATGCCATGTGATAATACCTATGTGAAGCGGAAAGTTACTGCATGTTACAAATTTCCATAAACATACCCCTTTTTGATAATGCATGTGTTATTAACTTTTTTGATGAATGATGGGGTAAATTAGAATTTGTAAATATATTTGATTAAAAATCCAATTTTTATAGTCATTATGAGGATAATTTTAAAGGCATTTCAACAGTTAATTTTGTATTAGTTTAAATGTGTGTGAGTAGTTTTAGTGGGTTAAGTTTGATGGGGTAATTTTCAAAGCAAACATACTCGTGGACGTTTGCTTTGAAAACTGGAGTAACTTAGATTTGTTTTGACTTTCTTTTACTGACTTTTACAAATAATCAATCTATATTTAATAGGAATAAATTTAGAGAGGACCTGTTTAAACTGAAAGATTTGACTTCATAAAGTGCTTTTAATTCTCTTACGGGCCGATACAGTAAAGTCCGTGGGAGAGAGGGCGAATGCCCGCTCTCCCAGTGTGCGCACAGGCCACTCTCCTGTGCGCGTGATTCTCTATTCAAATGAGGTGGTAAAAACAGGAAAAAGGAGGCGCTAGGGACACTAGCGCGTCCCTAGCGCCTCCTTTTGGACTGGAGCGGTGGCTGTCAGCGGGTTTGACAGCCGGCGCTCAATTTTGACGGAGTCGGTTCTCGAGCCCGCTGACAGCCACGGGCTCGGAAACCGGACGCCAGCAAAATTGAGCATCCGGTTTTCGACCCGACAGCCGCGGGCCGACTTCAATTTTTTTTTTTTTTTAAACTTTCGGGACCTTCGATTTAATATCACCATGATATTAAGTCGGAAGGTGCACAGAAAAGCAGTAAAAACTGCTTTTCTGTGCACTTTACCAGTGCCCGAAAAAATTAGTGCTTACCTTTGGGTAGGTGCTAATTTCTGAAAGCAAAATGTGCGGCTTGGCTGCACATTTTGTTTTCTGAATCGCACGGGAATACCTAATAGAGCCATCAACATGCATTTGCATGTTGCGGGCGCTATTAGGTTCGGCGGGTTGGATGCACGTTTTCGGCCCCTTACTGAATAAGGGGTAATGCTAGCGCATCAAAAACGCGCGTCCAATGGCGGGTTAACAGTGTGCTCCGTCGGAGCGCACTGTACTGTATGGGCCTCTTAGGGGGTTATTTTCCAAGCTGCGTTATGGGCTTTTCACATGTGAAAAGCACCATAATGCAATGCTAATTTGGAAAACGGGTGGAGTTTAGGGTGGAATTTCTGGCCAAGTAGGCTGGTTTCACAACTCGCGAAGCCATATTGCACAAATTGTGTTAAGCTGAGCGAGGTTCTTTGTGAAGATTCAATGACCTTTGGAGTGAGGAAACTCACCCTAAGATGAGATTTGTACAATGTTCTCTCAACCTAGATTGATGGACTCTCTACCTGGGTAACATCAAGCTAGGTTGAGAGAACTAGTGTTTATAGGTAGGAATTACAGCAGTTGTGGCATTTACTGCAAAGTGTGAAAAGTTATCTCACTTTGCGGTAATTCCTATGCGAAGTGCAATGATAGCGCACTTTGCCATAAATAAGCTATTACCATAAAATATGCCCCTCTTCCTATTGCATGCAATAGTTTGATGAATCTAGGCCTTACTTTGGTAATTTCTCTTTGAAAATTAGCCTGAGTTAATTATGCATGATAAAAGTTCCTATGTAGGCAGCTGAGGTAGATAGGGTTTGGAATTATGCATGTACTATTGAAAGTTTGATTGACATGTGCTGTTTTCTTCCCCCAACCTAACCACATTCTTAGGAATGCCTTGTTTTAACTCAGCTAAAAGTAGGTATGCTATGAAAGCCCATGTCTTCTAGAGATGTGAATCGGAACTGGAATCGGTTCTGATTCCGGTTCTGATTCACATTGTGATTTTTTTTTCGTCAGCGCCATTTTGAATAGTGGCGCTACCTTTGCCCTCACTATGTCATAAGGGCGGTGGGTCACCCGTATGACATAGTGAGGGCAAAGGTAGCGCCGGCGCCATTTTGAAGATTGGCAATACGGCCCGCGTGTAGGAGGTAGCTCCTGGACCCCCGCTGGACTTTTGGCAAGTCCTGTGGGGGTCAGGAGGCCCCCCCCCAAGCTGTCCAAAAGTCCCTGGGGGTCCAGCGAGGGTCCGGGGGTGATCTCCCGCACGCGTGACGTCGGGAGCCAGGAAACAAAATGGCGCCGGCGCTACCTTTGCCCTGTCACATGATAAGGGAAAGGGCCACCGGCGCCATTTCTCAACGCAGCGGTGGCCAGAGAGCGGGAGGAGATCGCGTCGGGACCCCCGCACTGGACCCCAGGTAATTTAACACATTTTGGGGGGAGTTCGGGAGGGTGGGGGTTTTGTTTTAAAGGTTCGGGTGGGTTTCAGGGTTTTTTTGGTGTACCGGTTTTCCTGCCCTCCCCCGATTGACGATTTTTAACGATTTTTAGAAAAAAAAAAAACTTGACGATCAGATTTCCCTCCCCCCCAGCCAAAATCAATCGTTAAGACGATCGATTACACAATTCACACCTCTAATGCCCACACCCCGCCTGTTTATGAAAATCTTTCAGATGTGCATGCTGCAGCGTTTGTGTGCATATCCAGGCAGCTTTTAAAATCCACTCAGCACGTGCAAGTCCAACATATTCATGCATCCCCTAATTAATGCACATGTTGAGCTTTTAAAATTCTCTTTATTATTATACAATAACTGAATTTGGAGGGAAAAGAATCTTGAATGTATTATTATCCCTGTTATTATATTGTTTTATTGCTTGCTCTTTAGTCACGTTTGACAGAATGAGAAATGATACAATGACAATAGTTTACAATCTATGAGGATGGTTTTCAAGGGGATTTAGCTAGGGAGCTGAGAGGTCAATATGCAAAGGGTTTAGATGCCTAATTTTTGTATTTAGGCTCTAAATCAGCCCTTTCAAAAATGTGTTAGGTCTGGGTCCCTAAATTTAGGAGCCTACTTTCAAAAGGCTTCTAATTTTAGGGTCCTAAAAAGTGGATGGCTGGGGATGGAGGGACCTGGATTGAAGGAAGGGAAAAAAGTTAAGCACTAAGCACTGATTTTCAGCATTAGGCACATAACTTAGGAGCCTAAATCTAGGCCAATAAATTACAGTTCTAGATTTAGTCTGAAAAGCCAAGATTCTAAAAAAACATTTATGTGTTTAAAATTGGGTTTTACAAGTGTAAATACATTTTGACTGCACAAATGGGCTTTTGAAAATTTCTACAATATATGCTATTGAATTGTCCATAGGACATACCGTGTAAGTGCACTTTGTGCCTCATTTTCCAATATCGCATTGATAACACATTAGGGGGCATTACCAATGCAAATGAGGCTTCTTTCGTGCAGTGGGGAAACATCGCGTGCGGTGATGTTTTTGCCATTCGCGAAAACATTAGCGCAATTCACGATGTTTTCCCAGTGTGTGATGATTCTTTGGGTGTTTCATCGCAGTGCACGATATTTGCCGGTTTTTGCAATTGAATCATCGCAGGCCACGATAGGTCCGGACAGCCTGTTTCAGGCTTGGGGGGGGGAGGGGGGAGGGGGGAGGGGGGAGGGGGAGAGAGAGAGAGAGAGAGAGAGAGAGAGAGAGAGAGAGAGAGAGAGAGAGAGAGAGAGAGAGAGAGAGAGAGAGAGAGAGCACACCTTCCTATAATGCCTATGCCCTAGACAGGTATTTTACTCCCTATGGGAGGGCCACCTACTAACTCGGGGTGGGGATTAGGTATGAGCGTCGGGGGTTGGGGGCCACTTTCGCATTCCACATGAGACCTACGGAAAGAACAGTGGTCTCTAGTGAAGATTTGCTGGCCGTCGGAGTGAGGAAACTCACTCCAAGAGGAGATGTGGGCAACGTTCTCTCCACCTAGCTTGCTGGACACTCTACCTGGGCAACAACAAGCTAGGTGGAGAGAACGTTGCCCACATCTCCTCTTGGAGTGAGTTTCCTCACTCCGACGGCCAGCAAATCTTCACTAGAGACCACTGTTCTTTCCGTAGGTCTCATGTGGAATGCGAAAGTGGCCCCCAACCCCCGACGCTCATACCTAATCCCCACTCCGAGTTAGTAGGTGGCCCTCCCATAGGGAGTAAAATACCTGTCTAGGGCATAGGCATTATAGGAAGGTGTGCTCTCTCTCTCTCTCTCTCTCTCTCTCTCTCTCTCTCTCTCTCTCTCTCTCTCTCTCTCTCTCTCTCTCTCTCTCTCTCTCTCTCTCTCTCTCTCTCTCTCTCTCTCTCTCTCTCTCTCTCTCTCTCTCCACAAGATAAACTGGTTCCTGCTTTACATATGCTCTGCCCCCTGAATACCAAATTACTAATTTGCAAGTAGTGCAGACCTATGCTACTGACATTGGGGCAGAGTTGGCCCTGGAAGAGGAGGAGCTGGGGCTGACTCTGTGAGGACAGCGTGGAAAGGTAAGGCTATTTCGTGCCCAGTATCGCAGGCCTGTGATACTTTAGAAAAGGGCCATACATTTGGAGAAAGTTTGAGGTGAGCCTTTGAACAAGAATGTTATCTGGATAATCGGTAGAACATGCCCCAGGTAAGTCTTCTGTTGCAAATATCTGGCTAAAGTGGCTTGGGTAGCTTTAGGAAAATTATTTTTACAACCAGACTTACCCAGCTAACTTTATCTGGCTAGCTGTGCCTATTAGTGCTAGACCAATAAATTTTAGCCACACCCCCAGAATCCATCCGGCCTACTGCTGCACTGCCTCTCTTTGTATCCGACCAAATTTTAGCTGACTTACCCAGGTAAAATATTGCTGTTGAGAGGGGCAAGAAATTCAAATAAAAGACTCTTTACATGCGTATGTCTGCAGCTTTACATGCACTCGGGGAGAGAGTGAGAGAGGGACCGAAAGAGACAGAGAAAGACAGAGAGAGTGAGAGAGACTCTTTATAAAGCTCAGCCTGACACTCAGTATTGTAAGGGGGCACTTTGATTTGGGGTGAGTTTTCAGGAGGTTGGTTGGGTTTTGTCGGGTTGTGTTACAGAAACATTCAGAGGTATTCATTGTAAAATCGACATCATTAAAAAACTTTAGACCTAATAAGTGATGAAAAGGAGTTTATTTGTACAATGCTAACAAGTTCTAAAATTTAATTGCTAATAAGTTTTAAAATTCTACAATGATGTCAATTTTACAATGATTACCACTGAATGTGTCTGTAACAACATCCCTCCAATCCCAACCCACCTCCCCATCTTTAAAGATGGCCGCAACCATCGTAAAGATGGCCGCTGCCATCTTTAAAGATGGTGCCGGCCATCCAGTGCTCCTACCATGTGACAGGGGCCGGCCAATGGCACGGATACCCTGTCACATGGTAAGGGCAAAGGGCCATCGGCGCCAACTTTATGAGTGTCAGCCGACAGCCCGAGAACGGGATATCGCTCCCGGGACCACCACTGGACCACCAGGTACTTGTAAAAATATTTTGGGGGGGTTCGGGGGTGTGGGGGAAGGTAAGGGGTCAATTTTAAAGGGTCGGGCCTCACTAAAAAAAAATTAACGATGTGAATCGGAACCGATTCCGATTCATATCTCCAGCGATCAGATTTTTTTCTCCCTCCAGCCGAACCCGATCGTGGTTTCGGCCCGGGCGGTCCGGGGGCATGGCCGCGCCCTCCGGAACTGCCCCTGGGTCACGTCTCGGCGCGCTAGCGGCCCGCTGGCACGCGGGGATTTACTTCTCCCTCCGGGAGGCGTAAATCCCCCGACAAAGGTGGGGGGGGGGGGTTTAGACAGGGCCGGGGGGGTGGGTTAGGTAGAGGAAGGGGGTGAAGGTGAGGGGAGGGCAAAAGAGAATTCCCTCCGAGGCCACTGAGGTTGGCTGCGCGGCTCGGCACGCGCCAGCTACACGAAATTGGCAGCCTTGCGCGCGCCGATCCAGGATTTTAGCGGATACGTGTGGCTACGCACATATCTACTAAATCCAGCGTACTTTTGTTTGCGCCTGATGCGGCCAACAAAAGTACGCGAAGGCGCACTTTTTAAAATCTACCCCATAGGGAATTTATTTTTCAACTTATTGATTTTGTCCAAGAATTTTGTAGTGTATTCTTTGCAAGAGGCCTTTGTGAAGTTGTAGTTTCCAGAGATGGCAAATGTCGGGTCTTTAATTAAATGTTTCATAATCAGAGGCTGTCTGTGAGAGCAATTTCAGCGTTTTTCTGGTCACAGAAAAATTGGATTTACCTGATATTTCCAGCCCCGGGTGTGCCAGCCCTGACGTCAGTGGGAGCACCGGAAGACTCTACAAAAGGGGAGTTCCTGCGGCGCTTGAAACAGAGGCTGTCTGTGAGAGCAATTTCAGCGTTTTTCTGGTCACAGAAAAATTGGATTTACCTGATATTTCCAGCCCCGGGTGTGCCAGCTCTGACGTCAGTGGGAGCACCGGAAGACTCTACAAAAGGGGAGTTCCTGCGGCGCTTGAACAGAGGCTGTCTGTGAGAGCAATTTCAGCGTTTTCTGGTCACAGAAAAATTGGATTTACCTGATATTTCCAGCCCCGGGTGTGCCAGCCCTGACGTCAGTGGGAGCACCGGAAGACTCTACAAAAGGGGAGTTCCTGCGGCGCTTGAACAGAGGCTGTCTGTGAGAGCAATTTCAGTGTTTTTCTGGTCACAGAAAAATTGATTTACCTGATATTTTCCGGCCCCGGGTGTGCCAGCCCTGACGTCAGTGGGAGCAACCGGAAGACTCTACAAAAAGGGGAGTTCCTGCGGCGCTTGAACAGAGGCTGTCTGTGAGGAGCAATTCAGCGTTTTTCTGGTCACAGAAAAATTGGATTACCTGTTATTTCCAGCCCCGTGTGTGCCAGCCCTGACGTCAGTGGGAGCACCAGAAGACTCTACAAAAGGGGAGTTTCCTGTGGCGCGTCGCTGCCGCCGGCGCATCGCCAAGCCGCGCGCAGGCCCAAGGGGGCGCGGCGTGACTTTGTCCAACTTAGTCCGAATTATCCGATATATACCAGGTTATTATTAACTTTTGGACTTTTTTATTTTTTTTTTTTTTTTCTGCTCACTGTCTATAATCGGCGTCATAATTGGTCAAAGAGTTGAATCACTTTTGAAATGCCTGCGAAAAGGAAGGGAAACGATTAGGGGTGTTTCCCTCAACACCAGTATCTTCCACCCTGACTCAATCCGAATTAGTAAATTTTTGACCCCAGCTGGAACATAGAGGAGCTGAGGACTCCGTTGGAGCTGCACATAATGGAGATATGGGCGGTTCCCGTGAAGAAGCGTTTCTTAGTCCGGACAGCCGTCTACCCCCAGTGCAAAGAAGTTTGGATGGTGGAGTGATACCGTTGTCTCCCAGTGAAGGGATTGTTACAATGGAACTAGAGGGCCCACCTATCCATAAAGCTGATGAATCATCTTTACAGCAACCCCCCTTGGTGGGGCAGGTAACACTGGATAAGATACTGGAGGCGGTAAATAGTTTAAGTCAGGTTGTATCTAGGCTAGAAAGGAAAATTGACAATGTTACAACTGATTTTCAAGGACAATTGTCCAATGTACAAGTTCAGAGTACCCAAATTGTTCAAAAAGTGAATGAAAATGAAAGGAATTTATTGTCATTACAGAAAGTCAATGTCTCTTTAATTAAAGATCAAATTGCTAGTTCCAGACGTCTTGAGATATTGGAAAACCGGGTACGTCATCTAAACATTAGGATTGTCAATTTTCCTCAGATACTAGGTGAGATCCCTTATATCTCCCTAAAGAGATACTTTAGAGAGGTATTATTATACAAGGAAGAGGATATCCCTTCCATTAATTCCTGTTATTTCCTTACTCAAAAATCCCAAGTACCAGCTAATTTGACAAATTTCCTAGAGGAATCAAGTTTAGATGTTGTCCATCGGAATACTTTAGTTGTATCTTTTATTACATCCCAAGATATAAATGGAGTAATGAGGAAATATTTAAAAAGTTTCCTACAATGTTTCACGGGCAGGCAGTTAAATTATATCTGGATTTAGCTCCGGTGACAAGAACAAGGAGAAGGGAATTTTTGGCTATGCGACAACAAATTGTATCCTTGGGTTTTTCTTTCTTTTTAAGATATCCTTGTAGGTGCGAAATTAAGAAAGGGGTAAACTCTTATGTTTTTTATCAAAGTGAACAGTTGAAGCAATTTGTCGAGGCCCAACTACCTAGTATGGCATCAGATTTACCTATAGCTGAGTCTTCTCCCGTTAATATAACACCTAATGGGGCTCAGCAGTAGACGGACATTTATAAAGTTTATCCAGCTGTTATGAATATGCCTATGGTGTTTGATAATATCTTAATTATTCTCCATTGGGTTCTTTAAAAGATTCTAATATCAGCCTCTAATTTCCTTTTATAGGGTAGGTTTATCTATACTTTTTCATGTTAAGACAAGTAATGAGTAATTACTTTTGCAATTACTTTGAGATTAATAATTTTTCTTAATAATATTTCATAGGCAATATTGACTATGTTAAATATTGTATGTAAAGTGCTGTATTTCAAGTGCAGTGTTGAAAGTGTATATTAATTTTCTTTATATGATAAATGAAAATATCAATAAATAAAGAATAAAAAAAAAATGTTTCATAATATCAAAGAGCAGTTTAGAATTGAATATGACCCTAAGAATTTGTTTGGCATTGTAATCCTTTTTGGCTTTATTGATTAGCATATAGTATTTTGTAAGGAAGGATTTATATTTTCCTAGGGATTCAACAGATGGACTTTTCGGCCATTGTTTCTCTAATTTTATAAGGTTCTTTTTAGTGCTTCTTAATTCATCATTGTATCAGGGCTTTTTAAGTTTGGAGTTATCCCTATCTTTGTTAATAGTTTCCTTCTGTACAGGACTGAATTTTTCAGCTATGTCTTTGACTATCTTATCACAGCAATTGAATGCCAATGTGCAGTTGGCTTAAGTTCATGAAGCTTATATTCTATTGCTTCACTGAATACTTCTGTCTCTATCTTTTTCCTGAAGGTGAAAGTAAGTTTATACTCTATCAGGGCCAGTGGAAAAACTAGTTGAGCTAGGCCTGGGCCCAGGGTGTGAACCCATTTGGGGGCACCACCACTGCCGCTTGTGAGCCAATGAGGCAGGGAAAAGTCAACATTTCAGGCAGCAGAGTTTTGAAGGGATCTGCTGCTCCTAGGCCCCACCAGTAGACCACCAGGTGTTTTTGTGAGGTTGGGGGGGGGGTCAAAAGAGTGGAGGGGTTATTTTATTTTAAATTGGGTGGGCAGCGTAGGGGGTGGGGGAGAAGCAGCATGTGGTTCTCACCCCTGGAATCTGGGCTGAAACTGGGGGGGGGGAAGGGGGCATGACCAGGGGGGAGGCAGTGCAAGGAAGAAGGTGCCTAGAGTGATTAATCTCCTTGCATCGGTCCTGTTCTCTATACTATTATGGATTTGAAGGTGAAGATTATTTATGCCTTTATTAATTGGTGATCAGACCAGGGCAATATCATGTGGAATGTAATGATTAGGAAATTACTGCTATTAGCAAATATTAGGTCTAGAGTATTGCGCAATTTATGGATGGATTTCAAGACAAATTGTGGCCATCCTAGGGCTTCCATTGCTTCTAAAAACATTTCACAGTCTAAGGTTCTCAGTGTTTTGCCTACATGGAGGTTAAAGTCTCCTACAATTAGTGTAGATTCTGGTGAAGGAAACACCTTAGTGAATAATTCTATCAGTGGGGAGCAATCTTTTTGGAGTAAGCCTGCGGGACAGTAGACTAGTCCTATTTTTATTTGAGGAGATTTTATGATTTCAACCTCATGTGGGTAAATGTTTAACTTTTAGGGCACTAGCTTGAGTTCCTTTTTACTAACTATTAATAATCCCCACCTTTTTGTTTGGGTCTTAGAAAGTGAAATATATCATAGTTATCATTTGATATCTGATTTAATAGTACATTATCATTGTCATTCAGCCAGGTTTCAGTTATGCAATAAATTGAGAGGTATAAGTCCTATAGCAGATAGTTAATTAGAGGGATTTTTTTTAAAATAGAGATTGAACATTCAATAGAAGCAGAGTAAACATGAAACATGAAGAGAGTGAGGAAGAGTTGTTACTTATTGCAGGGAAGATCAGCTTTGTGTTCTTTCTTTGTTTCTTTTTTCGTGCCTTCCTTCTTTGTTCTCCATATCTTCCTTGTCCAAGTATGGATTCAATACTGCATAATTGTTTCATTATTGAGTAAGTGTGGGCTAGGAAGCCAGTATATTTAATGGTATAATCAACCTCGGGCTTGCACTTCAGGCACGCATGAAGGGGTGCACAAAGAGGCAAGTTCCTTTGTTGTGCTCCTTCATGCACATGCCAAGGGTGTGTGCCTTTGGTGTTGCTGCTGGTGTCTTTAGTTGTCAGTGGGGGGGTAGTGGGCAGTTGGTGGGCTGTCCTTGCCACCTCTGGCTGGCTTCCCTTTCCCCAGCTTCATTTTCCTTGCTCCGGGGAAGGGGGGGGGGGGCGCTCCCTCTCTGTCGCCACCACTGCTGCTGGAGGAGCAGTGTAAGGGGACCAGGTAGTCCTCACCTCATTGCTCTTGTGGTCTTTAGTTGTCAGTCGACAGGTAGTGGGTGGGCGGTTGGTCCTCACCACCTCGGCACTTGCTTCCCTCTCCACAGCTTTCTTCTTCTTGCTCAGGGGGGAGGCCAATCCTTCACTGCCGCTGCCACTGCCGCTGCTGCTGCTGCTGCTAGAGCAGCAGTGGAAGGGGGCCAGTTAGGCCTCACCTCGTTGACACAGAGGTCTTTAGTTGTAAGTGGGCTGGTGGTGGGAGAATGATGGGCGGTCCTCATGCCTCTGCGGATTTTAAAATCTACCTCTCTGAATATTAACCTCTTAAGTTTCTAAGTTAAGCTGAAAATAAGCAACTAGCTTAGGGACTAATTTACACCCAAATTTTAAGAGCATTTTTGAAAAGGGCCCAGCCACATACGTAAGCTATGTTAGATGCAGAAGTGCCAGGCCAAGTAAAAGAGACAGGCCTGGGGGTGTGGACTGGGCAGGGAGGAGCGGGGCAGAGGATGGGCCAGGACTGCGCCATTAGAAGCTGTCCCGGGGAAGCACGTGCCGGCTGGTTGCTGGCACATGGAAGATATTTCTGCTCCGGAGGAGTAGTAAGCATTAAAATAAAACATTTAGCGCTCGGTAGGGTTAGGTTAGGGAGTCAGGGAGGAGAGGGGAAGAGGGAGAAAGAATAGGGTTAGAGTCAGGGAAGTTTAAATTATGGAGTGGACTGGGAGGGAACTGGGATATAACATGCGCACAACAACGTGTGCATGTTCTAAATTGATTGCGTTCATGTGAGCATGCCAGGAACCTCACGCACATGGACGCATACGCACACCTTTTAAAACCTACCCCTTAGGTAGCAAAAGGTAGGTTCTCAGATTTTTTTTTAATACTGGCCTCTACATCACTTGATTTATTGACCTGATTGAATATTGTCCTGCTCACAGCAAGTAAGAGTATGTGCATGCTTGGCAGGATTAAAAACAGACATTTCTGAAGACATGCTTAGAAGGTCACCATAGCAATTTTATGAAGCCCTTTTACCCACATTAAGTGCATTTCACATGGGTAAAACCTTTTGACAATTCAATAGCATATTTTCTAAAACTTTTGAAATTTGCTTCAAGGTATGCTATTGAATTATAAATAGATTTACCCGTGTTAAGTGCACTTAACATTTCAAATGGGCTTTTGAAAATGTCTATGTTGCATTTACATTTTCCTTTGAAAATTACCCTATTAGGTTGGGGGATTAAACAGTGAGCCTAGATTTAGATTTTCAAATATATGGACAGTGTTTTGCCTTTGTTCTGCCACCTGCAGAAATGGCAGGTGCAAAATATACAACTGCTTTGAACCTATAGACTTTATAATTAATAAATAAATAAATAAATAAATAAATAAATAAAATAATACACAAAGGGCCTGATTTTCAAAAGCATTTACACTCTGGGGTAGATTTTAAAAGCCCTGCGCACGTAAATCCTGCCAGATTTATGCGAGCAGGGCAATTGCTTGCCGGTGCACCTATTTTGCATAGCCTGCTGGCGCGTGTAAAGCCGCGGGACGCGCATAAGTCCCGGAGCTCGCTAAAATGGGCGGTCCGGGGGCGTGTCTGTGGTCCGGCGCACACAACTTATGCCTGCCAGCGGCAGGTGTAACTCCATCGAACAAGGTAGGGGGGGATTTAGGTAGATAGGGTGGGTGGGTTAGATAGGAGAAGGTGGGAAAGGGTGGGTGGGTTAGATAGGAGAAGGGAGGGAAAGGTGGAGGGGGACAAAAAAAAAAGTTCCATCTGAGGCCGCTCCGATTTCGGAATGGCCTCGGAGGGAACAGAGGCAGGCTGCGTGGCTCGGCGTGCACAGGCTGCTGATTTTGCGCAGCCTTGCGTGCGCCGACCCCAAATTTTAAAAGTTACACGCGGCTAAGTGCATATCTTTTAAAATCCAGCATATTTTTGTTTGTGCTGGTTGCGCGAACAAAAGTACGTGTGCACACTGTTTTTTAAAATGTACCCCTATCTGTGTAAGTAGGCTTTTGAAAATGGCTATTCAGATAAAGTAAGTTCCAAAATAAATAAAAAAAAAAGATAGGGGGAAAGGGGTTTTAGGGGTCAGGGAGGAGAGAGGGAAAGGGAGGCACAGTAGGAAGGGGTCTAGGGAAGTTCCCTACCAGTCCTTCCTTAATTGGATCAGACTGGAAGGGAACTAGGAATGAGCTGATCACATCACCACATGTATTTTTAAAAAGTCTCCCCCCATGTGGGTAACTGGTCACTTGCCCGCATATGCACATGTGGATATTAAAATCTGGCGTGCATGTGCGTGCAGGAATCGTATTTTATAATATGCACACGGCAACACACACAGGTTATAAAATTGGTACGTCCACGTGCGCATGACAGGAACTGCGCACATCTGCACACACATGCACGAGTTTTAAAATCAACCCTCATGTGTCACTGAATTTTCAATAGGTTTAACTCACTTTAAGTGCACTTAAAATGGACAAATAGCTTTTGAAAATTGCTATGATAATATGTTACATTTACATGCACAACTCCTTTGAAAATTAACCTGAAATTGTTTCCCTTTTAAAATGTGGTGCAAGGTGAATGGGTGCAAAAGTGCCAGCACACTTTGCAGCTATGTGGTCTACTGAAAATTGCCCCTACAGATTGCAGAACAAGGAAAGGCTTTTGGATTTGAGCAGCAATAAATGTGATGTTCGAAACAGACTCTCCTATTACCAATTCAGGTTGAAAATATTATTATGCACACCCTACTGCCCTTTATGACCCTTATTTGCATATCACACTGCTTGTTCAGCCTTCATTACCATATTAAAATCAAGGTGCAAGGCAAACAAGTAGTAATGGGGGAAATAATGCTTTTTAATACATTATGTGCTTTCATGGGGGCTATAAGCATTGGTTCTAAAACTGAATTTCAGAAAAAATTGTACTGACACTATTATTTCATAAATAAGTCCCAAGAAATCTGCCTTATTCTGGCTTTCCTGGTTACCAAATGAAGTGTGCTCTTTAATTACCCCCACAATTATGGATCTGAAGGAAAATGGGATGCTGCCACACACTTTTCCTTGTCACAGCCCTATGCAGGCATCATACATGTAAGGATAAGCAAAGATGAAGAAGCTGAAAATAGAGTTAAGGAAACTTTAAAACCCCAAAAAACAGATTTATGTTCAAAACCTAGGGGTATCACCTGTAAAATATGGCCTGGACACAGCAAGATTTATAGTCTGGTGTTTGGCTGCAAAGGTTCTTTCCTTTAGGTATTTATGTCCTCATTTTGGCCTTTGGAATTCCAGCACTGGTTCTTTTTGGAATCCTGAGTCTGTTGGATTTTTATCTTTTTTTTTTTTTTTTACTGTTACAACAGTCCATATTACATGCATGAAGGTAGAGAGAAAAATACACAGATGCATCTAAAAAAAAATGAGTGTGCAGTAAAACATAAGGCATATACAAACTGGGCAGAGAAGTGGGTAGAGGCATCTTCTAAGAAGACTTCAAGGATGAACGTATTTTATTTAAAGCTATATCATCTGCATTTTCTTTCCCTGCACATGGCTATTTCTCTGGAAAAATAACTGCAATGTAGCCTTTTTTTCAATGTTTCATTATTCTGTCATACAGAATCACAGCTGCAATATTTCATACTCTGACAGCTTTAGGCTAGAAGATAAATGATTCGCCAAAGCTTAGCACATAGCATGCTATGGGCATAGTCTTTTGTAAACATGCAGGACTCATCAACTCTGACACTATCTCACCGATATTTCAGAATGGTGTAATGATATCTAATTGTTTAACATTGCAATCCAGGACTGCTTGCAAATAGAATGCAGATGTTTCATGTTTTGTTTTTTTTCTTATTGTTGTTTGACTGACTAACATGGTTTAATTTGTGTGCCCACATTTAGAAATAAACTTAATATTTAAATGTTGCTAGAAGTTCTTTGTTAGTATTCCACAGCAGATATCTCTGGATAATTTATGGCATTAAAACCCACAAATGATGCACTAAACAAAAGCCTGTGGTTTTTAATATAAATGAAGTATAATTAAGATGGAAATGTATGACATTTTAAGTTTTCAATATGCAATTCCAATAATTGATGGGCATTATCATTTATTTTTAAAGTTTATTTTGTATGCAGTAAAATACAAAAATAATGCTTTTACATAATAGTCTTTCTTCCCTTTTTATCATACTACATTAATAATACTTATAAACAAATTGACTGGGTTTTTTCCCATATACCTTTCTCTATGAGGCATCATAACAATAAAAATGTGTTTTATTAGAGTCTGTAAAACTATAGTCATAAGACCAAAAGATGTGCCATGCAGAGTCAGACCAAAGGTTTATCAAGGCCAGCATCCTGTCTCCAACAGTGGTTAATCTGGGTCACTGATAAATACCCAGCAGATCCCAAAGACTTGACCCATTCCTTAATACTCATTCCCAGGAAACAGTAATGGCCTTCACAAGTCTCCCTGGCTAATAAATGTATTTAGACTTTTTCTCCAAGAAGTTGTCAAAACTCTCCTGAAAATCAACTGTGCTATATGTCTTGACCACATCCAGATGCAGGAAATTCCATAGCTTGATTATGCACTAAATGAAAAAAAAAGTACTTTCTCTGCTACCAGTTTGTTTCATGGAGTCTTTGCTTGCCTTTATAAGAGAGTTATTCCATCTCCTTTTAGGGTTGCCAATTGGATCCAGATTTTCAAGACAGGTTGATTCTGTCCTGATTTTACTCTCCCCATATACAGGTACTTATAGATTTGCTTTTCTTAGGGAATGCAATAGGAAATCAGAATAAGTCACAGCATACCATGGGGTAAACAGAGGACTGATCAAAATGACCTGAAAATCTGGACCCAGTTGACAATCCTATTTCCTTTATCATTTGTGTTGCCGTCCTTAGCACCTTGTTGAGTTTCGCTATATCTTTTTTGAGATGGAGTGAATAGAACTTTTCAAAGTACTTAATGTTTGGTTGCACCCTTAATTGATGCAGATGCATTGTGATATTCCCTCTTTTTTTCTCTATTATTTTACAATTAATTTCTTTTTTATTTTTTGAATGCTGCTAAATACTGAACTGACAATTTCAATGTATTGTTCACAATGACTTCAAGATCCTTTTCCAAGGTGATGAATCCTAATATGGAATCTAGCATGTGTCATTTTGCTGCCCATTTCCCCAATCTGACAAGGTCCTTTTCCATTTCCTCACAGTCTGCTCATGTTTTAACAAATCTGAATAATTGTATGTCATGTACAAATTTCATCTTCTCATAAACTTACTTTTCCAGATCATTTTTATAAATGTTTTAACAGTATCAGTCCCAGCATAGATCTCTTAGGTACCCATTATTCTCCTCTTTCCATTTGGAAAACTGATCACTTAGTTCAAATCTCTGTTTATTATATTTTAATCAGCTAGTAGCCAACAATAGGCCATTGCTTCCTATCATGTTACTTTTTCATTTCCTGAGAAGCCTTTCAAGAGGAACTTTGTCAAATGCATTCTTAAAATCCAGATACTCTATATTAACCAGCTCCCACTTATCTATATGTAAATTTACATCTTTAAAAATTCTAATAAATTGGCAAGGCAAGATTTTCTTTTGATAAATATATGTTGGTGCTTCCTCATTAAGTACTGTCAATGCATATGCCCAGTAATTATGCTCTTAAGAATAACTTCTACTATTTTGTCCTGCACTGACATCAGGCTTACTGGTCCAAAGGTTTCCTTGATCATCCCTGGAGTCCTATTTAAAAATTAGCATTACATTGGCTACTCTGTAGTCTTCAGACCGAGTGGTTGACTTTAACACTAAGTTACGGATTGTTAGAGATCTGCAATTTCATGTTTGAATTCTTTTAGAACTCTAGGGTGAATACCATCTGTTCCTGGCAATTTCTTCCTCTCTAGTTTATCAAGTTGCTCTTTTACATCTTTCAGTTTCATAGTTATTTGCTTCTGTTCCTCCAAATTATCACCTTCAAAGATTGTTTCTAATGTGAATATCTCCCCAACATCCTCTTCAGTAAAGACTGAAATAAAACAACTCATTAAATTTTTCTGCTATGGCCCTGTCCTCCCAGGCTGCCCCTTAAAGCACCACCTTTAGACAAATAATATTTGCTAAAATGCTATAACATCTCTCTTAGAAATATTTTACTGCACTGAAAGTTGGTACTGCAAAGAAATGATTCACAGGTTGGTATCATTATCTTTTAGAATAGTCAGCGATTTTTTTTATGACATTTTATAATGATTTGATCTGAATTTATATTAATATATGTATTTCATATCTTTTTGTTTTAGCGAAAGTCAGGTAGCAGAACATAAAATTCAGAATTCAATATATGAGAAATGTTTTGATTCCTAAGTGAGTAGTCTGAGTAAACATATACTCGCCAGGAAAGAAAGGGCTAAAATGGTAGAATTAAACACTAAAATTTAAGTGAGGGTATGTAGGAATAGAAAGAACCAAGAAGATAGAAGAATCAGGATAAAAGATTCTGGGACTGAGGAGCACATGAAATTATATATGGTGTGACTAGGGTTTGTCAGCAGTGGGCACAGTGCAGCAAACAGCCAAAGTGAGATTAAGGTTTTGATTGTGGCAACAGATAAGAAACCAGCAAAAAGACTTCAACATATGTTTGACATAAACTCAATTAGCAAATGTAGACATCCATGGTCAGCAGAATGAGTTAGAACAGAAGACACATCTTTACTTGTTAAAAGTTAATAATTAGACTCCTTTGATTAATTGCTTTATCTAAAAACATGAATTTCTCCTATATTATCTCTCTGCCTACCCTCTTAGATTTATCTCTGTTAGACATTAAACTATTGTAAAGCTTGTTGCTAAGTTATGTTCACTGTGAACCGAGGTGATGTTTCTAACGTGCCCCGGTATATAAAAATCCTTTAAATAAATAAATAAATAAATAAATAAATAAATAAGATGGGAATAGAAAATCATCTGAAATTAAGCTAAATTAAATAATATAAGAGAATGAATAACTAGGGATGTGCATTCATTTTAAACGAAATAGACAATGGCAACAAAATTGTCTATTTCGTCGTGTTTTGGGAGTGCCCCGAAATGAAAAAATTGATGACATTTTGTATTTCATGTTAGTGCACACTAAGGGGTAGATTTACAAAAAATGCGTATTCGCGTACTTTTGTTGGCGCACCAGTCGCAAACAAAAGTTCGCTGGATTTTAGTAGATACGCGCGTAGCCGCGCATATCTTCTAAAATCCAGGATCGGCATGCGCAAGGCTGCAATTTTGTGCAGCCGGCGCGCACCAAGCCGCGCAGCCTGCCTCCGTTCCCTCCGAGGCCGCTCCGAAATCGGAGCGGCCTCGGAGGGAACTCGCTTTCGCCCTCCCCTCACCTTCCCCTCCCTTCCTCTATCTAACCCACCCCCCGGCCCTATCTAAACCCCCCCCCCTACCTTTGTCGGGGGATTTACGCCTCCCGGAGGGAGAAGTAAATCCCCGCGCGCCAGCGGGCCGCTAGCACGCCGAGACGCGACCCAGGGGCAGTTCCGGAGGGCGCGGCCTCGCCCCCAGACCGCCCCAGGCTGAAACCACGCCCCCGGGCCCGCCCCTGAAACGCTGCAGCCTGCCCCCAAAATGCTGCGCCGATCGGCCCCACCCCCAACACGCCCCCCTCGAAAAACCCCGGGACTTACGCGAGTCCCGGGGCTCTGCGCGTGCTGGCAGGCCTATGGAAAATAGGCGCGCAAGGCCCTGCTCACATAAATCCGGGCAGATTTACGCGAGCAGGGCTTTTAAAATCCGCCCCAATGGGGGTTATTTTCCAAGCCGCATTATGGCCTCATTTTCTAAAGTATTGCAGGCCTGCGATACTTTAGGGAATGAGGGGTGGGGGGCCAAAACGGGGGGCAGGCCTGCACTAGCCGGCAGCAATCACACCGTTGTGGTGCGATCGCTGCCGGTTTTGCACCCAATAGCGTCACCATAGAAGGTGTAGCTATTGGGCGTGAACTCGGACCCGAAAAGAGCCTTACCTTTTCATCATGTCATCATCCTCGGCGTCTTCATGGAGTCGGCCCCGGTGATGCCCCGACTCCTCCTCTTCCGGGGACGACTCTACCCCCATTTTGGTATCACATGGAATACGGGACATTTTGCGTGTGAAACATCCCTTATCGCGTGCGATCCAGGTGGAAAATGAGGCCCTATGTGCTTTTTGCATGCGTTAAGATTCCACAGACAGGATACTCCAATCCGCATCCAGCAGATTAAAATCTGCCACAAGCAACACTTTGCCCTTCTTTCCCATCTTTTTGATGTCTTCAATGAGTTCTCTGTCCAGTTCTTAAGTTTGATTCAGTGGCCTGTAGATCACACCAGTAAAAATCACACTATCTTCTTTTTTTTAGGATGGTCTACAATGCTTCTTCTTTATCCCACCTCCCTTGCAATTTAGTTGCTTGGATAATGTTTTTGACATAAGGAGCTCCTCTCTGCCCTTTCTTATCAAATTATCAAATTATAACCTGAGATGGCTGTATCCCAATCTTAGGAATCAGTGAACCATGTTTCTATAACAGCAACAATATCTAAATCTGCCTCCACAATTAGGGCCCGCTGGTCTGAAATTTTGTTGCCCAGACTACAAGCTTTTGTAGTCATAGCTTTCCAGCTGCTCTTTGTATTCACCTTTTCTGCTTTATTGAACTGATTATTTTATTACTTTCCATTTCCGCTTCCTGTTTTGGTTGGGGGTGATATGCCAGATTCAGAGGTCACCTCCTGCCACTGCCACTCCCTAGTTTAAAAGCCTGATAATGAAAGATCTGAATTTTTCAGTTAGTATCCTCTTTCCTGCCACTGACAAACGTAGGCCATCCTTACCATATTGCTCCATACATGGCCCCAGCCTCCAATGTATCCCAAACCATTTTCCTTACACCAGGTTTTGAGCCAGACATTGAAATTATCTATCTTTCCCTTCCATGAACAGGTAGTACTTCTGAAAAGGCAACAGTCTTTGCCAAATGTCTAATCTTTTGCCCTAGATTTTAGAAATCATCCTGTACTTTGTGGACACCTTTTCTAGCGAGGTCATTGGTCCATAGATGGACGATAACACTGATATCAGAGTTCTTACTTTCTTCTAAAAATGACTACTAATAAATAAATAAATAAATAAATAAATAAATAAATACCTGCTTCAATGTAAGATACTGGGATCAGAGGGTGAGACTCAATTTCACCCACAGGTTACAACCCTTGTCAAGCCAGTAAGTAATGTTTTCTGTCAGATATTTTAGTCTCTCTTGCATCTGCTGCTGCAAAACTTCCACATCCTGCAACACCTCTGCTTTCATTCCCTCTTGTCAATTGACATCTTCTAGCTTCTCCTCCTGAATATTTATTATGGGGATAATCTTTCTCAGGTCGATACTTCTGGAACTCAGATTGTCCATGGAATTCTTGATGGGCTTTAGGATGTGTAACAGCTGCCTAATCATGTTCTAGTAATGATACCCCACTGTTATGATTCTGCCTGGCTAATGCCATAGCAGCCTCTCATCTCCCTTTTTCCAGCTTCTTTAGTGGCCCAGAGGCCGCCGACTTCCTTTTTACATGGCTGGAGCTGCCTCGGTACTGCCCTATGGTCAGGGGGCCGCCGACGGCGTCCCCACACAGTATGGAGACCGCTGACATTCCAGCCACTGCCCGGCGGCAGGGAGCCATTCGGATGCAGCCCTGGTGACCAGGAGGCCACTGAAAGAATTCCTATGCAGCCTGAGGCCACTGCCGTTACCTTGTCCCCTCCTTGGGGCGGGGCCTTCTTCCTCAGCCTTTCCTGTGGCATGGAGCCACACCCAGCTTCTTCTTGCGCTTGGACACCGCCGCTTATGTCGGGGCCTGTTCCATGGCCCAGTCGTGCTCCTGCACTCAGCGGCAGGGATGCTGCTCTCCAAGGTCCTGCCCACTTCTTCCTTAGGCGCGAGGCTGTGCCTCTCTTCAGTACTTAAAGGGCCAGCGAGGGAGTGGTGCTCCAGATGATGTCATCATGGGAGTTCTCTTCAGCCCTATAAAAAGGGTCTGTCTTAGGGATGGGCAGAGGGACTCCATATGTTGCATTTGTGATTTGGATTCGTCAGGCAGCAGATATGTTGCATTCGGCCGTATGGCACCCCGATGTGTTAATACGGCGATTTCTATTCGTATCCCAGCTAAAATTAAAATTAACTACAACCCCCCACCCTCCTGACACCCCTCAACACTTACCAAAACTCCCTGGTGGTCCAGCGGGGAGTCCGATAACCATCCCCTGCATTCTCCCACCCTCGGTGCCGGTTTCATCATGGCGCCGATAGCCTTTGTCACAGGGGCTACCGGTGCCATTGGTCAGCCCCTGTCACATGGTCATCGGCGCCATATTGTGCTCCAAACATGTGACAGGCGATCTGCTGCCAGTATTTAAAATGGCGCCGATCGCCTTTGCCCTCACTATGTCACAGGGGCCGACCGTCGGTATTTTTGAGTATTGGCATCGGACGGACGGCGTGCAGGAAGTCGCTCCCGGACCCCCGCTGGACTTTTGGCAAGTCTTGTGGGGGTCAGGAGGCCCCCCCAAGCTGGCCAAAAGTCCCTGAGGGTCCAACAGGGTCCCGGAGCGACCTCCTGCACTCCGGCCATCCGATGCCAGTACTCAAAATGGCGCCGATAGCCTTTGCCCATACTATGTCACAGGGGCTACCGGTGCCATTGGTCAGCCCCGTCACATGGTAGGAGCACAAGATGGCGCCGATGGCCATGTGACAGGGTCTGACCAATGGCACCGGTAGCCCCTGTGACAAAGGCTATTGGCGCCATGATGAAACCGGCACTGAGGGTATGAGTGCAGGGGATGGCTTCTGGACCCCCCGCTGGACCACCAGGGAGTTTTGGTAAGTCTTGGGGGGTTCAGGAGGGTGGGGGGTTTGTTTAAATTTTTATTTAGGTGGCCGTATAATTCGGGGAAGATTCGGGTATTCATGGGGAATTTGTGGGGAATCGCGATACGTTTCGCTTCCCCACGAATACCACGAATAGTGCAATATATGTTGCGGAATGCCAATACGACGAAAATTAATGCACACCCCTAGTCTGTCTTCACTTCATCCTTTCCTTTGCAAGGATCCAGTCCTCCTTAGGACTTCTCTACATCTAGCTTCTCGTTGGCACTCTGTTCCATGTTGTAGTTCCATGTCTTGTCTTCTTCTTCGTCATGGTCTCTCGGATCCCATATCTTCGTCTGTCCAGATCCTAATGTTGCTGATGTGTCATCCTTAAGATCCCCTGAAGTCCTGTTGTCTTCTTCTCTGGATGTCTTCATGTCCTGATCTTCTCCACTAATCCAGATGTCCTTTTCCTCGGCAGCACTACCTCCAGAAGATCCCATTTTTTAATCCACCTTGCACTGAGTCCCGCCTATGTGTCCCTTCACCGAGTCCCTTCTCGGTGTTCCTGGCTCTGAGACCCATCTCTGAGCTTCTACTCTGAACCCTGGCTCCGAGTCCTGTCTCCGAGCTTCATATCCTGAATCCTGTCCGAGTTTTTGGATGTCCATTGCGCCTGCCTCTGCCTACTCTGCTATACCAGTTCTTTATCAGCGTGGTACACATCTGGCCTTGATTGGCTGTGAAGGGCACGCCTTGGTACAGGACTCAGCCCTCAGCCCTTCATCCCGACCTTCAAGCAACTTGAGTTGGGAACTACCAGCATGGTCTGTGACCAGCCTTGACTGGCTGCGTAGGGCACATGGTGTGGCAGTACCTACTCAGTACTCTTCAAGCATCTTCTGACTTTTTCGGAGTCCTTCTCTTCAACCAATCTGTCCCATCTCAGACCTTCTTTATCCAACCATGAGTCCCATCTCACCTCTTCTTCAACCAACCGTGAGTCTCGCCTCACTTTCTCCAACCAACCTGAGTTCTGTCTCAGACCTTCTCCAACCAACCTGAGTCTCGTCTCACCTCCTCCAGGTTTTCTGAGTCTTCGTCTGCTTGTTCCAGCCCTCAGCCTCTGTCCATCTTGTCACATCTGCCGTTCTTGTACAACAGGTCTGAAAGGGCTATCAAGTGGCTGGAGAGCTACTCCACAGACCAACATTGCGTTGCTGGGTCTCTTCTATGTGATCAGGTTCAGCAAAGGCCAGGGTTCAGCATTTCAAGCCTGTGCTTGGACACTCCTCGCCTGCCTCAGCACTTTCCAGAGCTCCTCTGCAGTTGCATTATGGCCAAAGGGTACACAAAATCTCAGAAATGGAACCGCCTCCAGTGTTCCCATAACACCCACATTATGATCCACACCTATCTCCTTTTCCAAAGACATGTCATGAAAGGATGTCTCCTGTTCTTCTAATCTCTTCAGCATAATATATATAGAATTACAGTAGATGAAAACATCTTGAATCAGTTATTTATGAGGCATCTCAAATTCTTCCTGCGTTTCATGGAGAAGCTGCCCATACTTCACACATTGATAAAAATGCTAATTTACTGCACTTCTCTTCACTTCAAGTTTGGAATCATATGTTCCTCGAACACAACCCTAGAGCATCCCTTATTGCCAGGTACAGGAAGTGTACAAAGTAGCATATCTGCTGATAACCCCAATCTTCTACCACCCTTATCATATTTTTCTCATTGACTGTCACAAAAAATATAACATGAAAACTCCTGCCTTTCTGGTCTGGCTGCCAGCCCTCCAGTATCTTTCTTATTGCTATTAGGATATTGCACAATGTATGTTTCATTATCTAGGACTGCAGCAGAACTCACATGCACCCTGATGCTCAGTCCTTGCTAAAGCTGTGGACTAGTGAGCCATCAGGAAGAGATAGATGTATGTATTATTTGCACTGAACCAGATGTTGCTGGTGAAATGCACGCTACTCCCCTTGCCTTGGCCAGCTGCATGTGACATAACCTGCATACTAAATGTTATCCTGGAGGTCACTTTGTAATTAGGGTCTAAGAGGTGCAGAAGACACTTAAAGCCCAGGTTCTCCAATATTTGCAGGGGTTGGTCATCCAAAGCAATTATTTCTATGTGTGGCATATGTTATGTTCTTATATTCTTATGTTCTTATAGCTCGTCACTTCTTTGGAAACTGCCTGTGTCTTGCCCCAGAACAATGCAACAGAACACCCTTTCATATTCTCTATGGTGACTTGCCATGTCAGATGCATGGTTGGAGATTACTGGCCTGATGCCTAACCTGTGAAAAAGGCCAAGGACTCAGCTTGGAGAAAAGCTATCCCCATTTCAACCTTTTTGCTACTTTATTTGATTTGAGTGGCAGAGGTGTTCCCTAGCTATTTCTTCTGCCTTTTCCTGATGCAAATTCTAGCTGGTAGTGTTTCAGTAGGTGTTGCTGGCATACCTCCCAGCAACTGATGGCCTTACTACAATGAACGCACTGATCAAAACACAAGTCCTCTCTCACTTTAAAGTTCCTTCACACCACTAATTTCTAGCGTGATCACTGGGGGTTTCTGCTACTGGCAATGGTTTTGATGTTGAGGTTGGACCATGAGGGAAAAAGTGTGGGGCATCACTCATGCTCTCTAACTGCAATGGCAAGACATACTGGGGGGTTGCTCTAAACACCATCAGTATCATATACCTCCTCCGCTAACTTGAGGTTCCAAATTCCCTATGATAGCTCTTTGATATCTTCTGATTCCCTGAATCTGAAGATACTTTTTTTTTCTCAGAAAATATTTCCCAGGCACTATTTTTTCTCAGAAACTGTTTTATAAAATACCATTTCCATTTCCTCAGAAGCAGTAATTTCTGGAAGAACACACTGGTAGTTTTTGGTGTGGCTTTTTTGCTTACATTTCCTTGACACTGTCCTGCTAATAATAGCCTCTGATGCCTCTGCCACCATTCACCCTTGTTCCAAAGCCTCTGTTAAGTTTAGGGACAGACTTCCATTTTTATCACTGCTACTGCTGCTTGTGCTTCTGTTCCTGCTATTTTCAGCCATTCTTTCCCCTTCCTTTTGCTCTTAGTAGCATGATGGAATTGGAAATGGTTACTGGAGATTTTGATTTAATACTGTATTGTACCACTAACCTTTACCACATTAATACTGTCTGATGTCTGTCAAACAAACAATATCAGCTCACTGTATATGTTCTATATAATTAGCCTCAAACATTGGAGGGCATAGGCTAAAATTAATTTTTAAATAACTTTATTTCAAATGAATGATCATCCCTAAATTACAATTACATAATTTTACAAGGGGATCTGCCCACAAGATATGGATATTGTTGGAGGCCCCATTATCCAAGTTACTATATCTATCAATGATAAATGACTATTGCAGTCTATCTACACACTTGTAGATACATGCCTTACATGTATCCAGAGAGATCACTTTTTTCTTGTAGATAATTATTAACCTATGAGATAAAATTTTAAATTAAAAGCCTTTAAAAATAGGTGGTAAATAGCATCCAAAAGCCTTGGATGCTTTAATAAGGAGTACACTCAATATCCCTAATTACTATGGGGATGTGAGCTATCTCAACAGGCCTCTTTGCTCCTTATCTTCATGAATATGTGGGTACTGGATGTAGTCAGACATGTAGACAGCCATCCAATCCATTAAAGATTTGATATAACTAGAGACAGAGAGCTGATTAATTCCAGTAGTATTTCCTACTACATTTTGGAAGTACAAGACAAATAATGAAGGCTGAGCATCATGTTCATTTCCACAGATAAGACATAATTCTGATCTATAGAAGAGCATAGGAAACTGTTAATCTTGAAGATGAATGGTCAGGTTAGGCACAATTTTCAGAGCCAATCAGAGATGAAAGATTACCCTTGACATCTCCTACACCTTTTTGTATATTCACTTAAAGAGCCATAGACTTGTATATCAAATATATATTAATCTTAATAAGGACAAGATGGAAGGAAGTTGCATTCTATATGCAGTAGTATAGAGTGCCCTTTATTATACTCCTTTATATTTTTGTAATTATTTGTAGCATGTTACAACAATCTACAACCTTGCCCTTGCAGTTACATAGTTACATGGCTTCTCAGTTCAGAGGTGTCAAATATTGAGTGACCTGAAAATGATAGCAGCCACAACAGTCCAGCTCTATTGCCCTGTCTAAAGACATTCCATTGACTGCAGAATAAGGTCAGGTTGCATCCACAGGAGCTTATATAGGTAGAGTCTCACCCCACTACATGACCTCAAAGCGGAGGCAGCATCTAAAGCCTTTTTTTCTGTAAATTTCATTGTATATAGGAATAAACTATTTTGTGTGATTGTATATTTCTTGTATGTATTTTAACTTCATGCATGCCATTCATTCTTGACTGCAGTCAACCATGTATGAGATGTCACAGAATAAGTCACCAAGAGAAAAGGTATAGTAAAATATGAATGTAAGAAATACTAGTCACATTAGGAAAAGAGAAATGATATGCATGTTGTAGATGAGAGCCCAACCATTAGGGTTTGTCAAAGTTGATTTTAGAATTTGAAAAGTGCAGTCCCTAGAGAGGAAAATGGCACCAGCCCAAAGTGATCTTGGCATAGGAAATTGTATCCTGTGTTTAAAAATAGGGTAAGATTTTTTTAAGGAGGTATTATTTGATAGACTAAGAGAGAAGGGCTTGTTAGAGCTACCTTTCCTATTTATCCTGGAGCAACCCAGTTTTTTAAGTGTCAAAATTACTCCCTTAGGAAATAATGAGAGCTGCCATCCTTGAGCAGAGGTAAATATATTCATCTGTGCAGGCTCTGAGAGGGAAATAAAAGACATGAAGTTGTTTTGGGGATAGTCACAAATGTATTATATTAGTCCAATAGAAAGGTATCAAAAACAACTTGGATTGTTTCAACCTTTATTTATTCTGTATTGTTCAATGAAACTTCCTTGTTGTACAAGAACCTGGTGTTTACTTTTCTTTGCAAAGGTAGTGGGTCCTTCTTGATCTGAAGTATTTGTAATGTACATGTTGTATGACCGGGATACTATCCTCATATTACACAGCTGATGCATTGAAATCAGATCCGGATTACCATCAAGTGAATAGAAATTATTTATTGTGTAAACCGTTAAGATTGTTTCAGATTGACAGTATATAAAACAAATAAATAAACAAATAAATAAATAAATAAATTGCCAAGGCACTAAAAGAAGGAGCATTCTATTATGACATGTCTGGAATTTGTAAGGACTCCCTGCATGCATAGTCAGGTATCTCAGCCAAATCCATCCAGAACATATTCACTTGGAAACATTTATGGCCTGTACAGATGTGATTAAGGTAGATCCAGGATACTATATCAAATTCACAGTCATGTGGCCTTAAAGAGGGCTTTGGTAAAATTTTTCTCAGTCAACTTTTTCAGTGTCCCACTGTGCTACAATGTACAATTCGGGGTAGATTTTAAATACTTGCGCGATCGCGTACTTTTGTTCACGCACCAGGCGCGAACAAAAGTACACTGGATTTTATAAGATACGTGCGTAGCCGCGCGTATCTTATAAAATCCGGGGTCGGCGCGCGCAAGGGGGTGCACATTTGTGCAACCTGCGCGCGCCGAGCCAGCGCGCGCTGCCTGTTCCCTCCGAGGCCGCTCCGATTTCGGAGCGGCCTCGGAGGGATCTTTCCATCGCCCTCCCCCCACCTTCCCCTCCCTTCCCCTACCTAACCCACCCCCCCGGCCCTATCTAAACCCCCCCCCCCTAACTTTGCGCGCGTCGCCGGCAGGCCCGCTCCGTCCTCCGGTCCCGGGGGCTGGTCCGGAGGCCTCGACCACGCCCCCGGGCCGGCGCCACGCCCCCGGGCCCGCCCCCAAAAAGCCACGGCACACCCCCGAAATGCCGCGTCATTTCAGGAACGCCCCGGACACGCCCCCCTCCCACCCCTTTTCGAAAGCCTCGGGACTTACGCGCGTCCCGAGGCTTTACGCGCGCCGGCGGCCTATGCAAAATAGGCGCGCCAGTGCGTGAGGGCCCTGCGCGCATAAATCCGGAAGGATTTACACGCGCGGTCCTTTTAAAATCCACCCCTTAGTGTGTAGCTCAGGCATTGGGAAAAAGATATGGAGTTCAAAAGATGCAGATGCTTAAATAAAGAATTCCAAGACTGTAGGTGCTCACTAGGGATGTGAATCGTTTTTTGATGATTTAAAAAAATTGTCAGATATTTTTTAAATCGTCAAAAATCATTAGAGTCGTGATACAATAGAAATTCCCCCGATTTATCGTGAAAAATCGTAAATCGGGGGAGGGGGAGGGGGGGAAAACCGGCACACCAAAACAACCCCTAAACCCACCCCGACCCTTTAAAACAAATCCCCCACTCTCCCAAACCTCCCCAAAATGTTTTAAATTACCTGGTGGTCCAGTGGGGGGGTCCCAGCACGATCTCCCGCTCTCGGGCCATTGGCGCCATTTTGGCTGCCACTAATATAAATGGTGCTGATGGCCCGATAAAAAAAAAAGCACCCGACCCTTTAAAATGACCTCCTTGACCACCCCAAAAAAAACCCTTTTAAAATTACCTGGTGGTCCAGCGGGGGCACAATCTCCCACTCTCGGGTCATCGGCTGCGTTAATAGAAATGGCGCCGATGGCCCTTTGCCCTTACCCTGTGACAGGGCTAAAGTAGCGCCGGAGCCATTTTGAATATTGGCAATACGGCCTGAGTGCAGGAGATCGCTCCCGGACCCCCACTGGACCCCCAGGGACTTTTGGCCAGCTTGGGGGGGCTTCCTGACTAAACTAAACTAAAAACATGGTTATTCAACCTTGCTTTTCCAGAACCCTCTTTTTAGCTAACACATGCTCTCCATTTTTCACAACATATCCCTCTTCATTTCTCTTCACAATTATGATTTGGTTTATTAAGTTCTCTTTCATTTTTCACTTTTTATCTAACTCATGTTACCCTGAAGAAACCCTCAGACACCCTCAGATACTCTTTAATCTTTTTCTGCCTAATGGATCCAGTTCAATTCAATTGGATCAACCGTTTATTGTGACTTTCATTACTATATTATGCTAATTGTTTCCTCGTCAATTTTACTTTATGACTATGTTACCCAGAGTTTTTCTTATATGTTAATGGTTCCATGTACCGCCTACAGGCAAGTTCTTTGTTCAGTGTAAACCGGTTTGATTTGTATCTAATGCAAGAAGATCGGTATATAAAAACTAAAAATAAATAAAAATAAATATTCAGTGTTATTAAAATACAGAGAAAACAAGTTTGGCATGATAACTTCTGAACTGACCAAACAGTTCATGTCATTTACAAAGGCATTAATTGGTCCCATAGCATACTGAGTCAGTACATAGCTGCTAACTTTGTTGTAAAAGTTGAATTTTCCTTTATCCTTTGTATAATATGCTTCCTTTACCTTTAGGTAGCTTACATATTAGGACAAAACTTGTAACAATTTAGCTTATGAGAATGTCTTTACAAAAAAATCCATAACTATTCTCTAGAAATATGGGTTTAGCTGAAAGTTAAGAAACTTTGTCAATATTCAGCTTCTCAATCACACATTCAATTGATTCTTGAGTCTCTAGACAATAGAAAAATCATGTTCTTCAGCCATTATTGTAGTAGTGTCTCCTATGCTTTCAAATTCAGTTTGGATTTGATAACATAAGTTATTTTGACACCAGCTTGAATTATAGCACATTCTCAGTCTCCAGCTCCAAAGAAAGTAGGACAAGTGATTGCTCTTAATGACTTTTCTTCCATTTTTCTTCAACACGGTATGATTTTGTCAGTTGTAATTTGCTTCCTTTTTACTATAATCTCTGAGAACTACTAAACTGGGTCAGACCAAGAGACCATTCTGTCTCCAACAGAGGCACGCAATAGATGCTTAAAAAATGTATGTATATATATATATATATATATAAGAAAAAAAATCCCAGATGAGGTGGGAAAAACAAAAAAGAGCACTAATGTTGAATAGCCATTTAAAACATTGTTTCTTTATTAACTAATTACATGCAATGAATGAACACTTTTCTATTACAAATTCTGACTATACACAAACATTAACATAAATCAGTGCTATGCTGCATAAACTGTGCAGAACATGTATACAAAAATGTGGAGCCACTCGCAGAACTTCAAAGCTTTAAATTAATGTTATGCCTTTTAAACAACTCAAAGGCATGTGTAAGAATACCAAACTTTTATATTTAAGCTATATCACAATGTTATATGGGCGAAACACTTACAAGAGGAAACTTTCAATTACAAAGTTAAAAACATGTTACTTGTACAAAAAGAGTGTTTTAACCAATTAAGAGTATAGCATACCACAGAGCATTGGAATTTACCCTAAGTGTCGACAATCCCAGGAAACTGGGCTACCTACTAATAGGTCCATGACAACAATTAGGTTTTAAATTTGATACCTAGTTGATAATGGCAAAGCAGTGTAGTGTATCTGTTAGGAGTGATGTTAAATCCCCGACAAGGCCCTTGTTTCACAATACCGACTTCCTCATGGGGAAACCGAAGGAAAAAGAGACACCAAAAGATTCTAGAAAGGAAATACCAACAAGAACTGATAAGTAGACCACATCCCTCAAAATGCACATGCTTTACAAAATAATACATTTTTCAGCTTGAGTGGACAAACAGTCCTGAAAAAAGAAAATCATGTGAAGAAAGAACCTACTTAATCCTTCTGGAGGTCAAGGTGTTTTCATTCTGAATGGGATCTTAAGTCAATGTAGACAATATATACAGGTGTGTATTCACTGTGTAGAAGGTTTAAAACTGAAAATTGAAAATCAATTCCAAAGGGAAGTTTATTAATAAATTGCAACTAAACTATAATCACTCTGAGGTTACTTCAAGACCCTACCAAACTGAAACAAATTATACCAGCCATCAGCTGGCAAGATCCTGTTGGTAACATCTGTTAAGCAAGTGTGATATATAGAGAATGAGTATGTCAAAATTCACATGGTGCCACACTGGAACCCGATACTCATTAAAGTTCATCAGTGATTCGATGACTGTGACCAGCTGCAATACTCATGCAGTCATAGACAGCGGCACTCATGAGCTTACGTAGTCTTTCCAGTTAGCGTCGTGGAAGTCCCGGTCACAGTAAGAGATTCTATATTGCAGATGCCTTTCACACTGAATGAAAATGAGACTAACAAACAAAAAACAAAAAAGGAAAGGAAAACATGTAAATGGGTTTGAAGGAAAATGTGTTCATACATACTTAAATCTCGGTAGATGCATAAGTGTCGAGTTTTACCTGATTGCCTGTTGTGTTTATGATGGAAAACTTTTAATCTGTTGCATGATGCATAAAAGATCTTTATATAAAATGCTGCAACTGGGAATTTCACCTTCTCACTGCAGATGTAGCAGTAGCAGCTTACTGGGATTCAAACTGTGAAAAGAGCAAACAATATAGTTAGAAAGTGAAACATACAAGATCCTACAACATTGGGTGTAGATTCTAAAATGACTGCTCTTTTACTCAGAAAAGAAAGCCATAACTTGAGATGGTGCGCTTACCTATGCCCTTCTTCCCTATCGATATCTCTGATGCAGGAGTCACATTGAGGCACGTACTACATTATACATGATGAATTTATATATGTATGCAAAGGATGAATTTATGCATCTGGCAGTCAATAGGAAAGGAGGAACTTCAAAAACAATCAATGAAAATCCTGAAAAATTGAGTTTCTAATATGTAACTTGATTCTAAATATTAGTGCATAGTGTAAACAAGCTCTGTGTTGAGAATGTATATAAAATAACAAATGAACCTACCAATACATGGAAGCTGTGCTGCCTAATTAATAAAGGCTTCCCATTCAATCACAGAGTTAACCCATCAGTGGCCATAGTTTGTCATAGATAAATGCATTTCTGTTCACAGCATTGAAGCTGTAAAGAGATATTAACTCCTCTAGGACACCTTAGATGCTATATAACAAAGAATTTTAGTTGGTTGAGGGAGTATCAATTCAATGTTTGACAGTGGGGGACTCTATTGGACTGGATGCAGCTCTTATGTTGGATAATGTGGGTTTGTATGGGTAACTTAATTTGACCAATGTACAATTTCTCACACAGACAAATGATAGCATGAATAACTTGAGATGTTTCACAATCAAAGTGGCCTCATATATACATATGAAAGAAACAAGGCAAATGTAGAATAATCTCTTCCATTTTTTACTGATTCAGTTTCCAACAGTCCGTCGCTGTTATTAACCTCTGATTAGCAAGAGGTCAGTGGGAGGGGTTCCTGATCACTGATAATGACATGGTGCAGGGCTGCTTGTTTGCTTATACAACCCTATTCTCCATCCTGAGCAAGCAGGTGGTTTGAACCTCCAACGGTGTTATTGCAGGGGGTTTCTCTCCTTTGACCCTGAGGTGTGAATCATTATCAGAGGAATAATTTCTAATACTGCTGCTACTACGTATTTTTAAAGTGATACTTCACATAAACAATGTTGTACAGATACATATAAAAAGACAGTCCCTGCTTCAGCAAGCTTACAATCTAGTCAAAACAACAAACATGACAAACAGTCTGTGTGACATATATTTATTTTAGTGAAGTATTTATGATTTAAAAGCAGTCTCAAAAAGGTGTTTTTATACTATTCTTGAACATGGCCAGGTAGGGAGTGTAACACATCAAATCAGGATGTCTATTCCATGCATACAGCTTAGCAAAGTAGAAACCACATTGTTGGAAGTTGGTAGTGGAGGAGAACAACATGGACAAGAAGAACTTGCCCGATGAATTGAGTTCATGAGGGAAAAGAAAAGAATAAAGGTAATGAGGAGCTGCAGATGGAATACATGTGTAAGGGGGTTATTTTCTAAAACATTATCACATGTGCTAGGGCCCTAACACGTGATAAGGCCATATCGCATGCAAAAAGGGCCTTTTTGCATGCGATATCATGCAAATTAGGGGTGGGGGAGGGGTTGGGCAGGGAGTGGTGGAGTCGGCGGTATCTTCGCTGCCAGCAATAATGTTACTAACATTTTCGTTGGCAGTAGCACGCTGAATAGCGCCACCTTTCATGGCGCTATTTGGTGCAAAAACCGGCAGCTGGCACACCGCCATGGTGTGAAGGCTGCGGGCTTTCACAGGCCCACCCCCTTTGCCCCCCCCCCCCCGCCCCCGGGGGGGGGGGGCAAAGGATTCATTATTCTGTGAAGAATGATGAATCCTGGCCTAAGAGAGTAAGAGAAGCTCAAACTATATTCTGAAGTGGATCGGAAACCAATGCAGCAACTTGAGAAGAGGGGTCACATGGTCATATCAGTGTTAAAGGAAGGTTATATGGTCATAACCATGTTGAACTCATGCAATCAAATCATAAATAGTTTGCAGTGGAGGAAGATGGCCACTGGGAGGCTCACCAAAAGCAAACTGCGGTAATCTAAGTGGGAGATGCTAGGAGTGTGGATGAGCATTATGGTAGCATGTTCAGACAGTAAGGGGTAGATTTTAGCAATGTCATAGAAGAGTAAACTATGCACTGCAATGTTCTGGGTTATGTAGAGAAGGAAAGAGAGGCATCTAAGATGACCTCAAAATTATAGGCCTTGGAAACTGGGAGGATAAGAGGGGCATCCATAGAAAAAGAAAAAGATGGAAAAGGGAAAGCGGGTTTGAGGTTTAGGGAGAAAGGCAAGAAGTTCTGTTTTGGCCATGTTAAGTTTAAGGTGATGACAGAACATCCAGGCAGTGATGTCAGATAAGCAGGCTGAGATTTGAGACTAAATTCTTGGTGACATTTCTCGTGTAGAGAGGTAGATATAGGATCCATCAGCATAAAAGTGGAAGTGAAAACTGTGGGAGTAGATCAGAGCACCAAAGGAAGAAACATAGTGAGAAAAGAGAAGAGAACAAAGGACAAAGCCTTGACCGATAGCAAGATAGTGGTGGAGGAAGAACTACCGAAGGTTACAGTAAAAGTACTTTGGGAGAAATAAGAAGAAAATATGAATAAAGCAGAGTTTCAAAATCCAATAGCATGCAGTGTGTTAAGAAGTATATGGTAATCAATAGTGTCAAAAGCAGCGATAGTTCAAGGAAGATGAAGACTGAGTAAAGTCACTTGGCCTTGGAAATCTGGCAAGAGCAGTTTCTGTGGAATGTAAAAGGTGAATGTCAGACAGGAGCAGATCCAGAATGTCTTCAGATGAAAAACAAAATCAAGACAGGGGAGGTCAACAGCAAGTTCAAGCAGTTTGAATGAAAAGGGAGGAGGGAGATGAGATGATAGCAGGGTAGGTAGAGTCCAGTGAGGGATTTTTTGAGGAGTGGTATGATCACAGCAGGTTCGGAAGAAGATGAGAAATTCTCAGTACTACCTGATCGATAAAGGATATGAAAGATGGAGAGAAAATAGAACTGAGAAGCTGTGAGAGAATAGGGCCAGAGGAAGTTTGAAACACTCTTGCCCTCTGGTTGGTTCTCATGGGGCTGAGAAGAAAGGAGAAGAAGTGCCGAGTGATTAAGATGGAGCAAGTGAGATGTGCACACTGCTTTTTGTTCCCGCAGATGAAATGTTTTCATCCCACCCACCCTAGTGTTTTGTAAACGTGCATTTTTGGAGGTTGTTACAGCTTTGAGGAAAGATTATATAATTTGGACGTGGAATGCTGGAACTTGTTCCATTGATGCACTTTGTGGAGTGAGGGGGGAGGCTGTTGTACCAGAAGCAGTAGTCAGGGAGGGATGAAGTCCTCTCCTTATTATGTCTAATTCATTTTTATTTTTTTATTTTTTATTTATTGCAATTTTGCATTAATACAATCAAGTATATAAGCTTGAAAGAAATGGAAATTTAACATTGACAATTATAGAAAAAGGAAAAAGAAAACTCAGCAAATATCTGTTTATACACTCCAATGTTTAAATATATAATGTCAATGTAATCGGAGTACTCAAATATCTAATTCATTTTTTAACTTGGTTATGCTACTTCATTGTACAATTTCCTATGGCAATGAAATTTCCTCAGGTTAACTATTGAATGAATAAGTATTTCCTTTTAAACTCAGCCCTGGTAATTTCATTGCATACTTTCTAGATGAGGTCTGTGAGCAATGGGATGTCAAGCTTAAACCAGATTGATTTTAGTCTGGTTCAAATTCAACATAATTTTCTGATTACAGAAAATGAATAAAAGAAATGTACAATTTTCTGATTACACCTAGATCCACTGGAAAGTTTCTTGTAATTTTAACAGCAGATTTGGAGAAAACTGAAGTTGATTTAGCACACCACTGTACTACTTTAAAAAAATTTAAGGAAGGCCTGGAATCAAATGAAATCTTCAAAAAAAATTCAAAGTACATTTTACAAAACTGCTTTACATGTCAAAGATCTTCAGTCAACCTTCACAAATTTTCAAGGGCATTGAATCATTCAGTGGATCTATTTTGAAAATGTTTGCATATCTAGTTTTTGTATGATGATATAACACCTTACATGGTTCCATAAATCTCACAAATTAATTTTTCTTCTCATGGTCCTATCTAGTCTATATATCATCAATTCACTTTTATTTAAACTTTGTGATTTTCAGCTTTTTTTACCACCTGGTCTTGTGAATATTCCAGTTTTTATTGTTTTCTCTTTTTTTGCCCTTTTACATGTTTCAAGTACTCAAGCAATATGAAAGAACTGTTAATGAAGAACAAAATAACAGCAAAAGATAAGCACCATGAGAATGTTGAATATTAAAACTTAGGGTGCAAAAATGGGCTCGCCGGTTTTATTTATTTATTTATTTATTTATTTATTTAGAATTTTTCTATACCGGCATTCGCGATGGGAATCACATCATGCCGGTTTACAATTAACAAGGTGTGACAAAGGTAATATAATAAGAACATTAACAGATGCTAAAAGAAAAAATAGCAGTTACAATTAAACAGGGACATAATACAACTTGAAGAGGCGATAGTAGTTTAACAGAGAGAAAAAACTTGCCAATTAAAAGGAGATTGTAAAGTTATGGAATTGGTAAAGTTGTTGATTACCCTGTTGGGTGATCAGAGTTGCTTGAAGGTGAATTATGGTTCAGATGGCGTCTGGAAAGGCTTTCATAAATAACCAGGTTTTGAGTCTTTTCCTAAATGTTGGAAGGCAGGGTTCCTGTCTCAGATCTGGTGGGATGGAGTTCCATACAGTAGGTCCTGCCATGGAGAATGCCCTGTCTCTGAGAGTTATATGCTGACAAGTTTTGGAAGGTGGTACCTGTAGTGAATCTCTGTAGGACTCTCTGATCGGTCTGGCGGAGGTATGTTTTTTTAAATGGGATTTGAAGGTTAAGCGGAGAGAGTTGATGGATAGCTTTGTAGATGGTGGTAATGGACATATAAGATTCTAGAGTGAACTGGCAGCCAGTGCATGTCTTTGAGGATAGGAGATATGTTGTTTATTCATCTTGTGTTTGTCAATATTCTGACCGCCGTGTTCTGAACCATCTGGAGGGGTTTACTGTGAGAAGACGGGAGACCTAGTAGAATGGAGTTGCAATAATCTAACTTAGAGAAGATTATTGATTGCAAAACTGTTCTGTAGTCATGGGAGTGGAAAAGTGGTTTAATTCTTTTTAAAACGTGAAGTTTATGAAAGCAGTCCTTGGTAGTTTGATTAATAAATGATTTTAGGTTTAGCCGGTTATCAATGATGGCTCCTAGGTCTCTTACTTGAGATGTTTGAAAGCCGGTTGGTGGATTTGAGGAGAGGTTACTCTTTTCGGGGGAAATTGGAAGGAGTTCACTTTTATAACATGTGCGTGCTGGCATGCAAATGTTATAAAATTCGTGAGCCACGCGCACATGCACACTGGATTTTATAATCCAAGCAAGCATGTGCAGGCGGTGCGCAGAAGGGGGCCTGATTTTGTAAAAGTATACGTGGCGATGAAATCGGGCCTTCCCCCGTTCCCTCCCAGTCCGATCCAGTTTAAGAGTGGACTGAGAGAGAACTTCCCTACCCCCGTACCTAAACCTCCTCCCTCTTCCCCTCTCCTCCCCACTCACTAAACCCTACCTTTTTTTTTTGTTTTTTGTTTTTCAATTTACTTCAGCTGCAGTAATTTACGCATGCGGGCTGACTGCCAATATGCACTTCCCTGGGACAGCGGCTAATGGTCGCTATCCCGGCCGGTCTCCATCCCGCCATGTCCCACCCCCCTCCCCACCCCCTTTTCAGTGTCCAGCAATTATGCGCGTATTGTCACTTACATGTGTTTCCGGGCCCTGCGCACGGTGTGTGCAGGGCCTGGCCCCGCACGTAAGTGACAATATTTGCGTGTGGCCGATCTAAAATTCAGCTGATTATAGGGAAAAGTAGGAAGACCAGAAATACCTTGAGAATGGAGAGAAAAGTGAGAAAAACAAGGGTACATCATCATTAACATGAAGCAATTTTAAGATCAAATGCATTTTAAGAAAATAATGGCAAGTCTGTTGGAAATATCAGGGACTTTGACCAAAGATCTAATTTTATGCAACAGGTAATATATATTCCTAGGGAGCATAACTTTCAGACATCTCTGTGTGGCCCATTGATGCATGTACATGGAACCACACACATTTGCTATAGTATTTTATATTCTGCACAGATTCTAAAACACATGTATGACCTCCTCCAAAAGTATGCATATGCTTTTCTGTACATGCACAATTTTATGCATGTACTTTTTCACATGTGTACATACATTTCCAGTTTTGATAGCATGGGCTCATTCTAAAATGCTTCCTCCTCCCCCCCCCCCATGGCAAAACAACCAAATTTCACAACCAGGGATATAGCCGGGCTCGCATCCCTGGCAGTGAGTTCTGCAAGCCTGATTTAATAGAGGAGCTGATTTAATAGAGGAACCTCCTACTCACATAGGGTAAGTACCTTGCAGGAAAGAAGAAGGCATTTGAAGATTTAAGATGGCTGATAATTGAACATGTACCACAAGCTTGGCGAGAAGGTGACAGACTATCAAGTATTAATTATAAAGAAAACCAATGGATTTTTTGCCTTCATAGTGTAGAGCCCTTTGGACTCAATGAAAAAGTAGAATGGTTTTAATTAATTTAACAATTATATTGCGTTCTACAGTTTAATATCATTCTACAACTCCTTGACATTTGGATATGTTTGTTAGCTTCTTTAGCATTACATACAAGTCTGTTTTGAAGCTCTAATTTTGGACGTATTTTCGGGCTATATAGTATTGCGAAGAATTATCACCATTTAATTCCCAAGAGGTGTTTTCCACCTAAACAGCAAAAAAAGGATGCACATGTTTCTAATTAATGTTTTCATCCACATTAATGGCCACCCGATGACGTACAAGTCCATTTTTGGACCTTAGGGGGTTTCCATTAAATTTAAAATGGCCCCCACATGACGTAGATGTCCTATTATGCTCACATACGTCAGTTACTTCAACGGGAAATTGGTGGGATGTTTTGCTTTAAAGTTCAGTGTTTCTCAGATGCCGACGCTCAATGTCAAAACAGCTGGACGTGTAGACCCAGAACGTACAAGTAAGCCTAGAAAAAACACCTCAACTTAACAACATACAATATGGCCGCTTGATGATGCATAAGTCCATATTTGGATATTAGGGGATTTCCATGAAATTCAAAATGGCCCCCCCCATGACTTAGATGTCCTTATTCGGTCACATACGTCATTTCCTTCAACACGAAATCGGCGGGATTTTTTGCTTTAAAACTTAGCGTTTTTCTGACATCGACTGTCAATGTCAGAACAGCTGGATGCGTAGACCGAGATCGCACATGTAAGTCTTCAAAAAGCTCTTCAGCTTCAAATCATTTTTTGGTCTATTGACAAGGTGGGGCATTTCTTTCACGCCTTCTATATTATCTTTGTAAGAGCAAAGAGTTTTCACCGTGGAATCGCATTGACCACAACAAACAGAGTGAGTGCCTTATCCCAGTTTATTGACGTCCATTAGTAGATGTTATTGCATCACTCCAAGGATTGTATCTATTTGATATTGTTTCAGGTATTAACAGCCGAGATTTATATGCAGATTCCATGCTTAAAAGTGGTTCCCTGATGAAGAATTCACATTCAAAACATTGCAGTGCTGGGACTGATACACTCGCAGCATGAAGATTTCCAACCATAATCTTGGCGCCAAAACAGTGAGCATAATACAATAGTCTGGAATAACAAGACTCATTGTATACCAGCACTTCTGTCCACAGTAGTGGACTCATACCGGACTCAAATGATAGCTTCATAAATAAGTAAAGCATCATACCGTCTGGGGCAAGCAATGATTATAAACTTGTCTGTCATCCACAGTTGTGGGGTTGGAGTAGTTACAGTAGCCACATAGGCATCAAAATAGCCTATTGTAGGCACCATATGAGGTTTCCCTGGATGTTTCCATACAATCCTCATTCATATTTGGGCTAGACTTACTATGTATATAGGAATGTAATAGAGCACAAAGTCTGTCTTCTCCTACAGCAAGAAAGGCCAACCTAGAGTTTAACATATATTTGATATTATTACATGCCTCTTCTGCCTGCTTACACCAGCTTTCCTTCCTGGTAGCTGTCAGATAGCCCTCAGCTTCCAGCTGTAAATCCTTTCATCACTGTGCCAATACTTTTATCTCTGGAAAACCCTCATGGCAATGGAGGCCTCATGGCTAGAGGTCTTCCTGCTACAATATAGGTTCCTCCTGGGCTCTTGTTTTCTACTATACATATAGGACAATGGAATATTTGAGGGCTTTCACATTAAACCTCCTAGCTATAAGCTATTAGGAACTCTTTGATGTCTCTAATACCTCATCTCTTCACCGGTGCACCATTTACAATTAAGAAGGACCAACACAAAGCACGTCTTGAGAGTTTGAAGACAATCATCTGAAGCTGAGTATGAACTGTCAGTTCCCTCACCTGCTTCCCATCCAGACATCAATTACAATAAATAGAGTTTCTAGGGTAGACTTAGGCAAATGAGACCATGTAGAAACTAACAACCAGATATCTTATATTAACAAAAATTGTTTATAGGTGAATGGTCTCTTTCCCTCTCTGATTAAATAACAGAGAGTTAAAAAGTTAAGTACAATAAAAAAGTAATAAGGCTTCAGATAATGAGTTAATTATCCACATATGCTTTGCTTTGTTGCACACAATATATAGTTTATGAATCAATTCTGAACATATATTGAAGAAAAATATATGCATACACCACTACTTTAGCAGTATTGAATACAATGAATATAGGTGTGTACAGATTCCATGCAGATAAATTGCTATCTATTTTATAAAAGTACACATGAACATTTTATATGCATAAAACCTGCACCTTTATAGAAACATAGAAATGAAGGCAGAAAAGGACCAAATGGTTCATCCAGTCTGCCCAGCAAGTTTCTTAAGATAGTAACTGCCACTCTGTACAAGTTACTCCCATGTTTCTCTTAAGGGTAGTAACTGTCGCCCTGTGCAGTTATACCTAAGCTTTATGGTACCCATAAAAATTGCAGCTAGCAACATGTTGTTACTGGGTGATGAGCTTTCTTGAAAATTCAGACAGTATTGCTTGACATGCTTTACTTATGCGCTTGGCCATAGAAGCAGTCCTGTGCTTTTCCCCTTATATCTGCATATCAGTACCCAGACCGTAGAAGCCAGGCACTCTTGGTTGTTGTCTGTATCCTATTCCCCTTTTCCCCTGCCATTGAAGCAGGAAGCAATGTTGCAGTCGCATTAGAATCATCAAGGCATATTAGTTAAGAGTAGTGATCTCCATGTCTTCTGTTAAGGGTAGCAACTTCGGCGTCAGCAAATTACCCCTCTGCACACTTTTCTCATTTCCATCCTCTAGCCTTTAGAGGCCCACTGTGTTAATCCCTTGCCCCTTTGAATTCTTGGACTGTTTTCATCTTAACCACCTCCTCCGTAAGGGCATTCCGGGCTTCATCACCCTCTTTGTGAAGAAATATTTCCAGATGTTCGTTCTAAGTCATTCCCCTTGGAGTTTCATTTTGTGACCCCTAGTTCTATTGTTTTCTTTCCAACAGAAAGATTCAAAGTCTGTGTATCTTTTAAACCTTTCAGGTATCTGAAGGTCTGTATCATATCTCCCCTGCACCTCCTCTCTTCTATTTAGGTCCTTCAGCCTCTCCTCATAGGTCTTCTGATATAGACTCCACACCATTTTGGTCACCCTTCTCTAGACTACATTCATCCTGTTTTTATCCTTTTTGAGATTCAAACTCCATAACTGAACACAGTACTCCAAGTGAGGCATATTTATGTTACCTTTACATGTGAATTTGTGTAGATAAGGGCAGATATCAAGGCATATCTTCCTAACTGCCCCATATCTGAAAAAAGAGGACAGCTGCTTGGGAAGGATTACTTCCACCCATAGGATATAGACCTTCTTGTCAAGGAGGTTGTGAAGTCTACAACATCTTATATGGAAGGAGTCCAGGTAAGTTAGATCCTAAGGAAAGTGCAGACTTGGGAGAAATTCCACCATATACTGAATGCTGTCTTCCACAATAGAAGTGTGCAAGACCTCAGTCACACAAGTGGCAAGATATTAGCACATTGTCAAGGATAAACTTGGCAGAAGGGTGCACCAGCCAGATAACCTTCACCCAGGTTGCATGGATGGTCCTCAGCACTATATCAGAGACAACAGGAAGAGGGGTTGGAGAGCTGGAAACCTGACTATTCACCTTGGATCTCATGGACACCAAAGTGAGTAGTCTTGGTAATAAAAGCATATAGTAATAATTATTGCATATAGTAATTATTATAAATGTTCAAATCATACATATATATACATATTAACATATTTAGATATAGTAAATTGTCCAAATGCAGATAGGGCCTGCAGTAAAGTGCTGTACTTAACTATCAGTTCTCTTTTTGTACATGCTTGTAGATTAATATAAAATGCATATTGGTAACTTAGACACCAAAGGGAATACTAGAATAAAAGTTTGTTGAGTATCTGGAGACCATAGAGTAGAGCCCAATTAGCTGCCCTCCAAGCTTATAAGGAAGGTTCAATGAGTGAAAAGAGAAAAGGCCAGATAGAAAAAGTCAGTAGTGACAGTTTATGAACTTTATGTTCCTGCAGGGGATGACTTAGATAGGCTGAGACCTAGTGGCCTGGAAAGGGCTCAACAGTATCCAAGATTGATGTAGGAAGAACCAGAGGAACAGAGTGAGGATGAAGGATAAGTGTCTCCAGGCCCTGCTTACAGAGAGAAGCCTGAGAGGGATGTGAGAACAGTTGAGGAGGCTTTGTGGCAGGATGAGCCCATAGCTATGTACAGTGAACCATTACTCCTGATGTCTTGACACATGTTGATGAGAGATAAGGTAGATAAATAGAAGAGGTCAGATTTTTTGATAGAGATGATAACGATGAAGTGTTTTGCACTGCAGCTGAATGCTGTGTGCTGCCCCAAAATGATAGAGTGGCTGAACTGCTTATAGGGCTAAGATAGGACATACAGAGTCTAGCACTGTATCTCCTGGAATTTCTCCTCACTCAGGTCATATACCTCCTCCTCCTCCTCCTGCTCTTCATCCTAGGGCCATATAAGATGATCACTGTGTCCCTCTGGAAGAGATAGGCCTCATATTATGGCCAAGTTATGAAGCATGCAGCAGGCGAGAAAGATCTCTCAGACCTTTGATGGGTTGTACAGAAGACATCCTCTTGTTCTTTCCAGGGAGCAGAAACATGTTTTAAATAGGCCAAAGATTCTTTCAATGGCTGTCTTGGTCTGCCTGTGGGCCTTGTTGTAGCAGATAACAGGGAAGAGCAGAGTGAAATATCCCAAGATGGTAGGCAGTAGGGATGGGCATTTCTTTGCAACAAAATTGGAAAAACCAATGATATTTCCTGTTTTTGTTGCATTTTGTGGGTTTAAGAAAATGAAAGAAAAAAACATGAAATTTTATGTTCATTTTTCATAGGTGCAATAGTTAATAAAAAAACAAACAAAAAAAAGCATTCAAAGCCCATCCTCAACTCTTTCCCTTTATTAAACTATTCAACCCCAATCAGCTGGTCCACCTGAGCTCACCCTCCCAAGCCTCACCAGGACTCACCAAATTGTCCTTAGTGGTCTAGTGGGGGTCAGAGAACAATCTCTTGTTCCTGAGCCCAGCGGCTGCCATTATTCAAAATGGCTCAAGCTGCCCTTTGCCCCATTATGTGATAGGGGCTATCGGTATCATTGGGTACATATATATATATATGAATAGCAAGTACATACCCAGAATTATACTTAGATTCATTAGAATGATAATTGGTATTTTAAATTTATTGTTCTGTTTTAATTTATTTTAATTTTATTGATTTGTATGAAAGGATTTTGATTGCACATTGCTTTGAGTGATTTTCTTTTACTCTGGGAGAGTGATTCAGAAATGTTTTTAAATTAAATTAAATTAAAGAGAAAGGGTTGGATTGGGTTCTTCATGTGTTTTTTTTTTTCAATGAAATTAAATAAAATCCTACAATCTGGGGATAGACCTGAAATGGTCCACCCCTGAAATGATAGGGTAAATGTGACTAAATTGTTTTTCTACCACCCATAGTAGGCAGCAAGTCTGTTCCATGATACAGGCTAGAGCAGATCTTCTGTACCAAAGTGGTAAGGCCACCTAAATGCATGGGAAAGAAAAGGGTAGAGGCTAGTTGTTGTGTGGTTGTAATGAGAGTTGCATACCTACCTAGAAGGCAAGCTACAGTTATGAAACCTTATTGGAATCAGTTATGAATTCCTGATTGTGATTGGATGTAGGCATTGTGATAGGATCCAGGAAACCTGGACAAAACTTCCCTTGATATCACAGACCACCTGCAAGTTGAAGGAGTTGAAGGAAGGCCTTATGGTTGCAGAATGTGGCCTCATTGCCCTCAGGTGGCCTTGTAGGGAAGTGAGTGCAATGAATAGTCTCCAAAATAGAGGAGAACTGTGTTATTTGGTAGAAATCAAATCAGTGCTGTCTTCTCTGAGGGAAATATATACATTGATGTATTTTCCTGAGAAAATGCAGCCAGAAAAATGATCTATACACATGGAGAAGGTTGACTGGCTTATTCCAGCCATGATACCTAGAAGTATCTGGAAGGTGCTGGCAGCCAACACTGGCAGAGGCCATAGTGGCAAGGTGTGGCCTCTCCAAGTAGAAAGTGCACTGGTCCTGCTCTATCTTCTTGCATAGTTATCAAAAAATATGCTCCTTAAACAGATCCAACAAGTATGACCTGGTACTGTATATTCTCTGCAACTTTCTCCTCATTCTCTGTTCGTGTCCCTCCTCACACATTGTACCATTAGTGTCTGTGGGGTCCAAAAAAATCTGTCTACGCCGAATAAGTCTTATCCGGCTAATTTATAAGGGATATTCAGCAGCACAGCTATGCTGCCAAATAGCCCCTTAGAAATCACTAGTTAGCTGGATAAGTCTTATTCAGTAAATTTAGACATGCTATTGAGCAGGTTTAGCTGATCTGATTAACTTAGCTGGATAAGTTTAAGTATCACTATTTATCTGCTAAGTTAACTGGATAAGCAGCTTCTTCCCAAAAAACCCATTGCCCACCCACTACTTAGCTGTAAAAGTACTTATATACATAAGTGGTGGCTACTAAACATGGCCATATATTCAGCCATTGGCACATAGCTGGGTAAGTCCATACCTTTCTGGCTGTCACTGAATATTGCCCTCCAAAAGTTTAAAATACTCGTGTTGATCTGTAATTCTCCATCACTCACTCACCCCTCCCTCCAGTTTTTGCACCAGTGACATACACTCACCTCCCCCAATCTGCCCCAGTTAACATACACATATACACAACTTCTCAGAAAAGCATTGCCATTCACTGACTGGTTCTCCAAACAACAGTAGCAAACCTGAGAGAAGGACAAACCCGACAAAAAGAACTTTATAGGCAAACATACTTCTGAGCCTTCCACACTTCTCCCTCTTCTCCTAGCCAGTTGCCATTTCCACTCATTGAGAATGGAACACACCAAACAACAGGTAAAAAAACAACAACAATTCCTGTTTGAAATTGGTGCATTAAATAGAAGGTGTAAAAGTGTTTGTGCATTCTTGATGATGTTCGCACATATTTTCCCTTTGGTTTCTCTGTAGGTTTGTTTTCAACTACTGTTTCAATGTATCCGTCCCTGAGGCGACAGTTCAGTTCTCTGTAAACCGGTGCGATATGTATTCTATACAGGAACATCGGTATATAAAAAGTAAAAATAAATAAATAAATAAATTTTCCATGCGAACATGGGAGTACACACGTACTCAACCTGTTTTGAAAATCTTGTGTGCGAGTATGCCACACATACACATGTAGAATCCCTTTTTATGTACAAAACTCTTTTGAATATTTACTCAATAGTTTTAAGAATCCATAGTCCTATGAATCCATAGTCTTATGAATGTTTGCCACAAAATTGCCCAAGTACTCATGTTCTTTTAAGCTTAAACCAAATAAGTGCCTAAGTTCACCTTGTCTATCAGGTTGTGATTATTTAATAGGGATGTGAATCGTGTCCTCGATCGTCTTAACGATCGATTTCGGCTGGGAGGGGGAGGGAATCGTATTGTTGCCGTTTGGGGGGGTAAAATATCGTGAAAAATCGTGAAAATCGTTAAAAAATCGAAAAATCGAAAAACCGGCACATTAAAACCCCCTAAAACCCACCCCGACCCTTTAAATTAAATCCCCCACCCCCAAATAACTTAAATAACCTGCGGGTCCAGCGGCGGTCCGGAACGGCAGCGGTCCGGAACGGGCTCCTGCTCCTGCATCTTGTCGTCTTCGGCCGGCGCCATTTTCCAAAATGGCGCCGAAAATGGCGGCGGCCATAGACGAAAAAGATTGGACGGCAGGAGGTCCTTCCGGACCCCCGCTGGACTTTTGGCAAGTCTCGTGGGGGTCAGGAGGCCCCCCACAAGCTGGCCAAAAGTTCCTGGAGGTCCAGCGGGGGTCAGGGAGCGATTTCCCGCCGCGAATCGTTTTCGTACGGAAAATGGAGCCGGCCATACGCGTATGGCCGGCGCCATTTTCCGTACGGAAAATGGCGCCGGCAGGAGGTCGTTCAGCGAGGCGCCGGAACCCTCGCTGAACGACCTCCTGCAGTCGATCTCCTGCCGGCGCCATTTTCCGTACGAAAACGATTCGCGGCGGGAAATCGCTCCCTGACCCCCGCTGGACCTCCAGGAACTTTTGGCCAGCTTGTGGGGGGCCTCCTGACCCCCACGAGACTTGCCAAAAGTCCAGCGGGGGTCCGGAAGGACCTCCTGCCGTCCAATCTTTTTCGTCTATGGCCGCCGCCATTTTCGGCGCCATTTTGGAAAATGGCGCCGGCCGAAGACGACAAGATGCAGGAGCAGGAGCCCGTTCCGGACCGCTGCCGTTCCGGACCGCCGCTGGACCCGCAGGTTATTTAAGTTATTTGGGGGGGGTTCGGGAGGGTGGGGGATTTAATTTAAAGGGTCGGGGGTGGGTTTTAGGGGGTTTTAGTGTGCCGGCTCACGATTCTAACGATTTATAACGATAAATCGTTAGAATCTGTATTGTATTGTGTTCCATAACGGTTTAAGACGATATTAAAATTATCGGACGATAATTTTAATCGTCCTAAAACGATTCACATCCCTATTATTTAAACTAATAATGGGGCTCACTCATGGTGCCGGAAGCACATTTTGAAAGGTTACGGCTGCACTGGTTTTTATTTTGGAAAATGGATCAGTGATGCACAGTGGTTGCTAAGTACCTGTGTCCTGGCATTTAGTATCTGTGGAATTTGTTGCCAGAAGATGTTATCAACCAACATAGCATAGCTAAGCTTAAAAGGGGTTTGGACAGGTTCTTGAAAGTAAAGGCCATAAGCATTTCAACCCTCCAACCTTGGTAGATTATCACAGCATCAAAGGAAGAAGTATTAAACAAATAATAACTGCTTCTCCTATTCCAAAAGTGAGTAAATGAGGTGCACATTTGTTTCTCGGGTGGGGAGTCAGGACACCCCTGGATAGATTCCCCCACCCCAGTACTAACCAATCTCCAGTGTTCTCCACTGTAGATAAGATACATAATAAACAATAGGGGTGTGCATTCGGATTGACCGCATTAGTAAAACGCAACTCATATTTTTTTTTTACTTAAAAAATTGATTCGACATAAACGATCGGATTTCCCACATATCGAACATAGATATGTTCGATATGTGGGAAATCGCGATTGTTGAGCCAAGCTGGCCAAAAGTTCTTTTTGGGCCGAACGAGCCGTCCGGCGCGAACGAGCCGGGAATCACGTGACGCCGCGTCACTCGACGTGCCACCGACGTCACATGCTTCTCGCCAAGGATTGCAGAAATGACGTCCTCACTCCTCGCTCGATCACCAGGGAGTTGTGGTAAGTCTGGGGGGGGGGATTAAGGAGGGTGAGGGGGTTTAATTTTTTTTTTTGCACATATGTACATATACCCAACTCATTGGATTTTTTTTATGTCCATATTGGCCGCAAGTGGGACCCCCTTTCGGACATAAAAAATATGAACATAAAATTTTGCTCTGCACATCCCTAATAAACAACACATTTCAAAAATTCAGAATGCCACGGCAAAAGAAACAGAAAAGCTCAATATTGTTATGCTTACAGATATCTAATCAGAAGGGACTATCACAAAAATACTAAGATCCAGGTCCTGAAGAACTCTGATAATATCTGAAAACAAGCAAATAGGCAAGAAATGAAAGCACTCTCTCCCAGTCTGTGTTCAGTATGGTTCTTTGGTAACTTTTTCCCAGTAAAATAGAATGAAAGGGATGTGTAGACCCCAACATTTTGCTTGTTTGTTCTTTCATTTCAGAGATGGATTGTAGGGGCTGTTTTCTTTTTTTTTTTTTTGTTTGTTTAATGTTTATTTCGCTTGGTCCATTTGCTAAACTGAAATTTAAAAATGTGTAAACAACTCCCCCTCTAAAATAAAACAGGTCCCATCCAGGGCTCCCTCACCGCTTCCTGAGGCCTTCAGGACCCCTCAATTCCTCCTACACCCACCAATATGTCAGGACCTGGAACTACCTGGCTGGGCTGAGGAAACCCCAGCTGTGGCCTCCCCCTCTGAATCCCCTCTTTCACCCCTCCTTAAAAGAGGTCAATTACCTCTTCAGTTGGAGTCCTGCAGCAATAAGCATGCAGAAGTGCTTCTCACTCAGTCTTGAACCATTGCAGTCTCTTCCAAAATAGTACTGGCCAGTGTTGAGACCAGACCAGTGCCAATGAGCTGTCAAATTGGTGCCAGTCTCTGGGCTAGCTGACAGCATTTCTATAGACAGTGGGATGGAGTAGAAGAAAATGGACATCACTGTTGCCTTTTTTTGTTGCAGGATCTCTATAGAAGGGGTTAGTGGGGCGGGAGAGGTCCATGCTAATGTAAGGTGGGAAGGGTTATGAGGGTCTGGGGAGGCCTTGACTGAGCTTGACTCAACCCAGCAATGAAGGACCTACAGGGGCTGCATTTGTTTTCCTCAGAAAATAGTTCACGCTGTTTGCTAACAATACATACTATTTTACAAAGAAAAACACTCCAAAATGTGGGGGTGGGGAGGTGGGTTGTAGGCAGTGAAATTTGTTTCATTTGAAATGATCCAAAAAGGCCATTTATGTTTGGATTCCATATTCATTTCAAAAGAATGTATATTCCAACCTAATAATAGACACCTCTGGACTAGGAAAAAGAGGAAATTAAAAAAACAAAAAAAAAATCTTTACTGGACCCCTTAAGAAGGAGGAGCAAAGCGGCATGTCCAATTTCACTTTAAATTTAAAAAAAAAAAAAAGTTAATGCTCTGCATAGATAGTCAGGGCCCTCTGACAGAACTTTTTGTCTTAGTTGATCTCAGTGTTAGTTCATTTAACCCTTTATTGTCCACAAGAAAGCACTCTGTTGGTTTGGCATATACCAGCTGGGGCTGCTGAAGTCCATATATCACAAAAGAAAAAGGGGCAACAACCCCTGTCACATAATTATTAATCGGGTAAACTGGGGAAAGCCACTGCTTATCCATGGAAGTGGGAAAGAGATGAATCTACTTTTTGGGATCTGTCTGGTATTACTTAGAGAATCAGACTGACCACTGTTAGAGACAAGATTCTTGGCTCAGTGGATCCTTGCTTGGTCTGACCTAGCATGGCACTTTTAATGTTCATATGTACATCCTCTGCCCTTTTACAACCCATTTTTCATTGAATTTCAATTTTGGGGGCTTCTATAATTTTTTTGGGGGTGAGTTTTTTCACTCTATTTGAAAATTGTGCATGCTATTTGCAAATATAGGGCCGGATTTTCAAAAGGTTACGTGCGTAAATCAGTAGGAGGAGGTAGGGGATGGGAAGGGAAGGTGGGGTGGGGGGGTAGGGAAGTTCCCTCCGACCCCCGATTTTATAACTTGCACATGTACGACCGAACGCTGCTTTGAAAATCTACCCCATAATGCACAATTTGCAACTAGCATGTTCTATTCGCCAAAACTGAAAAAAAACAAAACCTTTTTTTTTTTTTTGGGGGGGGGGTTCGCGGCATTGTTCATTTGTTTCAGAGAAAATGAATGAATACAAAAGTGGGCTGTTTCGGTGCAAGTCCCCCATATGTTTAAAACAAATGCACTTCCCTACATTTGCTCCTGTCTTGAAAAATGTTCAAGTCAGGCTATCAAATTGAACCAACACAGCTGCTTTCCTTCCCCAATTCAAACCCTGCTCCTTCCCTGACCCTTATTTTGATGCAGATGAAAATGTTTATGCTGTGAACAGAATGGATACTGTTATCCAAAGCAAGGGGGGGGTGGGATTTTTATCAGGGCTTTTTTACATTAACCAAAAGTATAGATGGAGGACCAATCAAGATGAAAGATAGAGATCTTTGTTTTTAGTTTTTATTTTATTTTTTCTGCAATTTCATACTATTTATAATAACAAAAATGGGAGAAAATCATTGAGAAAAAGACAATGTTTTTTTCCACTGATTTCCTCACATTTTTGGTTGACATAATAAACTGAGAAATTCCTGTGAAAAAAAAATGAAAATGAATGTCTTTATCTAAAGTTGCCATCTGAATCAAGAGACGCTCCCACTGAAAGCTCTGATCACATGCAAAGAAACTCCTTTTTCTCTATTGGATTTCACAGAGAAAACTTGCCTTTTCAGAAACTCTCTTAGAGTCAAAGATTTAAAAAGAATGAGTGAGAAGAATTTTGGCTTTGGCAAAGGGTTTTTTCAGATATTTTCTGCTGCAGTCACAATGCTTTTACTTATTGTGACAGAAATACAGAGGCAATGCTTTCTTTCTATTTACTAGTGCAGGATAGAGGACTGGAGATATAGATGCAATGACAGGAAACAGTACACAGAATTTTTGTGCCTGTTTGTCTGGCTGTGCACAGTGCATTGCACTGGTTATCTGCAGTCAGAATGCAGTGAAGCAAAGCACAGCCTTGCCAGACATAGTTTCTTTTTCTACCATTTTATGTGTAAGCAAAAGGAGCCAGTCAGTAGTGTACACACACATATATTGTATGTGTGTATGTTTCAGACACATTATTTAACACACTGTGATGGAGAAACAGAGAAATACAGAGACTAAATCTGTGCCACTATCAAGATGCTAACTCTGCTGAATAAATTGTCACTGCATTTACTGAGTATTGAAATGAGCTCAATCCGTGAACTTGATCAAGTGTGTGAGACAAACATACTAATTCTGTATTACAATACTTCTGGTGAGTGGCTGTACAGAATCAATAAATTATATAGTGATATAAAAAATCTCAGTACTCAATGCATAATTAAGCTCTGGAATTTATTGCCAGATGATGTGGTAAAAGGTATTAGTATAGATGCTTTTAAAAAAGGTTTGGACAAGTTGTGGAAGGAAAGTCCATAAATTGAATTTATCTACTCATTGGGATCCTATCAGGTGCTTGTGACTTGGATTGGCCTCTATTTTAAACAGGATACTGAGTTTGATAGACCTTTGGTTTGATCCAGTATGGCAAGTCTTATGCTCTTATGCCATTTGTTCCTCTCCCTCTTGTTTTAGAGCAGAGGTAAAATGTGGGAGAGCCATCCAAGGCTGTTCTTAGCAGGAAAGGTACATGGACAGGGGCAGCAGAAGTGCAAAACCTAAAATCAGTTGTGATCATGATTACTACTTCTGAGGTAATGGAGGCAGTATTTTCAAAAACTGATTCAGATGAAGAATCATATCTGGGATTCCATGAAACAAAAGGTATCAAAAGCTAGTAGCCAAAGAGAATTGAGAGTTGAGAGCAACACCTTGGAAGGTTAGGCAGTTCAGGTAGAGAATGTGAGTGATGACGCTGACCTTTTATCTTATTATCAGCCCTCAACCTCAGCCCAAGTGCCAGCAGCATCAACAGCCCCCAAGCATTCAGAGAGAAAATCTCATAAAATATCCTTAGCCTGGGAGTACTTTAAAATGTTTTGCTCAGTGTAATCCCTACAATAAGGCCATCAGTTTAGGGAAGGCCCTTGGGCATCTGACAAATTCTGGTATTCAGCATCACCTACAGAAATACCACTGGCTAGCATGGGCATTCCCTCTTCCCTAGGCCAGATTTAGAATTTGGGTGCCCATACACAGGATTGGAGTTTGGTGTGTGGAAGACCTGAGATCAGTTAGTGGGTCAAGTCCCTTTACCTCCACTACCCTGCAAAGTCCCAGAGCCATAGCAGTGCCCCTTTGAAATAGATTTCTAGAGCAGTCTCCTCCTTGGCACAGTTTTACTTCTCATTGACCTTGATATATGGTGCCCTCAAAATCTTGTACCCTAGGCAATTGCCTATAATATCTAAACCTAAATCCAGGTTTGCCTCTGCCAATCAAAGTAGAAACTGGAACAGACATCTGGACCAGTGCAAATGTTTTGCATGCCTACTACTTCCTGATGACACACTGGTGGGAAGTGGCTGAGACAGAAGCTCTAATGGAAATTTATTATAAAGGTGTTGGTGGGCTATGATGCATATCCAATGATGGATAGCCTCCATACATTTTAAATATTGTATAGGCCATAAGAAAGATGCTGAAGGGCTGCCAGCTAGACTGGAGAGGCAGGAGTCTTCATGGAGGACCTTTTGATTCAGACAGTGGTACAACTATGATAAGGGTAGTGGAAGATGGGGGATATGATAGAATATTTTACTTTCCCACTTGTTACACCTGTCAGTGATGGATAACCTGGGACTGGGATCTAAAAATCAAGGACCTGATAGAGAGGTACAGGAAAATAACAGAAATGTTTCATCATAATGTAAAGAGTTGGTAGCTTGTCCATGAAAAGCATGAAGAATTTCGGTTGCACAATAAGCATCTGATTCAAGATGTTGTCACCCAGTTGAATTCTATCTACAGTATATGATACAGTAGAGATTTGTGGAACACAGACACTCCTTTTTGAGACAGGAACCATGCTCTCTAACATTTAGAAAAAGACTAAAAACTTGGCTTTTCAAAAAAGCATTTCCAAGCCTTGAATAAAACCTCCACTCTTCAACACAAACTCGCATGCAATAACTGGATCTAAATAAGAATCCAACTACCATAAACCTATGCACATCATTACCTGCTGAGTTTTATCATATCATTATCATTCACTACTGTGTCATATTTATTCTCTTGGTTACTTATTTTACCGTTTCATATCTATGTACCGTCTCATTTATTCACATAGGCTTATTTATTCACTCTGCTATACTACTACACTAATTGGCTGAAATGTAAATATTGCATTGTTAAATCTCTCCCCTCTTCCAGCTCCAAGTTAATTTTCCCTGTTTTATTGTTTTATTGTAACTTTCTCACACCCTTTAATTGATTCTCTGTATTTAAAGTTCACAGTTCTATTGAGAATATTGTTATCACGTTACCTTATGCTTTACACACATTGTTAATTGTAAACCGGGTTGATGTGATGCCAGTCATGAAACTCGGTATAACAAAAACAATAAATAAATAAATAAATAAATAAATAAATAAATAAATAAATGATAAGAAATCATAATAGAAACTAAAATAGGCATGTTGCAAACTGCAAATTTAACTTACCTATAATAATGAATTATTTTCATATTTCATATTTATTTATTTATTTATTTATATACCGTCATTCTGAAGTTAACAATCTTGACAGTTTACAATAAACAAATTGTACAAAAACCTAAAATATACACATTCAAGTATAAAACAAATCATTTACATTTACAACAAAATAAGTACAGTGAATATTAGGGATGTGAATCATTTTTCATGGATGAAAATATTGTATGATATTTTCTCATCCATCAGGAATTGGGGGGTCCCTGAAAGCAATAGAAAAACCCCACAAAATTTTCATGGGGTTCTCTTATCATTTGGGTGGGGGGCGGGAAGAAAGGGTACACAAAAACAACCCCCAAACCCATCCTGACCCTTTAAATCTCATTATTTAGAATCCCCCACCCTCCCGACCCCCCAAAACTTTTTCTAAAGTACCAGGTGGTCCAGCAGGGGTCCCGGGAGCGATCTCCCAATCTCGGGCCATTAGCTGCCACTAATCAAAATGGCGCCGATGGCCCTTTGCCCTTACCATGTAACAGGGGCTATCGGTGCCATTGGCCGGCCCCTGTTACATGGTAGGAGCAATGGATGGCCTGCGCCATTTTTAAAGATGGTGCCATCCACCCATTGCTCCTACCATGTGACAGGGGCCGGCCAATGGCACCGATAGCCCCTGTCACATGGTAAGGGCAAAGGGCCATTGGTGCCATTTTGTTTACTGGCAGCCGATGGCCCAAGAGTGGGAGATCACTCCCGGGGCCCCTGCTGGACCACCATGTACTTTAGAAAAGTGTTTGGGGGGTCGGGAGGGTGGGAGATTCTAAATAATGAGATTTAAAGGGTCAATTGTTTTTTGGTTTTTTTTCGGCTTGGGACAGCCGAAAAAAAGCGGTCCTGCCAGATATAAAGATTTCCCTCGGTTCTACTACGAACAGAATTCTAGAAACAATTCCGGAACCGATTCACATCCCTAGTGAATATTATTTTCAGCTGCCTCTTCTGAACTGCAATTTCTGTTTGTCTTAATCAGAGTATGCTAAACTAAATAACCATGTCTTAAGATGTTTTTTAAATTGCTTTCTATCTTTCTGTGTACGTAAATCAACTGACATTGTGTTCCAAAGTTTTGGTCTAGTGATTTAAAGTGCCTTTTCTCTGACCTCGTTGAAAAATTATCCATATACTGATAGAACTTGAAGGCCTTTATTGGCAGAACTCAAGTTCCTACTTGGAGCATATAGATGTAATGAGGCTCTCAGCCATTCTGTATGACCATTAGAGATCATGTTATGTGTGATTGTAGGGACTTTGTATTGTGACCAGAATTTAATTGGCAATCAATTTAAGACCTTAATATGAGTGTAATATGATCAAATTTTGTATTGTGAGATAATATTCTAGCTGTTGCATTTTGTAACAACTGAAAAAGACAGGTTGTTCTTGTGGGTAAACCTAGTAATAAGGAATTACAATAATCAAAGTCACTGAAAATCAAAGTTTGTAACACTGTCCTGAAGTTGTCATATAAGAGAAGAGGCTTTAGATGTTTCAAAATATTTAATTTATAGTAATCATTTTTTAACTTTTGGTTAATATGTTTTTTTCATTGATAGACTGCTGTCAATTACAATGCCTAAGTCACGACCATGATCAGATACTTCTATTTTTGTCTGACCACTCAATATTGTTATTGGTATTGGGGATGTAGATGGAATTTTCCTATGTCAAAGGATTATTTCTGTCTTTTGTGTCTTTATGACTAATCTCATATGTTTCAATAATTGCTTAATTGATGAAAAATATATCTCTAGTAGTTTTAATGAGTGTTCAATTGAGGTTTTTATTAGTATGAGGAATTGTATGTCATATGCGAATATATAATATTTAATGCCCGTTCCTGATAGGAATCGGCATAAAGGCAACATGTATATATTAATTAGAATCGCAGACAATGCTGAGCCATCTGATAAACCTGTCTCCATTTATGTAATCTCAAATAAACATCCATCTATTCTTACTTGATATGATCGCCTGTAAGGAAAGACATAAACCATTTTAACACTTTATTAGACAATGGATAAGATGGTAAGGGTCTTCTGGAATCCCAAATCACTTTTACTTGTTCAGGAGAAGAAAAGATGAAACAATCATTTTTATGCTTACTAATGCATTTACATGGGTAATGAATCATGAAGGCGTAACCTAAAGAAATGGCCTCTGGCTGGAAGGCAAGAAAACCCTTCCTTCTTTCTTGACTCACACAAGCTAAATCAGGGAAAATCCACACCATCTAGCCATAAAATAAAGAAGAAAAATACCTTTTTGGTTGCCCTTCTCTGGTCTGCCTCCATCCTGTCTCGTCCCTTCGGTGATACGATCTCCAGAACTGAGCACACTACTCCAGGTGAGGCCTCACCAAGGCCCTGCACAAGGGGCTCATCACTTCCTTTATCTTACTAGATATTCCTCTCTCTATGCAGCCCAGCATTTTTCTGGCTTTAGCTATTGCCTTGTCACATTGTTTTGCCGACTTCAGATCATTAGATACTATCACCCCAAGGTCTCTCTCCTGCTCCGTGCACATCAGCCCTTCACCCCCCATCGAATAAATTTCTTTTGGATTTCCACACCTCATATGCATGACTCTGCACTTCTTGGCATTGAATCTCAGCTGCCATATCTTCGACCAGTCTTCCAGATTCCTTAAATCTCGTCTCATTCTCTCCACTCCTTCCAGTGTGTCCATTTTGTTGCAGATCTTAGTATCATCTGCAAGTAGACAAACCTTACCTTCTATCCCATCCGTGATGTCACTCACAAAGATATTGAACAGGACCGGTCCCAACACCGACCCTTGTGGCACTCCGCTCATCACTGCTCTCTCTTTAGAGTAAATTCCATTTACCATCAGACATTGTCTTCTGTCCTTCAACCAGTTTTCTATCCAGGCTACCACCTTGGGACTCACTCCCGAGCTTCTCGTTTTATTCACAAGCCTCCTGTGCGGGAGCATATCAAAAACTTTGCTAAAATCCAAGTAGATGACATTGAATGTTCTTCCTTTATCCAATTCCTTAGCCACCCAATCAAAAACATCGATCAGATTCGTCTGACAGGACCTTCCCTTGGTGAAACCATACTGCCTCTGGTCCATCAATTCTGCTGCTTGTAGATAGTTCACTATTCTTTCCTTCAGCAGAAACTCCAATACTTTTCCTACCATCGAGGTGAGGCTAACCAGCCTGTAGATTCCAGCCTCCTCTCTGCTCCCTCTCTTGTGAAGCGGGACCACCGTCGCTCTTCTCCAATCACTCGGCACTACTCCCATTTCCAGGTATCTATTGAACAGGTCACACAGCAGAGCCACCAGCACATCTCTGAGCTCCCTCAGTATCCTGGGATGAACCTCATCAAGCCCCATGGCTTTGTCCTCTTTCAGTGTTCCTAGCTCTTCCCATACATTATCTTCCATAAACGGAGTTTCATCCATTCCACTCCCCTCCAGTTTCTTGTTAACTAGCGATGGTCCTTCTCTGGGGTCTTCTTTAGTGAACACTGAACTGAAGTATTCGTTTAATATTTCTGCCACTTCTTCATCTGTCTCCACCCATTGATCCTTTTCACCTTTCAATTTCAGTATACCACTTTGGACTTTTCTCCTTTCACTAATGTATCTGAAAAATGATTTGTCACCTTACTTTACCTCTTTGGCAATCCTTTCTTCCACCTGACTTTTCACTTTCTTGATTACTTTCTTTGTCTCCCTCAGTTCCACAAGATATTCTTCCTTGTTATCCTCCCTTTGGGATCCTTTATATTTCTTTAAACACTGTTAGTTTATCTTTTATTTTATCAGCCACCTCCTTTGTGAACCAGATAGGTTTCATTCTTTTCTTGCTTTTCTATATTTTTCTAGCATATATATTAGTCGCTTCAGTAATTGCTCCTTTTAGTTTGGCCCATTGTTGTTCCACATCTCTCGTTTTCTCACAGCCTTCTAGTTCTTCCACCAGGTACTTTCCCATTTCAACAAAGTCCGTGTTTTTGAAACACAAAACCCGGGTCCTTGTGCAACTTCTCCATATCCTATTAGTGATATGAAACCATACCGTTTGATGATTGCTGGTGCTGAGGTGGGTGCCTACTTGGACATTAGAGACATTATCTCCATTAGTGATTAGGGATGTGAATCGTGTCCTCGATCGTCTTAACGATCGATTTCGGCTGGGAGGGGGAGGGAATCGTATTGTTGCCGTTTGGGGGGGTAAAATATCGTGAAAAATCGTGAAAAATCGTGAAAAATCGTGAAAAATCGAAAAAACGTAAAATCGCAAAACCGGCACATTAAAACCCCCTAAAACCCACCCCCGACCCTTTAAATTAAATCCCCACCCTCCCGAACCCCCCCCCCAAATGACTTAAATAACCTGCGGGTCCAGCGGCGGTCCGGAACGGCAGCGGTCCGGAACGGGCTCCTGCTACTGAATCTTGTTGTCTTCAGCCGGCGCCATTTTCCAAAATGGCGCCGAAAAATGGCGGCGGCCATAGACGAACACGATTGGACGGCAGGAGGTCCTTCCGGACCCCCGCTGGACTTTTGGCAAGTCTTGTGGGGGTCAGGAGGCCCCCCCAAGCTGGCCAAAAGTTCCTGGAGGTCCAGCAGGGGTCAGGGAGCGATTTCCCGCCGCAAATCGTTTTCGTACGGAAAATGGCGCCGGCAGGAGATCGACTGCAGGAGGTCATTCAGCGAGGCGCCGGAACCCTCACTGAACGACCTCCTGCAGTCGATCTCCTGCCGGCGCCATTTTCCGTACGAAAATGATTCGCGGCGGGAAATCGCTCCCTGACCCCCGCTGGACCTCCAGGAACTTTTGGCCAGCTTGGGGGGGGCCTCCTGACCCCCACAAGACTTGCCAAAAGTCCAGCGGGGGTCCGGAAGGACCTCCTGCCGTCCAATCGTGTTCGTCTATGGCCGCCGCCATTTTTCGGCGCCATTTTGGAAAATGGCGCCGGCTGAAGACAACAAGATTCAGTAGCAGGAGCCCGTTCCGGACCGCTGCCGTTCCGGACCGCCGCTGGACCCGCAGGTTATTTAAGTCATTGGGGGGGGTTCGGGAGGGTGGGGGATTTAATTTAAAGGGTCGGGGGTGTGTTTTAGGGGGTTTTAGTGTGCCGGCTCACGATTCTAACGATTTATAACGATAAATCGTTAGAATCTTTATTGTATTGTGTTCCATAACGGTTTAAGACGATATTAAAATTATCGGACAATAATTTTAATCGTCCTAAAACGATTCACATCCCTATTAGTGATCACTAAATTGAGTATAGCTCCCTCCCTCATAGGCTCCATTAACATTTGTTTGAACAGAGCCCCTTGCAGGGCATCCGCTATCTTTCTACTGCTGTTAGATTCCACAGAAGGGATTCTCCAGTCTACATCCAGCAAATTAAAATCTCTAACAATCACCCCTTCTCCCTTCTTCCCCATCTTTTGGATGTCTTCAACTAGATCTCTGTCTATTACTTCTATTTGATTTGGAGGTCTGTAAACCACTCCAATAAAAACAGAAGCCCCATTATCCTTTTTTAGGACGGCCCATAAAGCTTCCTCTTTGCCCCATCCTCCTTGCAGTTCAGATGCTTGGATATTGTTTTTGACATAAAGAGCGCCACTCCTCCCCCTTTTCTGTCCTCTCTATCCTTCCTTAATAAGTTATATCCTGGTATGGCCGTATCCCAATCATGTGAATCCGTGAACCACGTCTCCGTGACAGCAACAATGTCCAATTCCATCTCCGCCATTAGGGCTTGAAGATCTGGGATTTCATTGCCCAAACTACAAGCATTTGCATATGAATGACAATACCTCTTGAAATGCAATGGAGTTACAAGAGCAAATGTTAACTTTAGATTTCATTCAAGGTGTCCAAGAACCAACTCATCGGGATGGACATATGCTCGATTTAATTTTTCAACATGAATCTTGGAATTACTATCCCCCAGGTGTTGGAACTCCTTTGGATTGACTATTGATTACTTTTATTCCAAATAATCAATAAGGAAAAAGCATCTAAGTGTGATACAGGTATTGTTATAACGAGCGTTAGATCACCTCCTGATATTAAGGGGTTAAGGGTTACCCTCAATTTTTTCCAGTGTACTAATGGTGAGTTATCAGTTGAAGAGAAATGTGAGGCTTTTCATTCTGTTTGGGCTATGTCTTATGATCAATTTACACCAATAAGAGAATTATCTACACGTTGTTCATGCAGAAGGATATGGTATTATGCCACTGCCCTACTACAGTGAAAGCATGTTTTGTGAAAGTTGGAGAAAGAATGGAAAAGGCATAAAAATTGAACTTACAAGATAAAAATACATGTTTCAATTGAAGGAATATAAGAAATGATGTTGGGAAACTCAGAGCACTGCAGTTTTGTATGGGATAGAGAAATCATTACATCATCCTTTAAAACTTTTTGGAATAGTAAAAAATCTAACAGGATAGAAAGTATCAAATTAACATTTTACACTTGACTGTGTTTCTCTTTCAAATTCTTTTCAAGGCAAATTGATATAATATGATTAGAACTTGCCTTCCACAGAGTAACAACTGAAAGTATTAGCTGGTCTTCATTTACAGAGGTGACCTTTTTTGAAAGAAAATTTGTTGTTAATTGCTTGAAATCAATCCATTCTGTGCTAGACCCCTGTCCATTTTGATTAATTAAGACTCTTAAGGATGACTCTTACAGTTACAGTATATACAAGAAATTGTGAATACAATGCTTAGGCGCTGTCCCAGAAAGACTAAAAAAGGTAACTATACATCTTGTTCAGAAAAAAATCCAGCTTTGTTTTGGGATGATATTTCTAATTTTCTTCCTATTTTTCATATTTCTATACTTGGCAATTAGAGGAATTTTTAGAAGAGCATGCTATGTTACATAAACAGCAATATGTTTTTTTCAAGAACCATGGGGCAGAGACCTTGTTACTCTCCTTGAATGGTAGTCTTTATTGTGAAATAGATCAAGGTAAGTCAGGAGTTCTAGTGCAATAAGACATTAGTGCAGCCGTCGAGACCTTAAATCATGAACAACAGTTGTGTCTTTTACAACAAACAGGTATCAGAGGCACTGTACTTATTTGGTTTGAGTCATTCTTAAACAATAGACAGTCAAGTTTAGTATAAAGGAAATTGCTCTAGCTGGAGACAGGATCAGCACTGTCATCCTTTTTTTTTTAAAAATATTTTATGTGCCCTTTATGTGATATCTTGCAAGGGTTAAGTGTACTTTATTTTATATACTCTGATGATAATCAATTACATCTTCCATGTGTAGAGGGTACATTTCCAATTATTTTTATTGAACATTGTATGAAAGTTGTTACAATTTGGCTTACTGCAAATTACCTGATTTTGAATGTAAAGACAACTTCTTTACTCTGGCTAGGAAAAAGACAGATTAATCAAGGGATTAATAGTATAACGTTTTCAGGTGAAACAATAAATATAGCAAGAAAAGCCAGGAATTTAGGTATAAACCTTGATTCACAATTGAGTTCTCAGCCTCCTATTAGACAGTTGGTAAAAAAAGCTTTTTTAAACTTAAAAAGCTATTGCCTTTAAAGTATTTATTAACTGAAAGTCTTTTTACATCTGTTTTACAAGCACTTTTATTGAATCAAGTTGATTATTGCAATAGTTTAGTTGTTGGTCTTCCCCAAGCAAGCATTAGAGCATTACTGCTGCCTGAATTTTAATGGGTTTAAAGCGTTATGATCATCTTAGTCCAGCTTTGGTTGCCTGTGAAATGGCTCATACAATTCAAAACTTTAGCTATTGTATTTAAGATGATAACTTGCACATAAATTGAAGAATTGCTCACTTGCAGCTAATTTGAAAAAATAAATTCCAGCAAGGCAGTTGAGATCTGAATTTGAGAATGTGCTGATGATTTCCTCTGTGCAGGTATAAAGGCCACAAACAACATGTAATAGAGCATTTTCATATATTGCATCTGTGCTATGCAATATACTTCCAGTTGAGATACACTCAGAATGAGATTTGAAATCTTTTAGAAAGAAATTGAAGACCTTTTTTTAAGTATACAACTAATTTTAATATGTTTATGATGGATTTTATTGATTATATGCTTTGTCTATGGTTTTAATATGATTTATGAATGTATTGTAAACCTCATTGGACCATTTTTTGAGAATCAGTGGTATACAAGATTTTGTAGATAAATAAACAGCTCTTAAATCTCTAGGGGCTCATATTCAGTAGGACGTTTAATGGACAAGTTATCTGGCTACCAGTACCAAGTGTCTAATAGAAAGTTTAAAACTCAATTGTGAATCAAGGTTTATGCCTAAATTCCTGGCTTCTCTTACTATATTTAATGTTTCACCTGAAAATGTTAAACTATTAATCACTTGATTAATTTGTCTTTTTCATATCCAGAGTAAAGAAATTGGCTTTACATTCAAAATCAGGTAATTTGCAGTAAGCCAAATTTTAGCCTCTTTCATACAATGTTTAAAAAAGATAATTGTAAATGTACCCTTTATACATGGAAGATATAACTGAATATCATCAGAGTATATAAAATAAACATCCCACTGAATATACTTGCTTAAAATTATATGACTATCTATAGCTGGATAACTTTAAAGATAGCCATATATTCTTTTTTAATATCACCGATTATGTAAAAAGTTATCTGGTTAATGGGGCTATATAACTTTGGACTTAACTGGATATATTCAAAAAAGAATACATCTAGTTAAGGTTTGTTCCCTTAAAAAAAAAAAATTGTGGCCTGTCCCTCACCTCTCTCCCACCATCTCAGCTGACAAGGCCCTACAGGGTCGAACTAGTACCCCCCAAAAACGGGCCATTCAAAGAACAATTTGAATTTATTGCCACCAGGAGTCTCCCTGCCACTCTTCCATCCCCTGCTCCAACTTTCCCTTATAACTGTAAAAATGCAAATTCACACCCTCCAGATTAACACACACCCCCATGCCAACCCCTACCCTTTCCATTCTCCCCCCTGCCCCATACGTTTTTTTTCAAGTTTGTCTTTAGGATTGCAGTAGCCACCCACTGCAATCTGGAACCATTGCTTATGGGGACGCCTCTGCCGTTGTTAGGCAACTACAATGGAAGTGAAAGTTAGCTGGACAATTGTACCCTTCCCTGGAATGCCCCCAAATGACCCTCTTATATCTGGCTAAATTGTAGCTGGATAACATCATTTCTGGCTATAATTTAGTGGAATAATAGTCTCAATATGGCATTTAACCATTTAGATGGATATGTTGTGAATTATCTGTCTAAATGACTTTCAAATATGGACCCCCCTAGAGTCTAAGGTATATGGGGGAGAGGTGAATATACATCCAAATTATCTCCCCCTCTGTCTTCTGGCAGCATGGCTGAAACCTGCTTCTCTGACGTGAGAATCATGCTAGCCTTATTCAATGTGGTTGGTCTAGCAACATCACTGCTAGGTACTATGGAGCTGCAGAATGTGTTGTTCCTCTGTGCTGGTGGTGATTGCTGATCTAGAGGGCTCAAGGATACTTTCTCTGTATATGACTGCAGTGGTTCTTCACTGTGGCACACATCAGAATCCTCAGCTCCTTGCAAAACAGTTGCTTAGGATGTGTAATAAGTTATTAACTGTTGTCCCAATGGGTAAGACATTTTAGGAGGGTAAATCTATACCCTGCCCTCATGTTTGGAAGACATAATCATATAAGTAACAGAAAGAAAATGGGAAAGGGCTCATCAGGCAAACATATTCTTTAGTAGGGATGTGCAGAGGGATGCCATACATTGCATTCGGGATTCGTATTTGTCGGGGGGGGAGGGCAGATACGTTGCATTCGGCAAGGGGGGCCCCCGATATGTTTATACATTAATTCTTATTCATTTCCTGGCTAAAATTAAATTAATTACAACCCCCCACCCTCCTGACCTCCCCAAGACTTACCAGAACTTCCTGGTGGTCCAGCGGGCGGTCCGGGAGCCATCACCTGCACTCACACCCTCGGCTGCCGGTTTCAAAATGGCGCCGATAGCCTTTGTCCTACTATGTCACAGGGGCTACTGGTGCCATTGGTCAGCCCCTGTCACATGGTAGGAGCAATGGATGGCCGGCACCATCTTGTGCTCTTACCATGTGACAGGGGCTGACCAATGGCACCGGTAGCCCCTGTGACATAGTAAGGGCAAAGGCTATTGGCGCCATTTTGATTACTGGCAGCCGACGGCCCGAGTGCAGGAGATTGCTCCCAGACACCTGCTGGACTTTTGGAAAGTATTGTGGGGGTCAGGAGGGCCCCCAAGACTTTACAAAAGTCCCTGGTGGTCCAGTGGGCATCCGGGAGCGATCTCCTGCACTCGGGCTGTCGGCTGCCAGTAATCAAAATGGCGCCAATAGCCTTTGCCCTTACTATGTCACAGGGGCTACCAGTGCCATTGGTCAGCCCCTGTCACATGGTAGGAGCACAAGATGGTGCCGGCCATCCATTGCTCTGGCTGTCTTTGCGGTTCTTTTGAAATTCCCTTGCCAACTTTTGGTCTTGCCCTGGCAAGCCTGATAAAGTGATCACAAATAACCGGACAAAACAGAGACACACTCAAAAAACAAACTCAATATGGCAGAAGAGCTTTAGATAAAAAATACTCGTGTCAGCAAGCCAGGCTTAGTGCTTGTCCACATATGTCAAAGTCATAGAGGTTATATGGACCTCTCAAACATCCACTAAAAAAAAAACTACAGCATTTCCAACATTAGCCATTTTTTGTATTTTCAATATGCAAAATTGTTTTTAATGAAAATGTTCAAATACAGATTCCTGTAAACAATTCATTAGCCATACATTGCCCCAACATCAGCTGATGTTTTGGGAATGAAACCCTGCTTCATTGGGTACTTAAATTTATGTAGCAGTCCTCAGGATAGATCAAATAGATCCTCAAGATTTAAAGGTGAATTTTTGAAAGCCCAACGTGCACTAAAATTAGGGATATTAAAAGCCACCAAGATACACATGTAAATGCTGCTGCACACACATACATATCAGAACATCTTTAAAAGGGGCAAGGCATGTAAGGTACATGGATGGTTCAAGACTTAAACCAGAAATCACCATGTAAATACTTACATGATCCAATGCATGCTGAGGCACCTTGCTGGTAATTTTACTTCTACTATGGATCATGTGTAAGTAAAAAATAAAAAATAAAAACATTTCAGGAGTGTAAAGGGTTTGGGGTAACTGGGGAGTGTACAGGCTATCAAGCAAGGAGGGTTTGAAGGACCTAGCTGGTAAATGGGTGAAGGTAAAACAGGCAATGATATTGGCGCATGTCCACCAGGGACTTTTGGTAAGTCTTGGGGGACCCTCCTGACCCCCACAAGACTTGCCAAAAGTCCAGTGGGGGTCTGGAAGTGACCTCCTGCACTCTGGCCATTGGATGCCAGTACTCAAAATGGCGCCGATCACCTGCCAGTATTCAAATTGGCCTTATTTGTTGTATTCGTGAGGAAGTGAAACGTATCGCGATTCCCCACGAATCCAATGAATCTTCGCTGAATTATTCGGCCGCCTAGGAGCCAATTTAAACAACCCCCCCACCTTCCTGACCCCCCCAAGACTTACCAAAACTCCCTGCTGGTCCAGCAGGGGGTCTGGGAGCCATCCCCTGAACTCATACCCTCGGCTGCCGGTTTCAAAATGGCGCCGATAGACTCTGACCTTTTATGTCACAGGGGCTACCGGTGCCATTGGTCAGCCCCTGTCACATGGCCATCGATGCCATCTTGTGCTCCTACCATGTGACAGGGGCTGACCAATGGCAACGGTAGCCCCTGTGACATAGTAAGGGCAAAGGCTATCGGTGCCATTTTGATTACTGGCAGCTGACGGCCCGAATGCAGTAGATCACTCCCGGACCCCTGCTGGACTTTTGGCAAGTCTTGTGGGGGTCAGGAGGGTCCCCCAAGACTTGCCAAAAGTCCCTGGTGATCCAACAGGGGTCCGGGAGCGATCTCCTGCACTCGGGCCGTCGGCTGCCAGTAATCAAAATGGCACTGATAGCCTTTGTCCTTACTATGTCACAGGGGCTACCGGTGCCATTGGTCAGCCCCGTCACATGGTAGGAGCACAAGATGGCACCGATGGCCATGTGACAGGGGCTGACTAATGGCACCGGTAGCCCCTGTGCCATAGTAGGTCAAAGGCTATCGGCACCATTTTGAAACTGGCAGCCGAGGGTGTGAGTGCAGGGGATGGCTCCCGGACCCCCTGCTGGACCACCAGGGAGTTTTGGTAAGCCTTGGGGGGGGGGGGTCAGGAGGGTGGGGGGGTTGTTGTAGTTAATTTAATTTTAGGGGGAAAACAAATAGGAATTGACGTATAGAACGTATCGGGGGGGGGGGGGGGGGCCTTGCCGAATGCAACATATCTGTACCCCGATTAATATGAATCCCGAATGCAATGTATGGCGTCCCTCTGCACATCCCTATCATCTAACTTTGACACTATACCTAAACATATACATTAGGGTTTTCAGAGCCTCTTTTGGTGTTTTATTACCCCTTCATGGTAACTTTAACTGTTCATTCTACACTTATTGCAACTTTTCCTGGAAGGACCCAGCATGGCTCCTGCCGTGCCGGCAAGATGGCAGCCCCAGCCGCAAGGTTCCGAGGCTTCTGCGACCTCTGGGTCGCAGAACAGCGGCGGCTCATGCCGCCAGGAAAGTCCGGGGATGCGGCCTACTGCACCGCAAAGTCAGGCTGTGGCCCGGTCGGGATGGCGAGAATAAGAGGCAACTCGTGGCTCCAGCCAGGGGCCAAATCGCAATAGTTTGGAGCCTTGGACTATTCTGGCCATTCTTGCTGTTGCTCTGCTCCTCTGACAGTGACTTGGAGAACTTCTGCCTCTGATAGTTGCATTTTGCCTCATTGTGGTTCTTTTGGCTATTGTTGCTATTTTTGATTCTATGTTGACTTAGGGCCTCATTTTCCAATATCGCATTGGTAACACATTAAGGGGCGTTTCCCATGCAAATGAGGCTTTCTTCGTGCAGCGGGGAAACTTCGCGTGCCGCGATGTTTTCGCGATTTGCGCAAATGTATTCACGAATTGCGAAAACATCTTCACGGTGGGCGATAAAACAATCATGAGAGAGTGAGAGAGAGAAAGAGAGAGAGAGCCTTGCTATAGTGTCTACTCCACCTAGCTTGTTGTTGCCCAGGTAGAGTGTCCATCAAGCTAGTTTGAGAGAACATTGCCCAAATCTCATCTTGGAGTGAGTTTCCTTACTCCGAAGGCCATCAAATCTTCACAAGAGACCACTGTTCTTTTCATACGTCTCATGTTGAATGTGAAAGTGGCCCCCAACCCCCTACACTCATACCTAATCCCCACCTCGAGTTACTAGGTGGGCCTCCCATAGGGATACAAATACCTGTCTAGGGAGTAGACACTATAGCAAGTCTCTCTCTCTCTCTCTCTCTCTCTCTCTCTCTCTCTCTCTCTCTCTCTCTCTCTCTCTCTCTCTCTCTCTCTCTCTCTCTCTCTCACCATTGTGAACTGTGATAAACCTTTACCAGCCTCTAGTGCACAACATACCACAAATGAAAGAGGTGTAGCTATTGGCTGTGCTAACACTGTGGCTGTTTCATGGCACATGATAACTCTTTCCTACTTAACATATGCTCTGCCCCAACTCCACCCCCTGAATACAAAATTTGCATTTGCAAATCACATTAACGGCTGTTAGCGTGATTTGTGGAATTATCTCCTGCAGTAACTCCTTGGAAAATGACCCCCTTAGTCTTGCTGTCACCTTTCTGATGATGTCTACCCACACATTTTATTAAAAACGATTAGAAATCCCAATTTGGGAGCACAAAATAGGATACATTGCTACCTTAATTGACTTTAATGGGAAACAAAAAATGAATAAAACAAATAATTTGTTTCTATCATTTGAAATGAATTAAATATATAAATTTGACCTATGAAACAAATAATAAAAAAAATAAAGTGGAATTTTTGCATGTGCATATCCCTATTTGTTTGTGTATAACTGTTTCTCCCGTATTATTTATTTATTTATTTCCATGTTGTTCCCTCTTTTCTTCTCCCTTCAAGTATGCTATTTACTCCATGTAACTGACCCTGGGAGGACCATGATTCCTTCTGTCAAGATGTCCCACCAGTAGAATCATGCATACATGCTTGCTTGCCCTGAGATTTACCATGTAATGCAAGAAATGGCTACCATTTGGAGAAGGAGCCATGTGTGCTACAGTCTTGTTTCCTTGATTCTGTTTTGTCTGTGGAATATCCTTTCTGATAAACCCTTTTTTTTCTGTTTTTAACCCCTGCAAGACATATTTTTGCTCCAGCTGCAATAGCCAATAGACTAGAGGAAGGACAGGCACTCCCTTTTTCCCCACTCAATGGATGAAGAAAGTCCTCCTTCCCATCTATAGCAAAAGCTATAGGGACAAGCAGTACTGCCAGAAGTATCAATCCTCCTCCCAAGAAGAATTTAAAGTAATTCAAATTTTAAAATACTTTATTTTATTTATTTATTTCCACAATTCTATTTGCTGATCCACCAATCTCAGCGAATTATGGTCAATAAAGCATAACAGAACCTTACGCAACACAAAACATAAAAATGCCAAAACAACTAAAAGCAACATTGTTATACATCTCTTGGGAAAACTATGTACAACAATGTTGTTTTTAATATTTTTTGGCATGTTTATGTTTTCATATTTTTATATTTTGCTTCTCTTTGGTGTCCTGTGTCTTAATGGTGTGTGAGCTTGATTGTTAAGTATGAAATCAGCAGTATGACTGTATATATACAGGAAATGTATGTATTTGAAATATAGGATAAAGGTAATTTGTTTTATATGAAAATATTAGAATGCTTATTGCTTCTAGACCTTCTAGTATCTACAGGCAGATCTACAAGCTTTTAAAAGATGAGTATTTGGTGAGTTTTTGGATTTCTTACTATTCTTAAAGAGATAACATTGTTGTCTCTTTAAAATTGTGAGAAAGGTTCCCAAAATGGAGCCATTAAGAATATAACAACTACCATACTGTGTCAGACACGATCCAACAAGCCCAGTATTCTGTTTCCAACCATGGCCAATTCAGGGCACAAGTACTTGGCAGGATCCCAAACAGCAATTACTTTCCTCACTGCTAATGCCTAGTAATAAGTAATAGTTTTCCTCAAGACTATCTGTTTAACAACAGTTTATGGACTTGCTCTCCAAAAACTTGTCCAAAGTTTTTTTAAACCCAGCTATGCTACCTGATTTTACCACATCCTCTGTCAATGAATTCTAGACCTTAATTCTGTGTCGAGGTGAAAAATAATTTCCTCTGATTTGTTTTAACTTCATGGGATGTCCCCTAGTTTCCAAAATATGTGAAAAAGTAAATAACCAATTCATATTTACCAGTTCAATTCCACTCATTGTTATATATACCTCTCTCATAACACCCTTCAATGTCTTTTCTCCAAGCTGAACAGCTCTAACCTCTTTAGCCTTTCCTCATAGGGGTGCCATTACATATTCTTTACATTTATCATTGATGACCTTAGTCTTAAACATTTTTCATATTTCATCTTTTCAACTATTAAATATTTTGGGGGAGATATTCAAAGCTAAATGTTTTAAGAACATAAGAACATAAGAAAATGCCATACTGGGTCAGACCAAGGGTCCATCAAGCCCAGCATCCTGTTTCCAACAGTGGCCAATCCAGGCCATAAGAACCTGGCAAGTACCCAAAAACTAAGTCTATTCCATGTAATCATTGCTAATGGCAGTGGCTATTCTCTAAGTGAACTTAATAGCAGGTAATGGACTTCTCCTCCAAGAACTTATCCAATCCTTTTTTAAACACAGCTATACTAACTGCACGAACCACATTCTCTGGCAACAAATTCCAGAGTTTAATTGTGCTTTGAGTAAAAAAGAACTTTCTCCGATTAGTTTTAAATGTGCTCCATGCTAACTTCATGGAGTGCCCCCTAGACTTTCTACTATCCGAAAGAGTAAATAACCGATTCACATCTACCCGTTCTAGACCTCTCATGATTTTAAACACCTCTATCATATCCCCCCTCAGTCGTCTCTTCTCCAAGCTGAAAAGTCCTAACCTCTTTAGTCTTTCCTCATAGGGGAGTTGTTCCATTCCCCTTATCATTTTGGTAGCCCTTCTCTGTACCTTCTCCATCGCAATTATATCTTTTTTGAGATGCGGCGACCAGAATTGTACACAGTATTCAAGGTGCGGTCTCACCATGGAGCGATACAGAGGCATTATGACATTTTCCGTTTTATTCATCATTCCTTTTAATTAAATTAGCGAGATAAGTCTTACTCGGCCAATTTACATTGGATAGGAAACTGGATAAGTCTTATCTAGCTACATTTGATAGGTAACTAGATAAGACTTTTATGGCTAACTTTAGACCTTCTATTAAGCAAGTCTAAATTATCTGGTTAACTTAAATATCTGGTTAAGGAAGTAGAGGCTGCTGATAGGGCTTGGATATTCAGCTGCTGTATTAGCTGGATAAGTCCCTACTACTCCAGTTAAGTAGCACTGAATATTGGACTCTCTCTATATAATGTTTTATTATACTCTAGTCTATAATAGCATCTGATATACCAGAAAAAATGACATAAATAGCAGAGAAACTGGTGCACCATTATAATAAAAGATTTACTGAAGGCACAATCTTTGAAGTACAAATGCATATTAACATGCAGTTTAATTAAAATTATTCAAGTGATATAAGTGCCATAAACTATATGGGGGCACATTTCAGATTGTCCATATTAGGAAATACTTTATATCTGCAGACTTTCAACCACGTTTGAAAGATAAAGTATGACTGTACTTTTCCATTGAACCTTTCCATGGGTACAAAGTGCCCACAACGTTGTCTACCTCCTTTTTGCATGGATAGAATTTCTATGAAAATGAATAAGCACAGACTTGACAATGCAATCCGTAAGTGTTATTTTCTGATCTTTCCCAAAGAACGCTCCCAGAAACGAAGGCTCTAAATATGGGTAAAAGTGTCTGCACTGAGGAACATTGTGTGCATACGTTTAGCCATAATTGAGTGAGGCCTGTTTTCAGACAGACAGTTTATTCACATAAATCACCATTTAGCCATGTCAATGGTATTGGAAATCATCCTCTATGCTCTCTTTTGCTTGAAATTTCAAGGTAAAACTCCAGTCTATCTTAGATTCAGGTTACCTATTATAAAGAAATATGATAGTATCATGTCATGTCAGGCTTTTCTTATCTGTGGATTTCTTAGGTTTATGGAAGTAGATACTGACAAAGAGTTTACATAAGCAGGTCATAACTCACCACTTGGGAGCATTTCATTATATGACTCAAGCCTTGACGTGAATTCCAAGTGAGCAGATGCCCATGAAAAAGTTAGCATAAGTTGGCTCTTTTGAGATATTAAACCTTTCAGTGTAGTTTTTCAAGTTGTAAGATTTAAATTTTATGAGTAATATCAGAGGCTTTGCTAGGTGCTTATGGGAGCAATTTAAAAATTTGGCACCAACGACACAGAAAGAGCCAAGAGGCTATACTATACTGATTGATTCTTACATGGTCAGTGATGTGCTGCCAGTTTTGGGTTTTTTTTTTTTTTTTTATCAAAGGGCTTTCAACAACTTTGTTCCACTTGGTGAGGCATTCCTTATTTTCACACAAGTTTTTAACTCTCCTCTCTCTCCTTATAATGAAACATACATTGCACATAAAACATACAATAGCTTTACACTGAAAATGACATTCCATTTGTGGGATTTTTGTCATATTGTGAAACCTTTTAATAGATCAGCACAGCAAATTATATAAAAATATTGTAGATGAGCTTTACAATCACAGATGTCGCATCAGAGACATTATTCATACCTGAAGAAGAGACCTTTTTAGTCTCAATCTTATAACCTGCACGGAGCAGCAGTTGCTACCTTGGGAAGCTTGCTTGGCGGACTGGATGGACCATTTTGGTCTTTCTCTGCTGTCATTACTATGTTACTATGTTATGTACTACACTCTTGGATAATGCTTACCTTGATCCAAAAAAAGTCATCACCGGATGTAGAGAATCCAGTTTACTCAAGGAGTCAAACAACTGTGTTACAGATTCCAATCACTATATGAAAATAAAATATGTTTTTCTACCTTTATTATTTGGGCATGTCTTGGTCTCTTTTAACTGATTTCTTCTTGACTATTTTCTCCTAACACCCTTTCCAGGCTCTCCTATTTTATTTGTTTTCTTTCACTGTCTTCATCACATCAATATTTCCCATTCATTCCTCTCTTCTCTCCCTCTAAATATCCTCCTTATATCAACATCACTTTACTTGCTCTATCCTCTCACTGCTGGATCTCATCCTATCTTTTCTTTCACTCCTCTTCCATCTTTTATCTCTCACCCTCCATTTCTCCTGTCCCAAAAATTCACTTCTCTGACTCTCCCTTCTATTGTTCCTCTCACCCTCCATCTTACCCTTACCAGGTTGCTCCCTTAATCAATCACCTGCTATCTTGTTTTCTTCTCCCCTAATAATCAGTCCCCTCCCCAAACATTCCACCATTCCCAAAATGCCAACATTGACTTTCTCATCCTTGTCATCCCAACTCCTGTCATTTTTTTTCTCAGCCCTTGTCAACCATTTAATTTCACTTACCTCCTCTTACATTCTACCATCCCTCAAGGTTGTCTCCCTGATCCTAACATTCCCGCTCTGACTCATTCAATTTCATTTGTTACTTTTCATACTTCTCCCTATCTTACTTTTTAAATTCATTCTCAGCCCCAGTCATCCCCTGGCATACTTTCCTTCCCTACCTCAAATATTTTATCTGAATCTCTATCATACATATTCCCCTAACTCACCTTCTGGTCTCTCACACACCAACTCCATTGAACTTCTTTCTCTCTCTCAAACACTTCCTCCTCTGAATCATTGTCCTTGGTATTCTCTCATCCCTCCATCCCCAACACATGACTGACTATCTTCACCCCATGACCACTTCTAGCTCACTGTTTCAATCCCCCACTGGATGTTACCCTCCCTCCCCCTTTATCACCTCTAGTTTTTTCTCAAACATGCCCTTCATCACCACCACAGGTCTACCCACACCCAGCACTATATCAAGCTCCCTTCATCCCCTTCAATACCTCTGGCCTTCTTTAGCACAAATCCTTCCTCCTCCAGCTTTTCCATTTGTTTCTGTACTGCCTTCTCAGATATTGTATCATTGTAGACCCCCACATATATCCCCTCTTACAACATAATTCTTTTGCATCCCATACCATAGATTGCTTTCATATCAGACAATCAAGATGGCATTGCTAATTTCAGTGAGATGGAAGAGGAAACCAAATTCACTCTCCATTTTTGGGCTCCCCCAGTATTTACTTCTTGTCCTCATGCTCTCCCCAATATCAATCTCCTTCTTTCCTCCCTAAAATTCATCTCCTTTGATGCCACCCCTCCTCACCTCCCTCAGCACCCCCTCAAACATTTTGTCCTCTCTGTTCAGGTTCACTGTGGTTCAAAGGGCCAATGTCCTGCAGGTACCCTTCCTGTCAGGACCTACTACTCAAAACATAAACAAAGCCAGTGTCTTGTGGGCATCCCTCCACAGGATCCACTATGCTGAACACAAATGAAACCAGTATCCTGAAGGCTCCCTTTCAAATAGAATCTGCTACTCAAGAAAGAGCAAAGCCACACTCACACACTGAGTCAGCACAACTGAGTCAGCACACTGAGTCAGCAAACAGTTTGTTTAATATCAATGCTGGATTACACTCCAGAAAGCAACACATTAAAATTAATACACAGATGAGATCCATCATTGACTACAGGCAACTTATTTAATGTTAACTTTAGTGAAACCTATCTTTTATGGATAAGTAAAAAAAACCAACCTAGAGTGTGGCAGAAATTATAGATTATGCTGGAGAATTAATATGGTCTCTGAGTCCCAAATTTAGGTGTAATACGTGATTCAAAACTCACATTCAGGCCTCAAATTAGGCAGGTACTACAAAAAAATAGCTTTTAAGCTTAAGACACTGATATCTTTTAAGTATGTATTAAATGAAGACCTTTCTGATCAGTTCTACAGATTCTGTTTTTTTAGACAATAACAGTATAGAAGTAGGTTTTCTGCAAATCCATATTAGAGCCTTTCAGTTATTACAACATACTGAAATGATGGTTTAAATAAGACTTAAACATATTTTGTGTCAGCTATATTGGCTTCGAGTCATAGTTTTTGGCTTTTGGTCATAGTTTTTAAACTTCTGAATTTGGATCGAGCCTGCTCATTGGTTAGTAAGTTATAGAGGTACATTCTTGGAAGATTGTTAAGGTATAATGATCAGAGATCTGCAGGGGAAAGAAGTTGTTTTTTGTTTTCTTTTCGGGAGGTTTTTTCCCCCATGAATTTTGGTTGGTGGATTGCTTGATTCATTTCCTTTATGTGAAAAAAACAAATCGAACAATAACACCTCCCCCCCCAAAAAAAAAAAATGGCCAATAAATGAAAACTAGTTCTCCCTCCCACCCTCCTAGAAAAATGCTGGGCCAGGATCCCCCCCACCCCCTGGCCTCCACTTACCAGATCCGCTGGGGATCCAATATCTAGAACTAGGCCAAAGCCTCAGCCTTGCATAGACCAAAGCCTTGGGCTTGCATAGGCCAAAGCCTCAGCCTCAGCCTCAGCCTCAGCCTAGGCTAGATCCTAAACCCAGATCCGACGCCGAAGCCCAGTCCAGAGGCCAGGTCCTGACGCCAGGACCTCAGCACAGACCCAGGCAAATGCCAAGACTCAACCTGGAGGCCAAGTTCTGATCCTTGGGCCTCAGCCCAGTGTCAGGCCCTAGCCTCAGAGCCCAGACTTGGTAATTCCTCTCTTGGGTTCTCTTCTTTCTTTGGCCCTTCATTTGGATTTCAAGACTACAGGTCATGTCACAGCATTGGGCCTGGGTCAAGGCTTAGGCACTGGCGTTGGGGCCTAGTCTCCAGGTCGGGTCATGGTATTGGGCCTGGGCTTGGTCTCTGGCCTAGGCCAAAGCCCAGGTGTAGGACCCATGCTCCACGACAGGTTAAGGTATCAGGCCTGGGTTGGGCTGAACCCCAACATCGGGACCCGGCTTCCCGGTCAGGTCAAATCATCAGGCCTAGGCCAAAGCACAGGCATTGGGACCTAGTCTCCAGGTTGGGTCATGGTGTCAGGCCTGGGTCTAGGGCAGAGGCTGAGCCCAGGCCTGATGCCTTGACCTGACCCGGAAGCTGAGTCCTGATGCCAGAGCCTAAGCCTGGACCCAGGCTTGACGCAGTGACCCAACCCAAAAGCCGAGTCTCAACAACTGGGCCTCAGCCTAGGTTGAAGACTGAGCCCAGGCCTGATGCCTCAACCCAACTCAGAGTCCAGATCCTAATGCCTCTGCCTCAGCCCAGACGCAGGGCCAATGCTGTGACCTGACCTGGAGGCTAGGTACCAATGCATGGGCTTTAGCCTAGGCTGGAGCTCAAGCTCAAGCCCAATGCCACAACCCAAACTGGCCTAGGTCCCAAGCCTGTGTCTGGCCAAGGCCCCGGCATTGGGACCCAGTCTCCAGGTCAAGTCATGGCATTGTGCCTGGGCTTGGGCTCCAGCCTAGGCTGAGGCACATGCATTGGGATGTTTCTGTTGTACATGAGCTATAAAAGCAGATATCCTCCTTAGAAATGTCCACCTCATAGGAATAATCATGCAGACAAAATTAAGACTACTCACAAATGACTACATATGCTTTTGTCACCTTCATTGTCCTACACATCCCCTCCACCAACATTCTCAATTTCTGCACTTTATCAGATGGCTAGTGAGCTGTCATCACCACCATGACTATTTAAATGCCTAAAAATGTCAACACTTGCACTGGCCCTTCAGTCTCCTCATTAGCCAAAGGAATATTAAACTCCTCAGTTACTGCTTTAAAACACCTGAGAAAATTCTCACAAGTGTTCATGTGATCTAACAAAAACGTGTCCATATAATGGACAAAGTTCTTAAAACCTGACACTTGTGCATTCAAGCTAGGGTGAGATAGCATAGTACAAAATGTCATCTTTGTGAGACTTTCCTCACTCCAAATGAAGGCAAATCTTCACCAAGGTGTACTGTGCTGTTTGTACAGCTCACTCTATATTTGAAACTGGCTCCTAAACCCTAAACTACCACCAACACCACACCTCGACCTATTAGGTGGCCCTCATATAGAGATTTAAATAGTTTCACACTGTGAAGCCCTCCCCAGAGGCTGTCCTCTCTCTTTCTCTTTCTCTCTCTCTCTCTCTCTCTCTGTCTCTCTGTCTCTCTCACTCTCTCCCCCACTCCCTTCTCAAGCCCAGAAATAGCTAAAATGCAATTCAAAAAATGTATCGTAAATTGCGTTATGGCCATTTCGAGCATATCACACAGCCAAACGCCAGGAAAAAAAGCGTACTTATTTCTGGAGTTAAAACCATGCAACAGTGTGCATTATGCTATCTCATACTGATATATTGCCCTTCATTTTACTAAATCCTACCCAAACTCCTTCCTGATCCCTCCCCTCCAAAAAATTTGCATTTGTGCCATGCAATATTGTTCTTAACACATGCATTATGGCGTTAACGCATGTGTTAACTCATTATCACGTGCATTAACGCCATAACACATTTTAATGACTGGCCCTATAAATTTGGCTGGTTCTTTCTTAGGTACCACCTCATGGGAGACAGAAGCATAACAGAGAATGGTCTCAACCCAAAAGGTATTGCAATCTATCCCAAATCCCTCTAACTTCCTCAGCATTATTTTTTGATGATGTAGGAACCACCATGCCTTGACCCCTGCCTTGGCCCATTGACCCTTGATTTCTCTGTGTCATTTGCATCAGCTATAGGTTTACATCTTATTTTATTTTTTACTTATTATGCTTTTTCATTGGCAGCTCAAGGCAAGTTACATTTAATTACTGTAGATGTTTTTTCTGTCCTCAGAGGGCTCACAATCTAATTTTGTACCTGCGGCAATGGAGGGGGCAGTGACTTGCCCAAGGTCACAGGGCAGCAGTGGGATTTGACCCATGTCTTCTCTAGTTCTCAGCCCATTGCTCTAACCACTAGGCTTCTCACAGCTCCCAGGATATATGTCTGTGCTCCTTCATTTAATCTCTAAATTATTCCTCATAATTTTGCCATACCAACCCTCAAAGTTTTGGTGAGCCTCTAAAATCACCTCAGCATAAGCCAACAAGGACTCATACTGTGTTGGCTCATACCTGCCACATGTATTTGTCAGCCACAAAAATGTCCTTACCCTATAAGTAACTTTCATTAGTCTCTTTTTAACTTCCATGACTCCTCCTCCTCCTTCTTCCACTTCTTCTTCACTCACCTCTCCCTCTCTCTCGCTGTATCTGCAAAGACCCAAACTCTTAGCCCCATGATAGAAATGAGCCTTTTTAAAATACAACTTTATAATCAAATTTAGATTTTGCTTGAAAATAAAATAAACTAGTAGTGTTGCTCTCTCCTTGTCTACCATTAACTACTCCAGTAATGTAGTTCAATCCAAACTATCAGACATTGTTGGATCTGCATTTGCAGATAAGAACATAAGGATTGCCATGTTGGGTCAGACCAAGGTCCATCAAGTCCAACACCTTATCTCTGACAGTGGCCAATCCAAGTCACATGTAGCAGATCCTATAAAATAAATGCAATATCTGCTACTTACTCCCAGGGGAGGTAAAAGATCTTGTTCACAGGAGGGATTGATTCCATGAGTATTGCCAAAATTTCCATCAAGTAGTTCTTAAATAAATCTATGGGAGTTAAATCAAATCTTCTCAGAAAATTTACCTCTTAAAGTTTTAGTTTCCTGGAGAAATTTGTGAATTCTTAAATTTTACATTAAATCATTTTTGCATTTACCATTTTAACATCTTTAATCTCCTTATCCAAGGCATCTATCTTCCCTTTGAATTCCTTAGTTCTTAAATCATGCTCAAATATGAATTAGTCCACTTTTTGAATAGGATGTAACATCTAAAGAAGACTTCACAACTGAGGTATCAAGCTTAACCAGAGCCTCCCAAATGGAATCAGGTGTTTCAATTGGTTGGTTTCTGTAGGAGGGGAGAAGTTTTAAAAATCCAGGGGTACAATTACCCCTATACAACTGCCAATGGCCTCAGAGTTCTCCCATCACATTTAGTTCTTCCATAGCCTTTCTTTTCTTCACCAAACCTTTATCTTACATCTCCAACAAAGTAATCTGACCTGGAGATGCTGACTTCAGGGCAACCAGATCATCAAATTGCACCAAAATCAAGCTCACGTGTTCTGCATGCAAACAGATATAACACTGGAGGGCTCAATGACATATCAGCCCAATATGAATCAAGTACTCCATGACTTGAGTCAGCAGCGAGACCTGCAATCTCCAAATGTAAATGATATGCTGCAAAGGAGATGATCTTCTGATACAGAAGAGAGGATCCCCCAGGTCCTGAGGGATAGCCTTGACGATTCCCTTTACGCTTAGGAGGCAGAATAAAAAGATAATTTCTTCAGCAGCAGTTTCCTCAGCTACCATCATGCTGCCATCTTGATTATCCTCCTCCCTCACAGGAATGTTTCTAGCTTCTCTTGTAAAAATGAAGCCTAGCATCAGCTGTTTGGCACATCCTAAGGGACAGAATCCCATTTACAACATAACATAACCTACTTTTCCTTAATAGACACCATTACTTCTTCTCTCTCAAACTCATTCAAACCCACTCAGCAGTTTTTTGGTTATTGGTCTTTAAGGCAATCAGGTCCTTAAATTCAATCAAATGAGTGTAGAGCAAGAGGCAGCAAATGGCATGTGGTAACATGGTTTAAGAATATAGAAGCATACCACTAAACAAGGAGGGTAATTTTCAAAGGCATTTCCACAGGTAAATTGGTGCTTCACCCACAGAAATGAATAGTTATAAAATTCCTGCCAAATATGTGCACAAACATGGCATACATGTATAATACAGTTAGGGCCAGATTTTAAAAAGGTTACACACGTAAATCCAGAGGATTTACACGCATTACCGGCCTTACGTGCACAGCGATGCGTGTAAAGCCCCAGGTCGCGTGTAAGTCCCAGGGCTTTACTAAAGGGACGGTCCGGGGGCAGGGTGGAATGGGTGGTCCGGGGGCAGGGTGGAATGGGTGGTCCGGGGGCAGGGCGGGGCCAGAGCTGTGTCAGAGGATTGCATGCCGGCAACTTGCGCTTACCCGGAGGCAGGTGCAAAACGTAAGACAAGAGATAGGGGAGGTTAGAGTAGGGCTAGGGGGGGCAAAGATTAGGGGAATGGGTGGGAAGGTTAGGTTGGGGGAAGGGAATGGAGGAAGACAGCATGCGCAAGGTGCACAATTGTGCACCCCCTTGCATGCGCCGACCCCGGATTTTATAACATGTGCACGCAGCATACATGTGCTGTGTGCACTTCTTTTAAAGTCTACCCCTTAGGGCTGGATTTTAAAAGGGTTACGAGTGTAACAGGTCTACGCACGCTGGGCCTATTTTATAAAGGCCTGGTGATGCGTGAAAAGCCCCGGAATGCGTTTAAGTCCCAGAGCTTTACTAAAGGGGAGGTCTGGGGTGAGGCGGGGCAGGGTGGGGGTGGAGCCAGAGGTCTCCGACAGAGCGGACATTGCCGCTCTGTTGGAGGATCACGTGCTGGCAGGCTGCCAGTGCACGCAACTTGCGCCTGCCCAGAGGCAGGCGCAAAAGGTAAGATAAACATTTGTTGGGGGGGGGTTACAGTAGGGCTAGGGGGGAAAGGTTAGGGGAAGGGGGGGAAGGTCAAGTTAGGGAGATGGGAACAGGGGAAGGCAGTGCAGCTCGGCGTGCACAAGGTGCATAATTGTGCACCCCCTTAAGCTCGCTGATCCCTGATTTTATAACTTGCGCACGCTCCTTTTAAAATCTATCCCTTAGTCTGCACTTAGTCTGCTTAATGCATTCATTTCTTCCTATGATCTGATTATGAAAAAAAATATAACATACATATTTCTAAAGACACAATAAAAAAAATTATACAAGAAAATTATCCATAAGAAGAGGGATGAGGACATGTTATATTAGGATAAAAATCTCCAGTCCTGGAGTGCCACTAATTGGTTTGGTTTTCAGAATTTCCACATTGAATGTGTGTGAGATGCATTTGCATGCCCTGCTTCCATATTATGCAAATATATCTCACGCATATTCATCATGAATATCTTGAAAACAAAACCTGTTTGTGGCAGTTCAGGACTGGATTTGCCTACCCCTGAGCTTTATGACTCAGGGTCTCACAAGGGTGGCCAACTCTGGTCTTTGAGAACCACAAACAGGCCAGGTTTTCAGTATATTCATAATGAATATGCATGAGATAGTTTTTTATATGATGGAGGCAATGCATGGAAATCTATCTCAATCATATTCATTGTGGATATCCTGAAATCCTGCCCTATTTGCAGCTCTTGAGGACTAAAGTTGGCCAATCCTGGGGTATGGTATCCTTTTTCACTCATGCAACCATGGAGGGATGATTCCATCCTACAATTGATCTTTGTCATAATAGAGATACCTACTATTGATGTACCATCTCAACATGAGGGTGTCAATTTCACCATTTTCTATTTGAAAAACAAGAAGAAGGAATTAAGCTTGACACCATATTTATTACAATGCCAATGTGTTTTCATATTTATAAGGAATGCTTATTATAATTTGATTTATCTTAACTCCAGTGCACTGTTGAAAATAATCTTAACCTAACTTATGAATCTCATTAGCTTTTGTCCCAAATGGTCATGCATTTCTTTGAACATATTCTGTGAAAAATTGTCTGTTCAGTAAATTTATTCTTGAAGTATTTATTCTTGAAACATGTTTCCTGTGAAACAAGTTCTAATCTGTTTACTGTGGTGTTTGCTTTTTTAAAATTTGTGAATTAAAATTGAAATGTTTATGGCAATTAAATATGAGTCTTAAGAGCTGAAAAAACTTTTCTCAAAACATTTTTTCTTCAACTTAAATAAAATGGTTTCCTGACAAATCCTATCAGTGTATACTGCCTCCTATAGCTCAGAACTGAAGTAGAGCTTGGAATTCTTTATTGCGCTTGCTGTGAAGGAAAAATATCGGATAGATTGTTCTAGACTAAAAGAACATAATAAGTATAGATATTTATTTTGTATTATATTTATTTACTTATTGGCATCTGATATTGCACTTTTTCCCAAATGTAAGTCTAAGGTGGATTATATAATGTAACAAGGCATTGAGTACATAAATAATGGATACTTCAGTCAACATGCTGGACAGGCTAGATGTTACAATATTTCTTCATATTCAGAGTATTAAATATTCATGTATCAGTTTAATTAATATTTCAGAACAAAATATCACTCATCCCAAACTTACAGAAATGAAAATAAATATGAGGTAGCTTTCTAGAAAATATATACATATAGGAGTTAATTTTCAAAAGGATTTATGTACATAAAACTGGGATTTATGCATGCAAATGGGCTTTGGAAAATTGGTACTGTTTCATGCATAGCTGCTTTGAAATTTCACAGAATTTTCAAAAGGTTGTACATGTATAAATGGACTTAACATGTGTAAATGAACTTTTAAAAATTGCTATGATATATGTTATTTTTACACATGTAATTCCATTGGAAATTTACTATATAGTGAGAATAGTGTAAAGGAATTAGAAGTGGATGCATTAGGTATAAATTGCATATATATAGCCAAGAAGTAAGTTAAACATTTGCGATGTGACAGATAATAAGAATCATTTGGATAGAGGTAGCCAGAAATTGGGCAAACCTTGGGGGAGTCACAGTCAGTAATATATATAAGTATATTTAGTCAGTAATAGATGAATCTCTATTGTGGAGTTTAGGGGAATGCTTGGTTAAGCAGCCAAACTTTGACGTTTTTTTTCCTGAAGAGTGAAGTAGTAAGTTTCCAGTCACAGTGACAGAGGTAACATGTTCCATACTTTAGGAACAGAGCAGCTGCATGTGTGCAGTATCTCTTGGTTGTTAGTCTATTGAAGCTAGTGGCAAGGAGGATAGAACTTTCCTTTTGGGAGTATTGAAGTTCCCTTGTGGGGGTGTAGGAGAGTGGAAGTTGAGAAAGATATTCAGGAACTAGTTGGTTTAAGCATTTGAAGACAAAGTTTTTTGGGTTCCATTTTCAGCACGGTGCAGCTCGGCTTGTTAGCCAGATAAACATATCTGGCTAACTAGCAAGGTATATTGAGCGGCACAGTTAACTCTGAATATCGGAATTAGCCACATAACTTATGCAGCTAACTCTGCTCCTCCTGGCAGTGCCTGCCCCCAGAATGCCTCCAACTTACATGGCTAGAATTTAGCCACATTTGGTAGAGAATATTGCCGTGTAGCCAGACAGTTAATTTTTCAAATATTCTTCTAAATGACTTTTGAATACTGATCTTTATAAGTTTTATTCTGCTTTCAACCAGGAATGCATGCAGCTGACACTAAATTGGGATAGCATGGTCAGTGGATTTGGCCCCTAGTCTAGTGTCTAGTGTGCAATGCAGTATTATGTGTTTGGTGATCAGAGAATGTATAAGAGTAGCTAGGTTATGTTTCTTCAAGAAATTACACAGCTGATAAAACTGATGGAAGTTTATAAAGAATGACTTTACCACTGTAGTGCTGAGATGTGGGTTCCCATTGTGAGCTGCTGGTTTGCTTGTACTCCCAGACTACATAAAGAATCTTTAGGTTGTAAGAGGGTTCCTGACAAGGAGAGTAAAATTAATAGAGTATGCCATTGTCGACCTAACCAGAAGAATTCAGACTTGAAGGGGTTTAACTTGAATTTGTGTTTATTAATCCATAGGGCCCCTGCTGAGAGACAGTCATTGAGATTAGTGATGACTACAGTTTGGCCATAACAGTGCTTGTTATGATATGAAGCTGGATGTCATTGGCAAATAGATGAGAATCGATGCTGAAAGTTTGAATGAGGTCACAGATTGGGTGGATGCAGATTTTGAAAAAGACTGGGAAAAGCATTGAACCCTGGGGCACTCCACAGCTGAGATTCTTAGGTTTGTTGTTTTGTTCTCCTAGAGCTGGGACTGGGGGGGGGGGGGGGGGGGAGCAGCTGCTCCAGGTGTCAAGCCCAAGGTGGTATCATCTACAAAGCTGCTTTACCTATGGGCATAAGCACATAAGACTCTGACCCGGTGACTCTATTGGCGAGTGCTCCAAATCTCAGACAACAGAGATCAGCCTTCTGCCTCTTGCTTCAGCCCCTCCCCTCCCAGGCAGCATGCATAGGGTGAATGTGAGCCTGGAGTAGACAGAGTGCAGTGCAAAGCAAAAAAGAACTCTCCCTAATCCAGTCCCTTTTCCTCTCTTTTCTCCCCCTCTCCTCCTATCTGCAGGGAACAGAAAGGAGGGGGGGGGGGGGAACTGGAGAGGTTAACAAAAAAAAAGATTTTAATTTTTATCTACATATTTCTTTTTTTAATGTATGATCCCTTATTCTATATTTAATGACGATCTGTCTATATTCTATTTGTATGATGGAAGTGAAGTATTCTGCTAGTGTGTAGGTTCTGTGTAGGTATCTGTAGTAATCTAACTTGTTTTGTTTTTCCACTAGAAGTGTATTGGTGTTTTAGGCCCAAATGGAATGGGCCGTATTTTAAAAGGGTTACGCGTGTAAATCCGGAGAATTTACGAGCGTAACCGGCCTTACGAGCGCCGGGCCTATTTTTAAAAAGCCTGGTGATGCGCGTAAAGCCCCGGGACGCATGTAAGTCTGGGGGCTTCACAAATGTGAAGTCTGGGGGGGGGGGGAGTGGGGGCAGGGCCAAAGGCCTCCGACAGAGCTGCCATTGCCGCTGTGTCAGAGGATCGCGTGCCGACAAGCTGCTGGTGCGCGCAACTTGTGCCTGCCCAGAGGCAGACGCAAAAGGTAACCTAATTTGGGGGGGGGGGGTGTTTTAGAGTAGGACTAGGGGGGAGGTTAGGGGAAGGAGTGGGAAAGTTAGGTTAGGGGGAAGGGAACGGGGAAAGGCAGCTCAGCTTGGCGTATGCAAGTTGCACAATTGTGCATCCCCTTGCGTGCACTGACCCCTGATTTTATAACTTGCGCGTGCCTCCGCATGCAAGTTATAAAATCGGCATACATGTGCGCATGCCGGGTATCGCGCGCACATGTAGGCCGCTCACGCTTCTTTTAAAATCTACCCCTATATTTGCAGTGTTGCTTTTTCATGCAGTATTGTTGCTGTTTGAGTTCTGGGAATTAATGCAGTATTGGTATGGCAGGCTTGAGTGATTTTTTTGGAGATTGTGTTACATCATAAAGTGCCTGGTAATCGAGAGACTTTGTGTCACTGTAACTGAAGTGACATCGTAATTTGAATGTTTTTCCTATGGTGAGCAGTAAAGAGAAAAAATTCCAGTTCAGCCCAGTCAGCCATTTCAGAGAATACCTTCAACCAATGTAGTATGAATATCATTTAATTGATAAATTTAGGTATTTCTTGGGATTTTATTGTTTTGCAGTCCATTTCCAAAAATCACATAACATATATTCATCAAATACTGTGGCATCATCTCTGAAACATATTTTGCAAAACAGAGTTTAATATTTAAAAGTATGCTCTCCAATTATGTGATTCTACAGGATTGTTCTGGGAAGAGTTGTGGTGGGGACATAATGATAGTCGATTTTAATTATAAAACCTCAGGGAGAGCTTATGAGCCTGAACATTTATTTTGAATTGTGGCAAGGCTGAAGGACCCAGGAAAGTGGCCCGCCCCCGAACTGTCGCCACGCCCCCAAACCATTGTCACGCCCCCGGACCTGCCCCGGACCGCTCCCTGACCCCAAACACGCCCCAGACAGGCCCCTCCCGCCCCTTTTACGAAGCCCCGGGACTTACGTGCATCCCGGGGCTTTGCGCGCGCCGGCAGCCTATGTAAAATAGGTGCGCCGGCGCGCGAGTGCCCTGCGCGCGTAAATCCAGGAGGATTTACGTGCGCGGGGCTTTTAAAATCTAGCCCTCAATGTACTAAAAGATGTGCATTTATTTTTGCCATAAACATATGACGTATGTCAACCTAGTATAGCAAGCTCAGAACAGATTTCTGATTTTGCAGATTTGTTTTTTATTAGGAAGAAATTCAGTGGTTTGGCAAGTGTGAAAGTCATCTGACTGATTTTAGGACAGGTATTTTTCAAAGCACACTCAGCCAGCTAACTTTAGTTGGGTAGCGCTGCTGCTGAATATCAGAATGCTCCAGGTAAAATTTAACTCTGCCCTAGAATACTTCCATTACTGTGTCTTTTTATCTGGGTACATTTTCTGTGGGCAATTAGGTACCCACACAGAATTTAAATAGAGTGGGTGGAGGGGGAAGGAATGATCAAATGTCAGCTTTTGAACAGGTAAGTTCAAATGTTACCCAAACAAAATGCATTTGAACCTCTGTGTGTCTCAACTAGACTTTAAACACCATGGAGGAGGGACTCTTTTATTTATCTGTACAGTGCCTCATACACTTAATAGTAGTAGAAGAAATTGCCCCGTACATTAAATATTGATTACAGTAATATTCTATAAATAATACAATAAAAAAGACATTCATTTATATTTAAAGAGCCTTGACACAAAGTTGTGTGAAACATTTTTAGCCATACTAGGCAAATGACAACTTGCCATACTTGGGAGATGAAAAAGGTGGCAGGATAGGAGGGGTGGGATACTGATGTCCACAAAGCAGTCCTCACCTTCTCCCTGACTCTAAAATTGCTGTGTGGTTCAGGAATGAAGAGGGGGGGGGGGAGGATAGAGAAAGAGCAGAAACTGAATAATGGGATAGAGAAGGAAGGATGATCCATAGATGGAGGAGTAGTGGCAGCTGCTGAGGGACCGAAGGACAGAGGAGTATCATCAAGTGATTGAAACCTATAGTGCAACTCTTTATTTATCTAGAACATTTGTATTCTGCTAATCCACAGATCTCAGCGGATAACAAACTAACATTCATAATACAGTACAGCAATAATTTAAAAACAAAATAAAAATAATATACAGATACTATAAAATAAGACCAATCAGTACATAAAAATTAACATATTAGAAAAAGTAGACAACACAAATGTTAAAATGGTAGACCAAAGCACTGGGTCATGTTCTATCTGGGAATGCCTCATTAAATAAATTAGTTTTAGTAATTTACAGAAACTGAGCCAATCATTCTCTGATCTAATGAGCTCATGTAGTTCATTCCATAGAATGGGCCCAGTGATGCTAAAGATCCAGCTATGAGAAGTCACTAGGTACACTTGTGTTAATAAAGGAATTTCTAGCAGATTTTGCATGGATGATCGCAAACTATGGATAGGACTAAATGAGCAAATAAATGATGTAATACATGTTAGAGCAGTTCCATGAATGATCTTCCAAACCAAAGATAAAGCATTAAACTTCAATCTCCAATAGATAGCCAATGTAGATCAGCTAGACTGAGAGAAATGTTTTCACAAAGTGATGATCCATCAGTCAATCTAGCTGCTGAATTTTGGTTTAATTTCAAAGCTTGAAGACAAGAATTTGGCAAACCTAACAGCAAGACATTACAGTAATCAAAAGAGAAAAAAAAACAGAGATTGTTTCACTGTCCAGAAATCGTAGGATAAAAGATGTAGCTTCAATAAGTTCAAAAGACAGAGCTTGTAGTAAGTGGATTGTACTACTAACAAAATGTGAGCCTGCATGGATAATGAGGAGTCAGCTACTACACCTAGGTTATTGAAGCTTGATTGGATAGGAATAGAATGCCCCTCAAACAGAAAATTGGTAGGGGATTCTCCCAGAGGTGTGTGGGATAAGAACAAGTTCTCAGTTTTTTTTTAACATTAAGAGATAGTCTGTTTTCCCTCATCTATTCATTAATTTTGGAGAGGCAGATAGACTTCCTGAAAGCTTGAGCAATAGATGAAGTAATAGGAAGAAAAACTGAAGATCATCTGTGTAAAGTTTAAAAGTGTCTTCTAACCCAGAAAGAATAAAGCACAGAGAGTGCAAGCAAATATTAAATAGAGCAGGGGAGAGTGCAGAACCCTGTAGAACCCCCATTGGTAGAGGGAATAGATTATAAGAACAGTCACCTATCCAGACGTGGTAATAGCGGCCAGAGAGGAAAGAAGAAAATCAAGAATAGACCATGGAGGAAATACCTAAACTTTGCAGATGGCCAAGTAACAGATTGTGGTTAACATTGTCAAAGGCTGAGGATATATCAAGCAGTACTAGTAGGTATTATATCTCCGAGCCAAAACCCTGATGAATGGAATCAAAACTGGAAAGCAAAAGAGATTCAGTATTGTGACATGGGCGAAAGCCAAATTGTGAAATGTCTAAGAGATTGTTGTCCATTAAGTACTCCTGTAACTGGGAATGAACATTTTTTTCAATCTCCTTAGCTAATAGAGGTATTGAAGAAATGGGACAAAAGTTGGCTAGACCTGTGGGGTCCATATTAGCCTTTAAGGGTGGCCTAATCACAGCTGTTTTTAGCTTGGGTGGTACCAGTCCCTCAGATAAACATGCATTAACAATATGTGATAAAAGAGGCAACTTCGGACCTCAGAATCTTGATTAATTTGGTAGAGCAAGATTTGAATACACAAAAACCGTCCTTCATTTGATTAAGTACTGAGCTTACCTCAGAACATGATACCTGAGAAAATTAACACCATGAAGCAGAAGCAGAGGAAGAGCTAGGAGTAGTAATAGTGGTAGAAGAATCAAATAAATCTATTACATGCTTTGTTTTCTCAGCAAAAAAGGAAGCAAATAACTCACATAGCAAATGCGAGAGAATGAGAGTATAGCTCATGGGACAAACTGCTAGAGAGTGAATTATCCTGAACAGCTAACAGGGAGGAGCAGCATTTTCATTAACTCTTGATGTGTGCCATGATCGCTTAGCATGGTCGGTCTCATCCTTATAAATTGATAGCACAGTTCAATAAGACTTCAGATTGAGATCAGATTTATTCTACGCCATCAACATTCGGCAGATCATAAAGAAAGGGTTTTATTTGCCGGTAGAGTAGGTATGTACCAAGGGGGAGTTCTCTGTCTTCGGATGAGCAGTGATTTTGTGGGACCAAGAATATATATGGAAGCATGAAGGGAATTCTCCAAACTGCATCCTGAGCTGGCAAATGCAAGGGGATGGCAACCATTCCCTTTGAAGCTGGTCTGGCTCAGTGGGAGACCTTCTTAAAATCCTAAGTGGCTGGGAAGTGTTAACAGGCAAGAAATTACAATACTTTATAAAACAATGAATTAAGAAATGATCCGACCATGGCACTGGCCTGTGAATGACACAATTTTCTTGCAGAATCCAATCTTTGTAAACCAAAATCAAGTCAAGCTTGTGACCCTGTCTATGTATAGTATGCACCATTTAGGATCAGCCAAGAGATTCCATGATGAACAAGAAATCTCTGAATACATTTGATTGCAGACATCTACAGGAACATTAAAATTTCAGAGGATGATGTATGCATTGATTTTATAAAATTGGTTGGCTGTGTGCACCGGATTTTCTAATCTGTGCATGCATGTGCGGGCAGCATGCACAAGGAGGGTTGAATGTATGCAAAGTCCATGCGGCGACACAATTGGATCTTCCCCAGTTCCTCCCCAGTCCACTCCAATTAAGGAGCGGACTGGGAGGGAACTTCCCTAACCCCCTTCATAACCTTCCTTCCCCTTCCCCTCTCCTCCCCACCCCCTAGAGCTAACCTACCTGATCTGAATTTTTTAATTTTATTATTTGCTGCACCTTGGGGGCAGAAGTAATTTACACATACCAGCCGGCTGCCAACGCGTGCTGCCCTGGCCAGCCTACGTCCTGCCCCACCCCTCCCCACCCCTTCCCACCCAGAACATGCCCCTTTGAAGAGGCCCAGTACCAGGGTTTATGCACATTTCTGGGCCCCTTTGACAATTCATGCACACAGCACAGGCCTTTTAAAATACAGCCTTTAGCGTCCAATTTAACAGACAAGAGGCTGTCAATAAATACTAAACATTGAGTAGATAGCCTGTTAACAAGAGCATAAAACAAGCAAAGGTTCCATTTTAAGGCAGAGGCTAAGTAAAGTATCTCTGTAGGGTAAATCTCCTCTATGTGAACCATTGATAACTTTAAGGCGGATGTGGCCACAATGAGAAGACCTCCGCCTCTCTTGTTTTGTCTTGATTTGGAAAAGGCAGTATAATCTGCAATACATAGTTGGTTCTACAAGGCTACGTCGGAAGATTGCAACCAAGATTTAGTTAAACTTAACTCATCTGGGGATTGTTAAGGGATCTTTTTTCTTATTGCCTGTCCATTAATTAACAGGAGAAAAAGACTCTGCATGAATAATTAATTCTGGAGAATGACAGTTCAAGTCTCACACAAACATTGTATGAAAATCTGTATGTAGTCTTAGCAAAGTGACTGTGAGAGCTCAAGAAGCCATACCGGCCCCTCCACAATATAACTGGGATCAGATGCCCCAAAGAGGGACACATAATGCCATCACTAAAATTAAGTGATTCAAAAACCTTGTTAGCCAACAAGAAGCTTGAAAATACAAAGAAAAGACCTAAACAGAATAGGTCATACATAACTCTGTGAGACTGACAGACTTATCTATTTATCAACTGTCAAACTCTGCTGCTGTTCATAAAAGTACTTGAACAAAGGATGGTTTTCTTTGAAGAACTAAAATAATAAAAAATATTGCCATAGATTCACAACTGCTGTTATTGTCCATATTATTTGTGTATGTTTGGGTTTTTGTGGAATAGCAACTGTTGTGAGCACATACTATAAGAAATGTTTTTTGGAATTTTACTAGGGATGTACATTTGTTTCAAATGAATGGGTAATCCTAAACAAAACAGGCTATTTTTGTTTCATTTTATTCAAAACCCCAAATGGCAAAACATTTGTATTCATTCATTGTCCTGTCTCATTTAAGCCTACTAAGCAAGCAACATGGTGGCAGGATTTTTTCTATTCAAGACAAGCCAAACAGAAAAGAGCTAAGGTGGAAAGGACCAAGACCAATTGAGGTTAAGCAATTTTTCAGCCAGCCTATCCTGGCAGGCTCTTGCATGTATTGACAATTAATTTCTAATTTTAAATCTAAAAATGAAAACAAAATGTAATTTTAAGAAGTCAACATTTTGTTTCTTCATTTTTCTGCTGTATTTCAGACAGAGATTACCTGATTCATAAGCTCTTTCTTAGACCCGAAGAAAAAATAGCAAAACAAATAAAGATTTGGATGCTGCATGTCCCGTCCGCGCTCAGCTCGCGCCCGGGCCGGCTCACCTCGTCCCTGCTCTGGTGATTCCCGGGTCGTCCTCCCCGCTGCTGCTGCCAGCTCTGCTCAGCCTCAGCGTCCCGCAGTGGGGTCCGCCGGGCCTTCCACTTCTCACCAGGCCTCATGGGCGAGGCTTGGCGTCCTCAGTGGCATTGGCCCCACCCCTAGGCACACACGCACAGAACGCCCGGCCTCTTAAAGGGCCAAGGGCGGCTCCCAGCTCTGCAGCATGCCCTGATTGATTCCCGGATATAAGGAAGTGGTCAGACACCACTTCCTTGCCTTGGCAATTGGGTCATATACTCCGGAGTCTCTAGTTTGCCTGTTCCAGTATCTCTTGTTCCAGTGTCTCCTGTTCCAGTGTCTCCTGTGTCTCCTGTTCCAATGACTCCTGTTCCTTCGTCTCTCCATCCCTGGTAGTACCCTTCAAACTGATCTCACGGTACTGACCTTTGCTTGCTCCTGACTTCTCCTGATTGCTGCCTGAACCTGACCTCTGCCTGTTCTCTGACTACTCCTGATCACTGCCTGGAACCAACCTCTGCCTGTCCACTGACTCCTCCTGATTGCTGCCAGGAACTTGACCTCTGCCTGGCCTGACTACCCCCGGACTGTATATAGGTACTGACCCCTGTTTTGGCTGACCATTCTGGACTGATACTCTGGCCTTGATCCTCGCTATCCACTTGGACACTCTCTTCTGGCTTCCTGCAACCTCTGGACTTTTGTGCCTGAAGATCGACCGCACACCCTTGTTTGTGGTGGGCACTCCCCTGTGCTTCCTCTCTAGGAGACCCTGCGAGGCCCACCTAAGACCAGGTGGCCCGGGTAACCAAGGGCTCAACCTGAGGGAACCCTGGGTTGCTAGTGATAAAGCTCCAGTTAGTCTCTGTCTCATCTTGTGCTTCGCCTCCTGGTGGCAGGCGCTCTCCGGGTCCGACCAGAGGGCCGTACCAATCCTGCACCAGGCCAAGGGTCCACCTCCAGTGCAACATTGGAAAGGAAAGGAACAAGAACCTTAAGTCAAGGTGGGCTGGGATCTTGCCAGTTTTCAGTTTCACTGTGTGAGAGGAGAAATTGCAATTTAATCAGTTCACTATTACAGAGTTACTGTCTTTATCTTTATTAAAAATTGTCATTGAAATGGCAGAAGTGAAAGTATGTCTGTGTGCAGAGCAGAGACATCTATTTTTAACAGCTGCGGTGTCTTTGATCAATGCCCTGATAGAAAACCGGCTTTTCTTTTTGTTGTTCTTTCTGATCTTCCGTATGTGACAGTTTTTCCACAACCTGTGTAGTTTCCGAATTGAAGTCTATATAATCATAGTCTGCACAGAGACATCAAAAACTCAGTGCATAGAGTGAGGGGTAAGGCAAACAGCACAGTGCATCAAAACCTCATGGTAAAGAATTAAAAGTAAGGCAAAGAGCACCATGGCACCAAAGCCCCATGGTATAGAATGAGGAATAAAGGAAAAGGCAGAATGGCATCAAAGCCCCAAGGCATACATTGAGGAATAAGGCAAATAGCATGGCGGCAACAATATTCCAAGTCATAGCATAAGGGGAAAGACTTTATGCACAGTGCCATCAAAATCCTAAGACATAAAAGTGAGGGGAAAGGCAAATGGTAAAGTGATATCCAAACCCAAGGCACAGATCAAAATTGGACAACTCCAGTCCTCAAGAGCCACAAGTAGGTCCTGTTTGGGGGATATTCACAATAAATATGCATGAATTCAATTTGTATGCTCTGCCTCCATTTTATGCAAATTTACCTTAGTGTTCAGAGTAGTTAAATCACAAGCAGATTGTGATAAACTGCAGGAAGACCTTGTGAGACTGGAAAATTGGGCATCCAAATGGCAGATGAAATTTAATGTGGACAAGTGCAAGGTGATGCAAATAGGTAAACATATCCCATGGTATAGTTACACAATGTCAGGTTCCATATTAGGAGCTACCACCCAAAAAAGAGATCTAGGCGTCATAGTGGATAACACATTGAAATAGTCTGTTCAGTGTGCTGCAGCAGTCAAAAAAAGCAAACAGAATGTTGGGAATTATTAGAAAGGGAATGGTGAATAAAACGGAAAATGTCATAATGCCTCTGTATCGCTCCATGGTGAGACCACATCTTGAATACTGTGTACAATTCTGGTCGCCGCATCTCAAAAAAGATATAATTGTGATGGAGAAGGTACAGAAAAGGACAACCAAAATGATAAAGGGAAAGGAGCAGATCCCCTATGAGGAAAGACTAAAGAGGTTAGGACTTTTCAGCTTGGAGAAGAGATGGCTGAGGGGGGAATATGATAGAGGTGTTTAAAATCATGAGAGGTCTAGAATGGCTTAATATGAATCAGTTATTTACTCTTTCAGATAATGGAAAGACTAGGGAGCACTCCATGAAGTTAGCATGTGACACATTTAAATCTAATTATAGAAAGTTCTTTTTCACTCAATGCACAATTAAACTCTGAAATTTGTTGCCAGAGGATGTGGTAAGTGCAGTTAGTGTAGCTGTGTTTAAAGAAGGATTGGATAAGTCTTTGGAAGAGAAGTCTATTACCTGCTATTAATTAAGTTGACTTAGAAAATAGCCACTGCTATTATTAGCAACAGTAGCATGGAATATACTTAGTTTTTGGGTACTTGCCAGGATCATATGACCTGGATTGGTCACTGTTGGAAACAGGATGCTGGGCTTGATGGACACTTGGTCTGACCCAGTATGGCATGTTCTTATTAGGGATGGGAATCGTTTTTCTGACAGATGAAAATATCGTACGATATTTTCTCATCTGTCAGGTATCGGGGGGTCCCTGAAAGCAATAGGAAAACCTCACTAAATTTTCGTGTGGTTTACTTATTATTTTCTTTTTTTTTTTGGGGGGGGGGGGCGGGAAGAAAGGGCACACAGAAAAAAACACCCCAAATCCACCCCAACCCTTTAAATCTAATTATTTAGAATCTCCCACCCTCCCGACCCCTCAAACTTTCCTAAAGTACCTGTTAGTCCAGCGAGGATCCCGAGAGCAAACTCCCGCTCTCGGGCCATCGGCTACCACTAATGAAAATGGTGCCGATGGCCCTTTGCCCTTACCATGTGACAGGGTCTTTCGGTGCCATTGGTTGGCCCCTATTACATGGTAGGAGCAATGGATGGCCCATGACATTTTTTAAGATGGCGCTGGCCGTCCATTGCTCCAACCATGTGACAGTGGCCGGCCAATGGCACTGATAGCCCCTGTCACATGGTAAGGACAAAGGGCCATCAATGCCATTTTGTTTACTGGCAGCCGACGGCCCAAGAGCAGGAGATTGCTCCCGGGATCGCCGCTGGACCATCAGAAACTTTAGGAAAGTTTTGGTTTTTTTTTTTGGGGGGGGGGGGTCAGAAGGGTGGGGGATGCTAAATAATTAGATTTCAAGGGTCAGGGTGGATTTTTTTTTTTTCGGCTTGGGAGTGCCCCTAGTCCTTCTCTTATCAGAAAGAGTAAATGGCCGATTCACATTTACCCAGTCTAGACCTCTCATGATGTTATAGACCTCTATCATATCTCCCCTCAGCTGTATCTTCTCCAAGCTGAACAGAATTAACCTCTTTAGCCTTTCCTAATAGGAGAGCCTTTCCATCCCTTTTATCATTTTGGTTGCCCTTCTCTGTACCTTCTCCAGTGCAATTCATTTTTTTGAGATACGGTGACCAGAATTGTACATAGTACTCAAGATCTAATCTCCCCATGGAGCAATACAGAGGCATTATGACACTTTCCATTTTATTCACCATTCCTTCCCCAATAATTACCTAACATTCTGTTAGCTGTTTTGACTGCCGCAGCACACTGAGCTGACAATTTCAATGTATTATCCTCTATGACACCTAGACCTTTTTCCTGGATGGCAGTGTAGGCCGGCTGGGGGTTGCAGGGATCTGTCTGCTACAAGACCCTGCCAGCTGCCTCCCACCTTCCTTGCGATCCTAAGTCAGGTAAAAGTCAATGTGTATTCTCCTCAGAAATAGACTTTTATTTATCAGATGTGGTAGGACATAGCATTTAGAAAATAACAACAATACCTATCTTTAACATCCTGGCTTCTAAGCACCAGTTTTACCTAAAGAAAGTTCTGTATCATGGGTGGTAACAAAACATTCCATAAACCTTAGCCTGCTTGAGATACTAACACTTATGACTAACTTACCCCGGATTCTAACTTTCAGGCGATTCCTCTGTTCACCTCTGAAGCAGGTTCCAACTGGAGTGCTGGAGGGTGTGAGCAGGGGATAGGCTTGTTTCCTGGCTTGATGCAGGCCAAGCTTTCAGGGCTTGTTCTCACTCTTCGTGATAGCAAGGAGATCTGGTCAGTCTTGGACCCTCCTTTCTCTTCCAGGGACCCCTCAGCACAGGTTCTAGCTCTCAGGGTTTTCTCCCCGGGTTTGTGTTTAGGATTTGGGCTCCTCCAGGGTCCGTGCCGCACCTCCCTGCTCCCTTTTTGGCTTCTAGGTCCCTCTGCCGGGAGGTTCTTCTTCTTTCCTTCTTTCCAGCCTTTTCCTTGCCCCCCTGCCTTATACTTCACTGCTGATTAATATGCATAAGCTCATGCATACCCTCATGGTAGGTGGAGGGTCTCTTGCTGCATTGCAGGTCTTTTTCTCTCTCCCCCCCCCCCCATTACTTCAGGGGGCTCCTGCCATGTTGGCAAGCCAAGCTGCATGTCAGAGTGTCAGCACAGTCTCAGGCTGCCCCACCCCCTTTCCTTCCAAGATAGGCTATTTGTTGCCTGGGTCCCTGATACTTGATTAGGATCTTAAGTTGTATTGTCTCTTCTGTCTGGTTTCTTTGTTTGCACAGGTCCGGCAAACAGACACATCTGATAATGCCTCCTATGCTTAAAACAAGGCCTCTAGTTTCCACTGATGCAATGCCCTATAACGTTCACCTGGGTAAAAGTCCTTCACCTGCTATAGCAGAGTCTGGACCTGTCAGAATTTATCCAGCGCATGGCTATTATAATTCATAACTGGTGCATCATTGGTAAATAGGAGATATTGCCCTTCAGTAGCTCACACTGACTACAAGTTTGCAAAGCCCTGCTATAGTCATTGTTAGTCACATATAAAACCCTAACATGGAATGACAGTAACCATTTAGCTGAATACTGTGAGGAATGTTTTAATCACACTTTCCAAATTAAGCCAAAAAATGGCACTGCATTTTTTAAAGCAAGACAAAAAACAGCTTTGCCTCCTGGAATAGAAACTCATCTCAATATATTTCTCTCAATAAAAATGATGTACTTCTTAAAATGTTCTTCTTCATATTTATAGAAACTGAATAAATGTCATTTTTGAACACTTGGCATTGCTTGAAAAAATACCACGTATTATTGCCATTCTATCACGAAGAGCTTCTATCTCATGATTGATAACAGAACTGTATATGTCTAGGAGGAGATAGAATAGATCCTTTTACAGGTCACATAGGCTACTGGGTCCCGTATCTAGTTGTCTGGCTTCTGTGTGAGGTATGAGTCTTGCAGTCAGGGAATTTAAAGGCCAGCCTTGTTGAAGGTGAATTGATCATAGTGACAGATGTTTTCTTGGAGTCAGTCCATGCTGCAGCATGGGGTATGTTAGCTGAGTGAATCTACAAGTAAAAGACTGGTCTGTTTCTTTTTCTAAAACAAAACCCAAATCCATCCTATCCTTTCTAAATACACTGCCAAGACCATTATCCACTCTCTCATTTTTCCCTGCTTTGGTTACTGCAATCTCCTTCAAACATGTGTCCCACTAAACTCTTTTTCTGCTTCACTCTTCAAATTTCAGCTTCTTCCAGCATCATTCTGACAATCTTACACCTCATACCACAGGTAAGGGAATGCAAGCCACTTTGCATGTGAACAGCATAAATTGGTGGAAAGTAAATTGCATTCCCTTACCTGTTTGTTTGCACTGATATTGTGGTTTGGGTCTTTTCCACAGACATTTTTTTGTTTATACCTCATACCCACTACATTAGTTCCACATCCAATTCCACATTCAGTTCAAACTTCTTCTCATCACCTACATGTGTAGTCAGTCTGAACCTCCATGCAGCTTCTCTTTTCTTATCTCCCCTTACATCCATCCTTGGGATTTCTATTCATCAGTCAAGTTGTTCTAATCTATGACCATCTCTTCCATTGCTAATTCCAGTCTCCATTCTTATAATCTTGCAATAACATATGCCTGGAATTGCTTGGTGCATCTTGTCTTGTTTCTCTGACCATATTCTAATCCTGTCAACAAGCACGTCTTTTAAAAATTACTTTTAAATCCCCAAACTTTGATTCTTCCAATTCCAATCTTCTTACTTTGAACATATTTGCTGTAATAGTTAAGTGATAACTAGAAATGTATTGCCTTTTCTCTTTGTCTCAACTAAATTTTGCAAGAACTGTATATCTGCAATGTACTGCATATATCTAGTAATACTATAGAAATATTAAATAGTAGTAGCCTGGATTTCTGTTTCCTGTAAAGTACACAACTATGAACAGTCTATTGAGGTCACAATGACTGCACACTCACTACTTACTCTTCGTCATGGTAAATTATCCCATTGCTTATCCTTAAAGCCAGATGTCTGTCAATATACAGTGAAAGTCCAAGAAGTATGATATGACTTCTTATGCATTTGACTTCTCAAAATGTATTTGTGTCTGATGTGCACATCTGTAGCTGACTTTTAGATTAGGGGCTTTCAATTGTAGTACTTGATGGCTACAAATACTAATTTTCAGTTCTTTCCAGCAATTCCACACCCTTTCCCCTCCCCTATATTTAAATTAACCCTGCTTCAACAAAAAACACATATTCAACTCCTCCAAATAGCAGGCCTCCCCCTTCCAGCCCATGGCCAACATAAACCATAATAGTCTAGTATCCCCCCCCCCCCCACACACACACACAACCTTCCCCATTTACATAAAAAATAGACCCTGGTGGTTTAGGAGGACCCTGAAACCCTGATCCTTCTTGTCCTCCTGATCCCCCTCTTCCTAAGAAATCAATCTGTTGTGGTTCAGTGGCAGACAGGAGCTTCCTCTAACTCTGGTCTAATTTATATCATTTTCCAAAATGGTGTTGACCAACCTTTGCCACTATCAATATTATGGGAATGCCTCACATGATATTTTGCTCCCCTGCCAAAAAATATGTCATAATAAATCTCCCCCTGTGGCACCAGAATATAACTCACCTTAAGCTATGAATGAATAAAAACAAGTAAATAATCCTTCCACTCCTGACAGTTTTCACTGGCATGAGTGATGTGAGATCATTCTATCAGCGCTACAGCATGCTTCCAAATGATACCATCTAGTATCATTTACCATGAGAATCTTGATACTTGATGGAGGGATTATTTATTTATTTATTTATTTATTTATTTATTTTTTTAAGGAGTATTACCTGCCCTTCCTATGTTCAGTGCAGGGTACAAAGGAGCATCATTCAGTGGTGTGGTGTAGTGCTGACAGGAAGCTCTCACATTCCTCCTGCTAATCGTGGTAGGGATCCTCCAGAGTGGGAAGCATGCATTCTTGAAGAGTAGGTAGAGGGACTTTAAGGGGGGATAAATCTGCATTGGCGCTTAGACTGCCTCAGAATGTTCTGGGTGGATTTAACTGTCTCAGTTGGTTCAGAGGAGTATTAGCCTACTTCAAAGTTTGGAGGGTAGGAGTATTGGACTGCATTGGCGATTTCATATATCCTGTGTGTGCATGGATAGTCCTAAGAGCAAGGTCTCCCCCAATGCTTAATGTTACTGTAACAGTTCTGTGGGTACACAACAATTAACACTCAGTACAGGGCAGATGTTAATAAAGTGGTGCAAAAGTACTTGGGCAAATTTCTGTGAGGCTTGATGTAAACAGCTTGAATGAGTTTTTGTTATTATTACTCTAATTGCTTCTCATTTCCATAAATTGTAGGCATGTGAGGCTAGTTTTAATGTGAACATTTTAATCAGCTGTGTTGAAAAAATTAGTGCCTTTCTTGCAATTTTGCCACACAAGAAGGGGCTAATATTCAAACTGTCTTCACTGGGATATTGATTGTGCATATTTTTTACCTGCAGGAAGTTGCACCAATATTCATTGCAAAAGTAGATGTGTACTATTGTTTTGAAACTTGATACATGTACAAAAGTACATATGGTCACATGCACCTGCTTTTCCTGCGGGTATATTTTTGCTGCAAAAGAACATACAAAGGTTTGAAAACAGTGTCTATTCCACGCACTTACATTTCCTCCCTCAATGACACTGGGAACCTTTTCTTCTTGTGCTAAGGGAGGAAAATTTGCAGACAAACCACCATTGTATTAGCATATGTGCTAAGCGTCAATGTAGAGACTCCATTGTGTTTGAATATCGGCTTATTTTTTTTATGTGTGTCTTTGTGGGAGGGTACTTCATTAAGTAGGTATTTGCATATTTCCAGCTAAGTTAAGTGTATCCAGGATTCACACATTCCTGGATAACTTTGAAACTTAACAGGCAATATTCAAACATAGTTGATTAGGTTTCAAAGTTATTGGCTATGTATAGCCGGCTAACTTTATTCATACATAGTCAGCTAACTTTAGATGGATAAGTTATCTATTTTATTCATATTCCACTTTTCAAGCACTTCAAAGCATATTACATTCAGGTACTAAAGGTATTTCTCTGTCTCCCATAGAATCCCAATCTATTGCCTAGATTCATCAAGCCACAATATTTTCTCACAGGAGGGGTACCGTTATCATGGGACGCAAAAGAATGCAATGAGCAGCCCTTTAATGCAATGGTGGCCTCAAACTCATGGGACTGCCATCATCTTAAAAGGTCACTGGCTGCCCCCCCAAAAAAAAATGCAGCCAAACAGGGAGGTTGAGCGGGGTCAGTGCTGACCTCCATTTCAACACGGCAGCCCTGGGTTGAAACGGGGTTTAGCATCGACCCCTGCTCAACCTCTTTGTTTGGCTGCATTTTTTTTTTCATGGCTGCTTTAAAAGTGCTGTGGGAGCCACAGAACCTGCATTAAAGTCCTGGCCTTTCTTGCCACATATCTAATGCTTCCCTAGGAGGTGATGTTATTTTGTCATGGCCGACTACCTTCTTGGTCAGATGTGATACCCTATTAGCATCAAATTGCATATTAATGGCTATTTGCATGAATTTGCATTATTTATGCATGCAGATCACATGCAAAGGAGGTCATTGAAATAGGGGAGCGTATGTGGGTGGGCAGGTGCAAAATATTACGTATATTGCATGATATTACTGTGAGAATACACTATCATGGCGACATCATTTGTGTTAGAGCCCTAACACAGCTTGATGAATGACCCAGTATGTTTGTACCTGAAGCAATGGAGGATGAAATAACTTGCCCACAGTTGCAAGGAGCTGCATCAGGATATGAACGCTGGTTTCCCTGCTTTGCAGGCCACTCTAACCACAAGGCTAATCCAGTTCTTTGAATAGTAGCCTCATAATTTATAAATTGACCATTTTACTGATCATTTATCCTTATTTGACTTAATGCAGTCTTTTTATTTGCCTGCTTGGTACAGATTGCATGAGAAATGCATGCTGAAAAGTCTTTCCATTCTCATTATCACAGTACTCTCAACTACTTCATTAGAGCAAGATTTTGCTTTAAATTTCAGGAATTTGCTAAATTTCCCAAAAGAAAACAAATATCAAGATGGCTATCAATTTCCCAAAAGATCATCTCATGTATGAATAGTTTGATTTCAACTGTGTTCACAAAAAGAAGAGGAAAAACCTGATACAATGCATGGGTTTTTATCAGGATTATGAAATGGGATACAAGCAAGCTTTAACATTCTGGTTTCTATACTGAAACAGGGTGTCATTTGAAAGTGTCTTTTTTCCTATGAATACAAAAGCAGTTTGGAGGCTGTACTCCTGCCTTGCTATTCAGAAGACATGTAAAACTGGTTGAATTTGTTCTGGAAGCTTTTTATCCATCTTAGTGTTCCTGGTTAGCAAATTGTCAGCAATGGAATCTAAAATAATGAGTGCCTGGGCAGTAAAGTGATAGGAGAGAGTCAACAAAGATAAGTTCAAAGTTATGCAAATAGGGAAAACAAGTACTCATTCACAATAATGAGCTCTAGTTTGGCCTTTGCCCTTCACAACTGAGATTTAAATAGTCTTCCAAAATTTCCCCTTACTGTGTCATGACAGTAAAAAAGCCTAATAGAATTCTAAGAATAATTAAGAAAAGATTTACAAACAAATCCAAAACAAATATTATTTTTATTAACATTTATACTTTGAGACAGCCTTAAAATGGGAATACAATTAAATATATATTTTAACAAAAAGAAACCGAATCAAGCTCTAAGAAAACTTCATCATACCTGATTAGATAAGACAGAAAATGACATTATACCTCTATATAAATGTATGGTGCACCCATGTCTTAAATAGGGTGTAATGTACCCCCCTCCAAACTTTAGAAGAAGTGGGTAATAACTAACTTTAAATAAAATAATAAAGAAAGAACACTTAAAAAGGGACATTGCACACCCGGAGTTTATACAGAAACGAGGAAGAAACAGGATGAGGGGTATGGGAGAATTATTTTGGGAGAATTGACTTAAAAACTAACCATTGTCTTAAAAATGTTGATGGCTAATGGGAAATATGTGAAAAGGAAAAACATCCTAAAAAATGTGGTGAAATCCTATTGGAAATTGTTGCTTTTCTATGTCTAAAAATTAGGGACTTTCCCCACTGACATGTCTCCTGGGTGTTTTAACAAAGTCATGTTTTCATTGATATTTTTGACATAACATTGACATTCCCAGGAAAAATAAAATAAAAACTGAAAAAGAGAGTAATGTAAGAAATAGGAGGCACCCATGGAGCTCTATCAAGTGGCAGCATAAAAAAAAAACAAAACAAATAGCAGAGGCTTGCCCCGTCAACAGGCAAGCTGCTCCTACCTGTGCCCTTTCCCTCTATTGTTAACTCTAGACTTTGTAATTTTTGCCTGGTGGAAACATATTCTATGCCTGGAATGGTCTTCCTGATTTGATGCATCTTGCTCCATCCAATCCCACTTAAAGACCTTCCTCTTTGAAACAACATTTAAATCTCAAACCCTTGATTCTTCCTATCTTGATTCTCTCACATTAAACAAGCTTTTAGTGTAATAATTCAGTAATCACTAGAAATGTTTTATCTTACTTTGTATGTCTCAGCCAGGTTGCAAAGAGAAGAGAGACTGTCCCTATTTTATATGTCTCCACTGCATTATTGACTCTAGAAATGTCACACTAGAAATGTCAATTAGTACTGCTATAACAGTAAATATTTATTCACAGAACACAAAGGGGTAGATTTTCAAACCGCGCGATTTGGCCTACTTTTGCTGGCGCATCAGGCGCAAGCAAAAGTACGCTGGATTTTAGTAGATACGCGCGGAGTCGCGCGTATCCGCTAAAATCCGGGATCGGCGCGCGCAAGGCTATGGATTCTGTATAGCCGGCGCGCGCCGAGCCGCGCTGCTACCTCCGTTCCCTCCGAGGCCGCTCCGAAATCGGAGCGGCCTCGGAGGGAACTTTCTTTTGCCCTCCCCTCACCTTCCCCTCCCTTCCCCTACCTAACCCACCCACCCGGCCCTGTCTAAACCCCATCCTTACCTTTGTCGGGGGATTTACGCCTCCCGGAGGGAGGCGTAAATCCCCGCGCGCCAGCGGGCCGCTAGCGTGCCGGGACGCGACCTGGGGGTGGGAACGGAGGGTGCGGCCATGCCCCCAGACCGCCCCGGGCCGTAACCACGCCCCCGTACCCGCCCCCAAAACGCTGCCGACACGCCCCCTAAATGCCGCAACGACCGGGCCCGCCCCCGACACGCCTCCGGCACGCCCCCCCTCGGAGAACCCCGGGACTTACCCGAGTCCCGGGGCTCTGCGCGCACCAGTAGACCTATGTAAAATAGGCTCACCGGCGCCCAGGGCCCTGCTTGCCTAAATCCACCCGGAATTGGGCGGATTTAGGCGAGCAGGGCTCTTAAAATCCACGCCATAACCTGTAGAACTCTCTTTGTCAGAGGATCTAGTAGAAGATAATAATATCTCTGGATTCAAGAAGAAATTATACAAATGTATTTAATATAATAGTCAGGGATTTCTCCCCAAGTTTACTACATCTCAATACCATGATTTCTGGAAAGTGAAAGGCATGACAGAGAATGGATAACTCTATACATGCCTGATTTTGTATATGTTTTCTGAATGTATCTACTGCTCAAGGTTGTCGGAGACTGGGTGCTGGCCTGGCTGGACCTTTGATTTGAACTAGATTGCAAATTCTTATGTTGTTACAGAGGGTTAGATTTTGAAAGAGGTACTCAGCAGCAAAGTTAAGCAGTTAATTTAACCAATTAAGGGCTGGATTCATCATTCTTCAAAGAAAGGTGAATCCAGCAAAAAAGGGGGCAGGGGGTGAAGGGGGGGAGGGCCTGCGAAAGGCTGCAGCCATTTGCACCACAGCGGTGCGATGTGTCCGGCTGCAGCCTTTCGTACAAATAGCGCCATCGTGAAAGGGGGTGCTATTCGCTGCACTACTGCCAGCAATAATGTTCCTCACATTATCGCCGGCAGCGGTGCCATGGCCGACTCCTCCCCCACTCCACCTCGACTCCTCCCCTCCAGCTAATTAGCATCCTATCGCACGCAATAAGCCAATTGTTTAGAAAATAACCCCGTACGTTTGTCCAGATATTCAGCCATAGCAAGTCAGTTAAAGCAGGGGTTGAATATCTAGTTAAATCTAGCCCACAAAACTTGTGTAGTTAGTTTTAGGCTAGACATTTGTATCGCTGCACTTAGACAAATTTTAGCAATGAATCTCAACTAACTAGTTATGGGGCTCACTCACTAAAGGAAAAATACAACAGAAGTCACAAAGCAGCGGTAAATGACCTTACCACTTTCTGACACTTTATACTCCTTGTAGTAAAATATTGTGAGGAAAAATATAGCAATGGTGCAGTATTTTTCTCCGCTGTATTGTTACATAGGGAAAAATACCACAGTGGAAAGTGACCCAGTATCAAAGAGCAATGATGGCCTTGGGACTGTGGGAGTCACCACTGCTTATTGGGGCCAATTGCCCCAAGTAAGCTCCACCCCCCCCATGAAAATGGGGGTCCACTTGACCACCATGACTACGTTTGTGTATAAGGGGGGGACGAACCAGGAGGTGGGTGTCCCAGTCTCCAGGAGCCAAATTATTTTTTAAAGGGTGTGGTTGGGATTCTGGGTGGGGCTTGTACTGGCTGTTATTTATCTTTTTTTTTATTTTGCAATAGTGGCCACTGGCCACCTCCAAGAGCAATGGTAGGTAGGTTGGACAAAAGGTCTATGCAGACTCCCAAGGTTTTTAGACTACTTTAATGGGGGGGGGGGGGGGAGGGCTTACTTGGAGCTCTTAGCATCTTTGAGACAGGACCCCTGAAGCCTTTGGATGTGCATTAACATCCCAGAACTCCCGGGGGAAGTTAGCTACAACTCTCAAGGTATAGCTAACTTCTAATCAAGTAATGTGGTTTACAATATTTTCAGCAAACTGCATTATTTGATTAGTTTAGGTTATTTATGAGCTCAATGGCATATATTTGCATACTTATGAGCTCATTTAAATATGCATGGTGCTGGGCATTTTTTTTTTTTTTTTTTTTTTTTTTGCAATAAATGGTCTATCATGGCTTTGTGAATAAGCCCCTAAATCTGAAAACCAAACCAGACTTACTCTGTCACACAGCTTTTTTTTCCTCCAACTAAATCAAAGTATTTTTCCATAGACAGTTAGACACAGAAAGGGAGAAAAACTTTAGTGAATCAAGCCCTATGATTTTCAGTGAACAGATTTTAGGTGGTTGAGAAGGATATGTGTGAGGGGGAGGTGGTTACATGTTATAAAATCCAGGGTTGGCGCACGCAAGGGGGTGCACAATTGTGCAACTTGCGCGCACCAAGCCGAGCAACCTTCCTCCGTTCCCTCCGAGGCCGCTCTGAAATCTGAGTGGCCTTGGAGGGAACTTTCCTTTCAACTCCCCCCCCCCGCACTTTTCCCTCCCTTCCCCTATCTAACCCACCCCCCCAGCCCTAACTAAAGTTCCTTACATCATGCTGATGACTTCTGTGCCCTACAGAGAAAGGAAGTTAAACTGTATTGAGCATGTGCAGGCAATGAGGTCAGCAAATAGTAAGGACAAGAACCCAAAATGACTGCTAACACTTCAATCACCAGACTGATTCATTTGCATTCTCTCTTCAACATTTATTTATCCTGGCTTCATACAAATCAATGAAGAGTATCCCGGGACTCATATATGTATACCAAACTGTAAGATGAAATGCTAGAATTCAGGGTCAGCATGTGTAAAATTATTGTCTTCTTTTTCCACTTAAATTTTCTTTACTGTCATGTGCATGAAGGAACTACATTTCACTACATCCACATTCCATGTAATCCTCAATTACAGTATTGTTGCCATGAGCCTACATCTTCTAACCACTTTCTACTCATCCAGAGAGAGTAGCAAGGCCCAGAGTACTAAGGATGTACGCAGAAACAGGCAGATTTTAAAAGCCTTGCTCGCCGGCGCGCCTATTTTCCATAGGCTGCCGGCGCACCCAGAGCCCCGGGACGCGCGTAGGTCCCGGGGTTTTTGGAAGGGGGCATGTCGGGGAGCGGGACCCGATGATGCTGTGTTTTGGGGGCGGGGCGTGGTGGTTTGGGGGCGGGACTGGGGTGTGGCGCCGGCCCAGGGGCGTGGTCCAGGCCTCCGGACCAGCCCCCGGGTCGGAGGACGGCGCGCCAGCAGTCCGCTGGCGCGCATAGATTTACGTCTGCTTCTCGCAGGCGTAAATCTACGGACAAAGGTAAGGGGAGGGGTTTAGATAGAGCCGGGGGGGTGGGTTAGGTAGAGGAAGGGAGGGGAAGGTGAGGGGAGGGTGAAAGAGAGTTCCCTCCGAGGCCGCTCCGATTTCGGAGCGGCCTCAGAAGGAACGGAGGCAGGCTGCGCGGCTCGGCACACGCCGGCTGCCCAAAATCGGCAGCCTTGCACACGCCGATCCAGGATTTTAGAGGATACGCGCGGCTATGCGCGTATCTTATAAAATCCAGCGTACTTTTGTTTGCGCCTGCTGCGCAAACAAAAGTACGCGATCACGCCGTTTTTAAAAATCTACCCCAAAATATTTTCACTTTGATCTGTTCCATTCTTTTTTGACCAATATTAGTCAAATTTCATTTTAGGGTGGGGAAGACATATTTTTCTTTCATTTTTTTTTTAGTTATTCATTTTCAAAAAATAGCATGCACTATTTGCAAATAGTGACCACTGTTTCCCGGAATGAATGACCCAAATCTTTGGTTTTTTTGGAAGCACCATACATTCATTTTGTGTAAAATGAACCAAAATTAAAACATCTTTTGATTTTGATTACTCCTAGTGGAGACTGATGCCTCATCTGTCACACACATGTGTGCCTTAATTGCATCACTTACCCTGCACCCCCGTCAATCATTCCATAATATAGATGTTTCAGCCTTCAACATCCCACTTCTCTAAGCACCCTGCTACCTTCTACTTGCATCCTGTGTCACTTATCTTAACAGGGATGCATGTTAGTATAAATAGAAGTAACCATGCCATCTACAGACAAATATAAAAACCTTGAGACGAAAGAGTGACTGTTGCCACTCACTCTTTTTCATCTTCTGTAAAAGTGGAGGTTCAGATATGTACTGCTGGCATTAGACTCTAAGCAGGAGTAACTTATTTTGATTAGAAACTTGGAGAAAGGATTGGACCTTGCATAACTTGGTGATTGCTTAACCCTTTGGGGTGTGGCCTAAGGTAGAGCAACACCCCCCTCCCCATAACATATGTATGGTATAAAGTGGCTCCCTCCTTTTTACACCTAAATATAATTTTTCATGTTGACGTAAATAGTTTTTTCCCTCTTCAAAAACACCTTGAATGAAGGCCAAATATCCTCTTTTCCAATATTAGATATTTGGATAAAAAACAATATTTAGTCATTATTCACTAGGATCGACAGTTTTTATAAAGATTAAGTCCATAACTGAACATCGCCCTTAAACTTGATGAACAAGTGGGGAGCCTGAAGGAAGAGACATGCTGGGGGTTGTTGTTCACTGCTTGTGCCCTAAATATTTCCCAGCCTGCCTGCCTGCCTGCCTGGAGCCCTTCACAGCACAAAATATTTGGGACATTGTAAAATAGTTTTGGGGCACAAGCCCCATGAAACTCTTCCTAGTGATGCCTCTGCTCCTTTCTCTCACTCTCTTTCTCCCCTCCCCAAGACCTGTAGCATCTATGATCTCTCACTCATATGCATTTAAGAATTGCCATACTGGGTTAAAATGAGGATCCATCAAGTACTGTTTCTAACTGTGGCCAATCCAGGTCACAAGTACCTGGCAAGATCTAAGTGATAGATAGATCCTATGTTGCTAATGCTGAGGGATAAGTAGTGGCTTTTCCCAAGTCTTATCTGGTTAATAGGAGCTTTTTGAGTTCTCCTACAAGATCTTGTCCAAACCTTCTTTTTTTAAAACCCTACCTTTTCCACATCCTCTGGCAATGAATTACAGAGTTTAAATTGTGCGTTCAGTGAAAAAGAATGTTCTCCAATTTTTTTTAAATGCATTACTTATTAACTACATGGAATGTCCCCTAGTTTTGTATTATTTGAAAAAATAAATAACTGATTCACAAACAGTGAAGTACCTCAGGGATCTATTGTTGGACCAGTGTTTTTCAATATATTTATAAATATTCTGGAAAGGAATACAAGTGAGGTTATCAGATTTGCAGGTCATGAAAAATTATTAAGAGTAGTTAAATCACAAGTAGATTGTGATAAATTGCAGGAGGACCTTGTGAGACTGGAAGATTGGGCATCCAAAAGCAGATGAAATTTAATGTGGACAGTGCAAGGTGATGCATATAGAGAAAAGTAACTTATGCTTAGGTTACATGATGTTAGGTTCCATATTAGGAGCTACCACCCAGGAAAAAGATCTAGGCATCATAGTGGATAATACTTTAAAATTGTCAGCTCAGTGTGCTGCAGCAGTCAAAAAAGCAAACAGAATATTAGGAATTATTTGGAAGGGAATGGTGAATAAAACAGAAAATGTCATAATGCCTCTGTATCACTCCAGGGTGAGACTGCACCTTGAATATTGTATACAATTCTGGTCACCGCATCTCAGAGAAGATATAGTTGCATTGGAGAAGAATTATAGAAGGCTGACCAAAATGATAAAGGGGATGGAATGGTTCCCCTTTGAGGAAAGGCCGTTCAGCTTGGAGAAGAGATGGCTGAAGGGGAATATGATACCTAGGGGAACCTCTAAGAAATTTGCTAGTAGCACATTTAAAACAAATCAGAGAAAATTATTTTACACTCAATGCACAATTAAACTCTGCAATTTGTTGCCAAAGGTTGTGGTTAGTGCAGTTAGTGTAGCTTGTTTATAAAAGGTTTCGATAAGTTTTTGGAAGAGAAGTCCATTAACTGCAATTATCAAGTTGACTTAGCGAATAGCCACTACTATTACTGGTATTAGTAGCATGGGATCTACTTAGTGTTTGGGTACTTTCCAGGTCCTTGTAACCTGGATTGGCCATTGTTGGGAACAGGATGCTGGTTGGGATGGACACTTGGTTTGGCCCAGTATGGCAACTTCTTAGGTTCTTATGACTGGGTGAGGAAAGGAACATGGGTGCATGTGTATGAGAACTGGGGTGTGTGCTGTGTGAGCATTTGTGTGTATGTCAGACAGACAGAGAGGGAGGGAGTGAAATCATGTAAGCGTGTGTGTGGGTGAGAAAGGATAAAGTTTGCATGACTCCCTTTCCACAATCCATGACAACCCAGAGTGAATAGGAATCAAAAAATTTCATGAATGGAGAGCAGATTTTGTTTTAATTCTTATGTTTCATTCAGGCCGATTCCGTAAAAAGTGTGGGAGAGCCAGTGCTCTGTGTTGAGCGCCTGCTCTCCCGATGCGTGCCCAGGCAGGCGTTAATTTCTGAGAGAAAAATGTGCGGTTCTGCCGCACATTTTACTTTCTGTATTTTGGGTGACTAAATAATAGACTCATCAACATGTATTTGCATGTGATGAGCCCTAGGGATGTGAATCATTTTTCTGACGGATGAAAATATTGTATGATATTTTCTCATCTGTCAGATATCGGAGGGTCCCTGAAAGCGATAGGAAAACCCCACAAAATATTTGTGCGGTTTTCTTATTGTTTTGTGGGGAGGGAGGGGGTCGGGAAGAAAGGGCACACAGAAAAACAACCCTCAAACCCACTCTGACCCTTTAAATCGAATTATTTAGAATCCCCCACGCCATTTTTTAAGATGGTGCCTGCCATCCATTGCTCCTACCATGTGACAGGGGCTGGCCAATGGTACCGATAGCCCCTGTCACATGGTAAGGGCAAAGGGCCATCAGCGCCATTTTGTTTACTGGCAGCTGACGGCCTGAGAGTGGGAGATTGAACCCTGGACCCCACTGGACCATCAGATACTTTAGAAAGGTTTTTTGGGGGTCGGGAGGGTGGGGGATTCTAAATAATTAAATTTAAAGGGTCAGGGTTGATTTTTTTTCCTTCGGCTCAGGACAGCCGAACAAAAGCACTCAGAATCGCGGGCATCAAAGGTTTCCCTACCGGAAACGAGTCCGGTACCAATTCACATCCCTAATGAGTGCTATTAGTTTTGGGGAGTTGGCCTCACGTTTTCCATGCGCTATTACCCCTTACAGTATAAGGGGTAATAATAGCATGTGTAAAACTCACAACCAAACGGGGGCTAAATGGTGTGCTCGGCGAGCGCACAGTTCTGTATCAACCTGATTATGGGATATTTGATGCATCTGCTCTTTTGAAATATTATATTGGTATTTTAGGAAATTTAAAAACATTTTTATGAGGTTTAAATTATTGAATTTCAAGTTGCCTTGAAATATTAATGTTGTTTATTATTATGGTTTTATTATTACGATTCACATATTATATTTTTTTATTTTATTGTTTGTCAGTCTTCCAGTGTTCTGCATGTGAGACTAAGGGGAGGGATTCTGCTAATGTGTTGTTCCTGAGTAGGGATCTATAGCAGTCTTTTTTGTTCTGTGTTCAGTAAGTGGTGGTTTTCTAGAGCCTGTTGTAATATTTGCGGTGCTGTTCTTTTCTAGGTAGAGTGATAATGGTTTGAGTCCTGGGAGTTAATACTGTTTTGATACAGCATATTTGTTTCTTGGGGTAAATTGGGTCTTGGCAGGGTAAGATAACTATTATCGGACTGTGTAAGTATTATCCAGAAATACTATATGTGAGCTATTGAGATAATGTAGGCGCCATTTTCCGTACGGGAAACGATTCGCGGCGGGAAATCGTTCCCTGACCCCCGCTGGACCTCCAGGAACTTTTGGCCAGCTTGGGGGGGGGCCTCCTGACCCCCACAAGACTTGCCAAAAGTCCAGCGGGGGTCCGGAAGGACCTCCTGCCGTGGAATCGTGTTGTTCTATGGCCGCCGCCATTTTTCGGCGCCATTTTGGAAAATGGCGCCGGCTGAAGACAACAAGATTCAATAGCAGGAGCCCATTCCGGACCGCTGCCGTTCCGGACCGCCGCTGGACACCCAGGTTATTTAAGTCATTGGGGGGGGTTCGGGAGGGTGGGAGATTTAATTTAAAGGGTCGGGGGTGGGTTTTAGGGGGTTTTAGTGTGCCGGCTCACGATTCTAACGATTTTTCACGATATTTACCCCCCCCAAACGGCAACAATACGATTCCCTCCCCCTCCCAGCCGAAATCGATCGTTAAGACGATCGAGGACACGATTCACATCTCTAATAAATACAAGCATTTTTATTTTACACATAATTTTAGGCATTCAGGCATGTTCTGTTTTCCTAATAGGAGGTGTATTGGTATAAGTCTGGTTCAATATTTGCAGTATTGATTTTTCATAAATAGGGTTCTTGCTATTTGAGTGCTGTTCTGGTATGGGAAGTTTACTATATTATAAGTGTTTGTTCATGCCTTTCTGAGAGCTAAGCTCACATCCAAATCATGTTAAAATGGGCCTAATGCATATGAGTTCCAAATAACTTATGTGTCTTTGGGAGAGGGTGTTGAGGGAGTGAATCTGCAGGATCCCTGGGGAATGGAGTGTGGGAGAGGAGACGGAACTAAATGAGCAAGACTGCTAGTGACTTGGCAATGGCGGGGGGAATGAATACTCAGCTATAAATATTAGGGATGTGAATCGTTTTCCATATCGTCTTAACGATAGAAATCGTGTGGCAGGGCAAGAAAATCGTCTTAGGCACGTTTTTTCCGATTAGTGAAAATGATACAATTTGACACTTTTCAGGTCAGTTAAGGTCAGTTTAGGAATGAATATGTATTCCTATTGGCTGCCCTCTTATTTATTCATGTTACCAAGTTTCCTACTGACAGTATATGGGGGATGGGAAATGGAAACAGTTGGTAGCTTGACAAAACAAGTAATGTGATCAGTCAATGTGACTAGAACTTGTGCCCTAACCCTGATACCAGGGGTATTGTGATCTTCCTGCACACAGTGCCCTATTCCTATTAATACCAGGAGTGTTGTGATCTTCCTGCACACAGTGCCCTATCCCTAATACCAGGGGTGTTGTGATCTTCCTGCACACAGTGCCCTATTCCTGATACTGGGGGTGTTGTGATCTTCCTGCACACAGTGCCCTATTCCTGATACCGGGGGTGTTGTGATCTTCTTGCACACATCCCGGTATCAGGGATAGGGCACTGCATGCAGGAAGATCACAACACTCCTGGTATTAATAGGGATAGGGCACTGCATGCAGGAAGATCACAACACTCCTGGTATTAATAGGGATAGGGCACTGCATGCAGGAAGATCACAACACCCCTGGTATCAGGGATAGGGCACTGTGTGCAGGAAGATCACAATACCCCGGAGGAGTGAGGGTCAGGCAGCTCCCCCCTGTCTGTGAAGCCAGCCTCTCACTAGTAATGCAGGGAGGGGGCTGTCTCAGACTTCACCATCCTCCCCCCCCCCCCTCACCCACACACCATTCACTAGCTGGGACATGGGGGAAGTCAGGAGTGAGGGTCAGGCAGCTCCCCCCTGTCTGTGAAGCCAGCCTCTCACTAGTAATGCAGGGAGGGAGCTGTCTCAGACTTCACCATCCTCCCCCCCCCTCACCCACACACCATTCACTAGCTGGGACATGGGGGAAGTCAGGAGTGAGGGTCAGGCAGCTCCCCCCTGTCTGTGAAGCCAGCCTCTCACTAGTAATGCAGGGAGGGAGCTGTCTCAGACTTCACCATCCTCCCCCCCCCCTCACCCACACACCATTCACTAGCTGGGACATGGGGGAAGTCAGGAGTGAGGGTCAGGCAGCTCCCCCCTGTCTGTGAAGCCAGCCTCTCACTAGTAATGCAGGGAGGGAGCTGTCTCAGACTTCACCATCCTCCCCCCCCCTCACCCACACACCATTCACTAGCTGGGACATGGGGGAAGTCAGGAGTGAGGGTCAGGCAGCTCCCCCCTGTCTGTGAAGCCAGCCTCTCACTAGTAATGCAGGGAGGGAGCTGTCTCAGACTTCACCATCCTCCCCCCCCCCCCTCACCTACATACCATTCACTAGCTGGGACATGGGGGAAGTCAGGAGTGAGGGTCAGGCAGCTCCCCCCTGTCTGTGAAGCCAGTCTCTCACTAGTAATGCAGGGAGGGAGCTGTCTCAGACTTCACCATCCTCCCCCCCCCCCCTCACCCACACACCATTCACTAGCTGGGACATGGGGGAAGTCAGGAGTGAGGGTCAGGCAGCTCCCCCCTGTCTGTGAAGCCAGCCTCTCACTAGTAATGCAGGGAGGGAGCTGTCTCAGACTTCACCATCCTCCTCCCCCCCCCCCTCACCCACACCCCATTCACTAGCTGGGACATGGGGGAAGTCAGGAGTGAGGGTCAGGCAGCTCCCCCCTGTCTGTGAAGCCAGCCTCTCACTAGTAATGCAGGGAGGGAGCTGTCTCAGACTTCACCATCCTCCTCCCCCCCCCCCTCACCCACACACCATTCACTAGCTGGGACATGGGGGAAGTCAGGAGTGAGGGTCAGGCAGCTCCCCCCTGTCTGTGAAGCCAGCCTCTCACTAGTAATGCAGGGAGGGAGCTGTCTCAGACTTCACCATCCTCCCCCCCCCTCACCCACACACCATTCACTAGCTGGGACATGGGGGAAGTCAGGAGTGAGGGTCAGGCAGCTCCCCCCTGTCTGTGAAGCCAGCCTCTCACTAGTAATGCAGGGAGGGAGCTGTCTCAGACTGGTATCAGGGTTAGGGCACTGTGTGCAGGAAGATCACAACACTCCTGGTATTAATAGGGATAGGGCACTGTAAGAGATGACTGTAGTAGATTGAATAAAGATCTGATGTTTCTGCTCTCCTCACACCAAACAAAAACAACACACAAGCAGAGAAGCCCTTCTTACAAAGCTGAGCTAGTGAGTTAAGTAGGAGGAAAAGTAAACATACTTGTGCCAGTGTGGCTACTTAAAAAATACACTTACCAACAATCAATTACATATATTTGAACTGTGTACAGTTCCAGCCAGGACCACCTTTCTAAAATGCACAGTGATTGGCAAATTCAACATGCACTAGCATTTCAGGTGCCTGCTAACAAAAATAATAAACAAACAAGTTCTAGTCACGTGAGTGCTGATCATTACATTACTTTTTTTGTCAAGCTTCCAACTGTTTCCATTTCACATCCCCCCAACCATTACCTCAGTATTAGCCTTGGTAACATCAATAGATAAGAGCACAGCCAGCCAATAGGAATACATACATACATATTCATTCCTAAGTGACCTTTACTGACCTGGGAAGTGTGAACACTTTGTTTCATTTTCTGTTGGTGTTCGTTAGTTTCCAGTTCCATTTCCCATCCCCCCAACCATCACCTCAGTGGTAACCTTGGTAACATCAATAGATAAGAGGGCAGCCAGCCAATAGGAACACATATTCATTCCTAACTGACCTTCAGTGACCTGGAAAGTGTTTATTTGTATCATTTTCAGTTAGTGCGCACTAAATCGAGTTAGTGCGCACTAACGGGGAGTTAGTGCGCACTAACTCGAGTTAGTGCGCACTAACACGATTTAACGATTTTTAACGATAAATCGTTAGAATTTCTATTGTATCGTGTTCTATAACGATTTAAGACGATATAAACATTATCGGACGATAATTTTAATCGTTGAAAAACGATTCACATCCCTAATAAATATCACCACATACCACTGTTGAAACTCTTCTGCATCGGGTCACTAATTCATCTATCCATGGGAGGTGAGATAGAGAGAAGCAGAATCTTCCCTACCCTGGATCTAACGTTTTACAGGGATGCCCTAATTCTCTGTTAAGGGGCACCAAAGCTCTCACAAGGAAAGTCTCTGTTGTGATGCTGCTTGTGGACCTAGCTGCAAGCAGCCTCTCACCTTCAGCACAGCCTGGAGGCCATCACTGCTGCCGCTGACCACTGTTCCCTCACGGCCTGGAGGCTACTGCCATCCCTTCTCTGTGGCCTGGAGGTGGCTGCCATTTACGCTGCCGTCACTGTCTGCAGCAGGCCAGCCACCACCGACACTGCTGCCTTCCATGTGCCTGGGAGCCACCGCCATCTGTCTCCCTACATGGCCTGGAGGTCGCTGTCGATGCTGCCATCTTCGTGGCCTGGAAGCTGCCACAAATGCTCCTCTTCTACAGCCCGGATGCTGCCGCCAACCAGGTCTTCTTCTGCAGCCCGGAGGCCACTTCGGAGCTCCTCTTCTTGAGGCAGGGAGCCGCCGTCAATCTTCTATCTTTGCGTCAGGAAGCTGCCACAGCAAGGACACAGCTGCCGCTGTCCATGGTCCTGCCCCTCTCCTAGGTGCGCAGCCGCACCTCTCTTCTTCATTTAAAGGGCCCACGGTGGGCAATCCTCCGCGGCTCCATTTGATGATGTTTCCAAGGTGTCTCCTCTTCAGCCCTATAAGAAGGGCCTGCCATCAATCTGTCTTCATCTTTGCAAGGAGCTAGCCTGCTCCTGGATTCTCCTCTGTTCCAGCTCTTCATTCCAGGAGGCTCTGAATTTCATCTCTTCTTCTTCAAGGCACTCTGTTCTTCATGGGAATTCCCTTGTCTTCATTTTTGGTTCCTGATCCTTCATCTCCATCTTCGTTTGCACTTGCTGGCCTCTCATCAGATCCTGCATCCTCGTCCATGCTGTCTTCAGATGTTCTAGTCTTCAGATGTTTCTAGTCCTGATGATCCCAGTCAAAAAGCTGATGTTCCATGGTCCGTATTTCAGATGACCCTGATGTCCTCATCTCCAGAGGTCCCTGATGTCCAGATGTCCTAGATGTCCAGATGCCCCAATGTCCTGGTGTCCAAATGTCCTGGTGTCCTGATGTACCTGGTGTCCTACGTTCCATTCCTAATCCTGATGTCCTCTTCATCAGCTCTTCATCCAGCCTCATGGTTTCTTTCATCCATCCTTCCTGGCGTGACTGTCATGGTCTGTGGCCAGCCCATGGGGGACTGTGTAGGGTGTTTCGTGGCACAAGGCCTAACTTCATATCTGCAGTGCAAGCCTCCAGAAGTCCCTTGTTTTTAATATTCCTGAATCCGAGTTCTGAGTTTCAAGTTCTGAGTCTTGAATCCTGAGTCTTGTATCCTGTTCCCGGTCTTCGGAGTACCTCATGCCTGCTTCTGTCCAAGACCTAGACTCTAGCTGGATCCTGCTCTGTTTCAGTGTGATCTGTGACCTGCCATGGGCAGCTGTGTAGGGCGTGCCTCAGTGCATGTTTCTCCTGAATCTAAGTCATGTTTCCGGATCCATGTCTTCACTTCTTCTCTGGAGTCTGCTTCATTTCCGGCATGGTCCATTACCAGCCATGTGTGGCTGTGTAGGGCGTGCTGCGGCGCAGTTCTCAGTCCGTACTAATACTTGTATCCTGAGTACTTTTTTGACTATCCTGAGTCCTCATCTGACTATCCTGAGTCTTCATCCACAACTGACCATCCAGTATCTTCATTCATATCTGAGCAGCCTGAATCCTTGTTCAGGTTCTAACTCTCCTCAACTCTTCCAAGTCTCCAAGCCTTCTCGCCTCATCCAAGTTTCCAAGTACTCTTGTCTTAATCCAGTTTCAGTACCATCGCCTGTCCTCGACATCTGTCCATCCAGTCTCACCTGCCATCCCAGGCAGCTGGTCCAAAAGAGCTATTGAGTGGCTGGAGGGCTACCCCAGAGACCAGCATTGCATTGCTTGGTCTCTCCCAGTGTGTTTAGGTTTGGCAGAGGGCCGCCCATGCTTGGATATGTCTTGCCTGCCTCGGCGCTTCCATGGAGCTCCTCTGCAGTCACGCCATGGTCCAAGGGCACACCAGTCTCCCTGGAATCAGGACCAATCCCTAGCACTCCCTCAACAGTCTCCAAAAGGTGTCTTCAAAGAGTAAACAATCCAAATTTGATGTGAAGGCTTGTCTGATGTATCGGTATATAAAACCCAATAAACCATTAAACCATTACTCCATCAAAATGAGTGAAAGGGCTGACCCTAGAGGGGAAATTAAGAAAATCTAACAAAATGTGCAGAGCACATTCACTCTAACCCAAATAAAATCCACAACTAAAATCCATGCCCTAAAATGATGGCAAGAGTTTATAAACTGCTAGCGCACACCATCTGCTGCTCCCTCTTGGGAGAGTCATGCTCAAACCTCTCAGAACCTCCCCAGCTAGCTGGTATACTCCTTTTGGTAAGGAATCCAGGCATTCCTTACATATAGTTTGTATCTCAGAGTGCTCCATAGAGCATCATGCAATTCAGATACTCAGAACTGAATTTAAATATGAAAGGCAGCAACAGGAGGAACCACTTTTAGAGTATGAGGGAGACAGGGATTGGGGAGCCCAGCAAGAGAAATGTGAAAGGGTGGAGGGAGAGTGGTTACAGCTCTGTAGACAGAGGGAGGTGAGAAAGGCCTCCTTTTAGTTAACCCTGCATCAATCTCATGATTTAGCACCATGGCAGCCTGCATGCTTATACTATCTTCTCATTCATCTCTTCTGCTAGTCTGGGTCCCAATTCCAGCTTTCCTGCTTGGGGTAGAGATCGTCCTCTCCCACCTCCTCCTTACGGCACTAATTGAGCACAGTCCTTTTGGGGGGTGAGGTGAGAGAGAGGTGCTATGAGGAAGGTCTAGTAATCTGAATTGTAATAGACAGGTTTTGTTATTGCTATTACTGGGCACTGTATAAATTGTTCAAAAACTGATGTTTCAGTCTCAAACTGCAAGGTTGGCCACCCTTCTGTTTATCTAGTGGAGGTACAAATCTCCAGGGATAATCACTCGATTGTTCATAATTTTCAGTTCTGGTAGCCTGTGGGTTTAATTTCTTTCAGCGAACTTTTGTCACTGTAAATACAAAAATAAAAATGTAATTTAATATTTTTGTGTTCACCCTTTCTTCAGTAAGTTTGCTTTCTACTTCATCTATAAGGAAACCTGGAACATCATTTAACTTTTAGCTGAAAAAGTCTACCCTTATTTACAATTAACAGTATAATTTTCTGTAGCCTGCAGTAATGATTATGATTAATACTGGTTTAATGTTGCACTGCAGACTTTTCCTGGTAATGTTACTATGATTCTGCTTTAATTAAATACAAGAAGAGGGAGTGTGCATTAAATATGCCAGTGTTAATGTACCACAGGCCAAATTCTTCTGTTCCGCCCACATGAATGAATGTTCTTGTTGTTTTATGTGCGGCTGAAAACCAAATGGATTTTTATAATTGATTTGGTATAAAAGCATATTCCTCCAGTTCAATGAGATTGAAAGCTAGTGCACCAAGTTATGCAGGCAGCAACAAAACACCTCATTATAATTATAAAACAAATTCAATACATGCATTTGCTAATGCAAAACATGACTGGAGCCTTACCCACACATAAAAATAGCAGTCTTTTCCTAACAAAATAAATATAGAAAGAAGCCAAAGGAAACACTCATCAATTTCTATAGTATTGACTTTGGCATTGCATTCACTCACCCAATACCAAAAGTAAAAGCATTGCTTTATTCATCCATTAAGATGTAGGATCTTGACTGTGTACAGCAAACATCTTTGTTCCTAATATATAGGACAAAGAAGTGCAGATTTTATTTTGCATTGATTAAAACTTCGTAGTGATATTTAGGAAATGCACTTTTGTGAAGAGTGCAGAGGAAACTTTGAAATGTACAAAAGAAATGAAATATTATTGTCCTGTTTAAAAGGATAATATATCCCTATTCTAAAGTTGCAGCAGAAAATAACTATAAGGTCATTGATAGCCTGAAATTTTGGGGCAGAAAATGCTTAAAAAAATAGATGTTTATTAAAGGAAGCAAAAAAAAAAAGAATATCTGAAGAAATTCATTTGAATGTTTAAAAAAGTGTTTCAAATAAATGCTAACTGCAGTTACTTTGTCGACATGCCATGTCATCTGACAGCACTGTGGTTTTTTTTTACTTAACACATATCAGTAACTTTTCTCCTTCCCATCTATAATGCTGGTATAGCAAGAATGTAAAAATTGCAATTGGTAAAAATGAATCTAATAATGTTCAAAGGGCCTGATTTAGTAAGGCTTGTTTCCTCATTCTGAGTCTATCAGTATTGGTAAATCAAGTCCTATATATGATCACTTAATTCCTATATGCCTATATATTTAATATAGTTATGAAGTGAAGCTTTTCATGCAATTATTGTGATTCCACTGCAATGGTTAACTCCCCTTTTTGGTGCATCTGTTTTATGAAAGCTTATTTATATACTCAGACTGTTTTCTGGCAAATGTCTCACAAATCTTTCTAGACTGTCAATTCTAAACAAATCTCTTTGGTTGCATGCTCTAATTATTGTTTCCTGGAAGAAAAATATCACTTGTAGTCCACAGGGCCTATTTATCAGGTTTTGATAATGCATTAACATGTTAACACTGAGACTTCAGTAGTCAGCCAGCATCGTTTTGCCTTTGGGTATCAGCAGCTCAGTTTGTCCCTGCCACTTTTATACACAGAATTCCACATGATAACGATGATGTCTAGGTAGTACGAATGGTTGGTTGGGGCCTGTTTGACATTTTGATTGAGGGGTAAGGTTTGTGCTTGGGGAAAAGGAGAGCCCCAGCTCATTTGAGACTATTTTGAATTGCATTTCTGGAGGGCAGGACTAACTAAACATTGCTCCTTTGCCTAAAGACCTCAGCCTGCTCTGAGGTTAGAGGATCATGGAGCCGATGAGATAGATTTTTAAAGCATTGTTTGTGCACAAATGGCCACCTATGTGTGTATGCGGGCCACGTGCGAGCAACACAAATTTTAAGAAGCTGCAAAGTACGGGCGTACATACCCATGCGCACATAGAGGGTGGAAAATGGGCAGGGCTTAGGAATTCTGGGGTGGAGCCAAGACTTAGGCGTGTAACTCCAAATTTTAAAAAAGCTGACCATGGCGTGCATGCGTGTGTTATCTGCATAACTTTACTGCTGGTCCTGATGAGGAGCAAGTCTGGAGATCTCAAGTTTTAGGGCTTTCAGTACAGGTTTGGGGTCAAGTGGGAGGCTTACAGGATGAAGAACCAGAGGGATCTTGAAAACCTCAATATCAACTAGACAAACTGGTGGACAGATTGTAAAAACTAGTTTTTCCCTCACACAAACATGTTTTTAAATACGCCTGCATATGCACTAGAAATCTGCTAAAGCCCTAGCAGAAATACATGCGGGACATTTACTCAAGCTGCCTCTTAAGACTACGCACACACATATGTGTGGTAGGGGGATTTTAAATGATACGCGTATACTTGCGTGCATGATATAAAATTACAGTGTATCTCCACTTGCGAGCCAATACATGCATTTATGGTTCCACACACATTCCTTTTAAAATTAGCCAGTAAGGTGGCAAAATTATTTTAAAGTCAGATGGGGGCAGGGGTTTTTGATGTTGGTGGGGCTTAACTATAGCTCTACTGGGTGTGGGGTGAGGGAAGGGGAATATTCTGGGGCAGGCAAGGAAGATCTTTAATTTGGGGCCAAGAAATTTGAAATCTAGAGAAATAAACTTTGGACTACATGTCTCTTTGGGCATCTTGATTGGAAGGGTTGCTCCAAGAGCACATTAGCCTGTTGATGTTTTCAAGGGTAAGGAAACAACATCACTGGAGAGGTCATTGAATTTCAAAGGAATAAAATGGATTGTGAAGGTTATCACAATATGTGTTACTATATTTAAATATTAATGAGCTACTTTGCATACATTTGCATGTGATGCAGCTCATTAATATTTAACTTGCACTGGGTCAACTTTGCTTTGCAATATCAACAATGTTTGTATTAGTGTTGCTGATATAACATGATCATACATTTTCGATATGCATTAAATACCAAAGTTAGGGGGTTATTTTACAAGCTGCATTATGGGCTTTTCGCATGTGTTAAGGTATTTTTCACATGTGAAAAGCATCATAACGCATGGTGCAATGCTAATTTAGAAAAAGGGTGGAGTTTTATCACATTTTTAGTCTTTTAAGCTGGGGAGGGGGAGAGAGAGAGTGAGAGAGACTACCTATAAGGTCCTCATAGTAGTTAGGTATTTATTAGGGATGTGAATCGTGTCCTCGATCGTCTTAACGATCGATTTCGGCTGGGAGGGGGAGGGAATCGTATTGTTGCCGTTTGGGGGGGTAAAATATCGTGAAAAATCGTTAAAAATCGTGAAAAATCGAAAAAATCGAAAAACCGGCACATTAAAACCCCCTAAAAACCCACCCCCGACCCTTTAAATTAAATCCCCCACCCTCCCGAACCCCCCCCAAATAACTTAAATAACCTGCGGGTCCAGCGGCGGTCCGGAACGGCAGCGGTCCGGAACGGGCTCCTGCTCTGAATCTTGTCGTCTTCAGCCGGCGCCATTTTCCAAAATGGCGCCGAAAAATGGCGGCGGCCATAGACGAAAAAGATTGGACGGCAGGAGGTCCTTCCGGACCCCCGCTGGACTTTTGGCAAGTCTCGTGGGGGTCAGGAGGCCCCCCACAAGCTGGCCAAAAGTTCCTGGAGGTCCAGCGGGGGTCAGGGAGCGATTTCCCGCCGCGAATCGTTTTCGTACGGAAAATGGCGCCGGCAGGAGATCGACTGCAGGAGGTCGTTCAGCGAGGCGCCGGAACCCTCGCTGAACGACCTCCTGCAGTCGATCTCCTGCCGGCGCCATTTTCCGTACGAAAATGATTCGCGGCGGGAAATCGCTCCCTGACCCCCGCTGGACCTCCAGGAACTTTTGGCCAGCTTGGGGGGGGCCTCCTGACCCCCACAAGACTTGCCAAAAGTCCAGCGGGGGTCCGGAAGGACCTCCTGCCGTCCAATCGTGTTCGTCTATGGCCGCCGCCATTTTTCGGCGCCATTTTGGAAAATGGCGCCGGCTGAAGACGACAAGATTCAGAGCAGGAGCCCGTTCCGGACCGCTGCCGTTCCGGACCGCCGCTGGACCCGCAGGTTATTTAAGTTATTTGGGGGGGGTTCGGGAGGGTGGGGGATTTAATTTAAAGGGTCGGGGGTGGGTTTTAGGGGGTTTTAGTGTGCTGGCTCACGATTCTAACGATTTATAACGATAAATCGTTAGAATCTGTATTGTATTGTGTTCCATAATGGTTTAAGACGATATTAAAATTATCGGACGATAATTTTAATCGTCCTAAAACGATTCACATCCCTAGTATTTATATACCTCGATAGGAGGCCCACCTATTTACTCGAGGTGAGGTTTAGATATTAGTGTAGGGGTTAGGGGCCACTTTGACATTCAGAGTGAGACGTACGAACAGAACAGTGCTCTCTTGTGAAGATTTGATGTCCTTTCGAGTGAGGAAACTCAACCAAAGATGAGATTTGTACAATGTTCTTTCAACCTAGCTTGATCAACTGCCTCTTTTGTAAAGTCCCAGGGCTTTACGCGCATCACCAGGCTTTATAAAATAGGTCCAGCATGCGAACTCCCCCTTCGTGCGTAGGGCTTTGAAAATCCAGCCCTATGTGTGATTCTCTCAGTATATGCACAAATGGGAAAGGCTAAAAGTGGTGGGGAATGGGTGGGATATGGGCGGGATAGGGATAGGACATGGGTGGTCCGGATATGTAACATGAAATGTGCGTGTAATTATTTACATACACAAGTGTGCACCGGGGTCCCCTACTGCATAATTTTTCTTCTGCTATGGATGGCATGTAAGTAATGAAACAAAACAAATGAGGTTAGTTAGTGGGGTTTTAAGGGTTGGGGCTAAAAGGGTAAAAAGGAAGCATATTAACTAGTGGGGTTATGAAGTCTTATCCTTTACCTGGGTGAACTGGGAATGGACTATGGAAACAGGTAATTGAGTGGGCTCGTGTATCTAATAAAATCCCCCTACTTACTTGGTAGAGCCTGCATTTGCGAGCACCTGCACATCCATATAAAATTGCAAGCACATGTTAGCGCATACAGCCGATTTTGTATTATATGTGCGTATGTTATAAAACTTGGCTGCATTTCTGGGCGCGAGTCGGCATACGCTCGTACGTGTGCATCCACGTGGCTGTTTCAAATTTGCCGTCCTAGCCTCCCATATCTTCATGGACATGCAGATATTCTGCCATGGCATGATATTTCCAAATCCTCTGCTTCTCTTTTCCATTTTTGGCTTTGCTACCTTTCATCAGTCATATCCACCTCCTTAACCTACTTTCCTATCCTTCCTCTCCAAATGTTCTTTCTCATGCCTCACCCCTTACACCTGTTCTAGTCTCTACCTCACTTTCCTATATCTTTCCCTTTTACTTCTCTATATCTTTTTTTTTTTAAAGAAGAAGTGAGGCCATAGCCCAACCAGACTGGGGTATCATTTCTTTTTTTATGTGATAAGTCTCAATAGTATCCTAAAACATCAGCAGAGTGTTTTTATTTTTATTTTTTTATCTAAGCCAATCTTAGATAAAGCAGCAATATATAGAAAAAAAAGAAACAAAAGGAAAAGTAGCATGAGATCCATTCTCAAGGGACCAACTGTAATTTTAAATTAAACAACGTACTCAATAGATCCTCAAGACACTAGAGTTGTGACTCAGTTTGGCCTGTAGGGTCTAAGGTATAAGCAACATTAATAGCAATGGTGGCATCATGAGAAGTACAGTTCAGATGATTACATTTCTTATGGGGTTGAATGGCTTATTGTATTATATTTCCTACCATAAAGAAACCTAAAATGTCCCAGGTCAAGGCAAGTGCTGAAGGCAAAACACCAAGTAGAGTGCTGAAAATATACTATTAGGAAACAAAAAGCTTGCACAAATCTAGGTTGAATGAAATAGGCAGCCTTGCCTTTTCTCAGGGCTGAGGTAGCATAACATAACTGAGAAACTGAAGGGGTAATATTTAAAAGGGTAAGAGTTAAAGGATTTGAAACCTATTGGTGGGTAAGTCAAGGGATGGGTGACAAGAGTAACTTAAAAGTCATGTAGCAGGTCTAGAGGATATTAGAAGTGGTTACGATAAGAAGGCATTAAAAGGAATGATGACCGAGGATCAACAGAAAGGCATCTAAACCAGAGCTACAAGGAACCAGTGAAACACTCACTTTTGGTGAAGATTGGCAGCAGCAGCAACTGCTGCAGTAGTGAGAGAGGAGCCCAATGTTAGGAACAGAGGGAGCCTCTGTGTAACATAAGACGTGCCAAACTGGGCCAGACCACTGGTTCATCCAGCCCAATATCCTGTCAATGACAGTGGTCAGCCCAGGTCACTTGAATGTGCCTGTCAGATCACAAATGGGAAAGCCGATTCCATGTTATAGTAAATAACCATTCCCTATTAACTTGTTCCACAGAATGTTTAAATCTCTATCACATCTCCTTCTCTGTCATCTCTTCCCCAGGCTAAAGAGCCCTAACCTGTCGAGCTTTTCTTCATAAAGAGGCTGATACATCCCCTTAAGTATTTTTGTCAACTTTCCTTGTATCTTTTCTAATTATACTTTTTTTTGAGATGTCAGAACTACACACAGTACTCTGAGTTTGATCACATTATGAATCAATATAGAGGAATTATAATATCCTCTCTTTTGTTCATTATTCCTTTCTGAATAATTCCTAGTTTTTTGGGTTTTTTTTGCTTTTGTTGAGCCTCTGCTACTTGCTGAGCTGATGATTTCTAAGTGTTGTCCAGCTTCCAGAATCTTTATGCTGAGTCACAACTTGCACTATGGAAGCCAGCATCGTGCACGTATAGCTTGGATTTTTTTTTTCTCTATGTGTAGTTGTACTTCACTTTGCACTTGCTACATTCAATATCATCTACCTAATTCCCCAGTCCACAAGTTCCTCTTGTAATTCCTCACAATCAACTTGCATTTTCACCACTTTAAATAACTGTACCATCTGTAAACCTGACTAGCTCACGCTTTGCTTCCTTTTCCAGGTTATTAATGAATAATATTTTAAAAACTAGTTCCAGCACAAATCCCTGAGGTGCTCCATTACGATCTTCCCTCCATTTGGAAAACAAATCATTTAATTCTACTCTGTTTCTAATCTTTTAACCCAGTATTTCCAAACCTTCTCCTGAAAGCATACCCAGCCAGTCAGGTTTTCAGGATTGCCACAATGAATATGCTTCAGATAGATTTGCATACCCTGGGTTTCCAATATATGCAAATTTATCTCAGGCATATTCATTATGGATAACCTGAAAACCTGACTGGTTATAAGTGCCTCAAGGAGAGGGTTGGGAATCATTGGGGCCGATGCTCAGCCAAGCGCACAGTTTAACCAGCTGTCAGATACAGGTTAAATAGACACTAATCCACATCCTAATGCAATAAGGGGTGGATTAGCGGCCCTAGCACCTCCTTGCTAGCGCGACCCCTTAATTTGCGTATTGCATGGCGCCGCCCCTTGTGGACAACATGCGTGCATTAAGAAAGCAAATAATATTGCATTGGCCCCATTGTTTGAACCAATTCCCAATCCATGATAGGACACTGCCTCCTATCCCATGTTTTTTTATATTTTCTTAAGAGTTTCTCATGAAAGACTTTGTCAAATGCTTTCTGAAAACCTAGGTATGCTGCATCATTCACATCTTTATTTATTCCCTCAAAAATGTCTAATAGATTGACTTCCCTTACCTAAATCCATGTTAGCTTATAGCTTTTCCTCTTTAAAACATGTCTATCCATACAGAGAGTGATTTTTTTCTTAATAGCTTCCACCATGTATAGGCACACTGGTTTGTAGTTTCCTGGATTACCCCTGGAGCCCTTTTTAAAAGTTAGCATTACATTTGCTACTCTCCCAACTTCAGACACAGTCCCAAATTTTTATTTGAGATTACATGTTCTAGCTTTTGCAGCAGGCTCTCTTTATCATCACACAGAAGTAAGAATAATCAGAGCTATATCACTGAGCTATTTCAATGCTGCTGCTGCTGCTCCATTGTTTGAGCAGCTCTGAGACTCTTGGCCAGGCAGAGAAGGTGCAGGAGAAGGGAGAGTGCAAAAGAGAGAGAGAGAGAGAGCGCTAGGTCATAGTCTTGGAGAGGACTGGCAAAGCAGCCAAGTCAAGCAGGCTACTAACTCTGTGATGAGAGAAGAATTACCTGTTATGTAGCCTTGCACCACAGTCAGTAGCAACCAAGGAATAAATAAAAAATAAAATCAAGTAAACTGGGTGCAGTAGCAATGAATGGTATATAATAGCAAAGGCATGAGCAGCAGTATTGCATGCAGGCAACTCTTCATCTTTTCAATGCAAATTATTGAGTTTTACAAAAGTTGCCAGTCCATAAATACAGCTTAATCTTTGTACCATAATGTTTGAAATTGCAACTTAAGGAAATATGTTTTTGAGGAATATATTTGGGGTCATTTAGAAACTCACTAAATTAAGTTGCAGGGCTTTTCAAAGGGGTATTAAGGGTTGACAATAGGGGTGTGCATTCGTTTGCAACGTATTGGCAATCCGCAACGTATATGCCATATTCGTTGTATTCGTGGGGGTCACGAAACGTATGGCGAACCCCCACGAATACAGCGTATCACTAACGAATAAACCCCCACCCTCCTGACCCCCCAAGACTTGCCAAAAGTCCCTGGTGGTCAAGCGGGGGTCCTCGAGCGATCTCCTGTACTTGGGCTGTTGGCTGCCAGTATTCAAAAATGCCGCTTCAAATGCGTAAATGGAGGGGGGATTTTAAAAGCCACATAAGCCGATGCATTTGCCCATTTTCCCAGTTCATTCCTAGTTTGCCCAGGTAAGAGATAGGACTTCCTAACCCCCCCCCCCCCCCCCCCAGTTAAATAGCCTCCCTTCTCCTCTGTTAGCCTCGTTCCTTAACCCTACTGGTCTTTCCATTTTTTTTTGTTGTTGTTGTTTTATGACTTATTCGCCAGCCATAGCAGAAGTAAAGCCGTGTGGAAGGGGACCCAGTGCGCTTTTGTGCACATAAGTGTGTGCTTTTTTCATTGTGAAATCCAGGAATGCCCATGCCCCACCCAGACCACACCCATGCCCTGTCCCCCTTTTCAGAATTTTTGATTTGTGCATACAGAGGGAGCTACATGTGTACTCAGGTGACTTTTAAAATCTGCTTGACGCACGCTAGTCTGATGTATTTGTGTATCTCCCGGTTTTGGCAGGTGCAGGCTTTTAGAATTCAAAAACTCTTAGGGAGGATAAATCCCAACATACACCTTTATAAATGGTAGGGGATGTATCACTTTAGTTTGTGAGCTGTACATTGGAGTTTATCCTCATTCTACTCTTATTATTATGTAGTAGTGGTTTAATTGTTAACCACTAATGTTTTCCCTTCAACCTGTTTGTGTGCACTCTTTGTTTTTTCTAATAATATGCATTTCATATCATGTTTTGTACACTACTTTTTTTTTTTTACATCCAGTGAATTACTTGGCCTAACTGTGTAATTAAAATTGGTGAATGTTATATCAGAATTAAAAGAATAGATTACCGTTTGCCCCATTCTATTTAATTCTTCATATTCTCAGAGAATCTGCCATTTAATGTGGGAGAATTAAAGAACATCTGCAGTATAAGAGGAGAACACCACACTCTGTACAGCAAGGACAAATACATTTTATATTCTCCAGTAGTCTCTTTCATAGTAATTGCCTTTCCTCTTCAGAATTTTATAGTCTAGAACAGGTTGGACACAGTAGTGTTTTTTAAGTAGAAGGAAGAGTGACAGTATTCAGTCTGATTTTGAGAAATCCTTCAGCTTGCTCATCAGTATTCAAGAAACAGGCTTGAATAGTGCTGATGCCAGCTCCCGGACAATAGAAACGGAAGTTAGTGACATTCCCAGAGCTATAAGTTCTGGCAGAGTGCTTTTCATGATTGTACACTATAGCAATCTTCTTGAAGCCTGAATAGTTAATCAGATCTTCCTTTCCTTTCCAGTCTTCCCTTTCCTTTGACTACTGAGTTCTAAGTTAACAACTCACTGGTGGGCACCAAGTAATGATGAGTCAATAGATCTTCTGATAACAAATGGAATTCAGTCCAATATATCTACAGCACAGTCCTAGCTGATGTCTCCTACTATCTTGGTCTGAAACTAATTTTAAATGTATTTGCTGATGGTGGGGAAACTGTTCATGTTACATTTTAAAATTGGCTTTAAACCAGTTTAAGAACTTATTGTGCAAGAAAGTTAAATGAGCATTGTACTATATCTATTTTCCCACAATGTATTTAAAACTAAATTCAACAATTGCATTTCGTGATGGTTGAAGACAGATGATTTTTGCAGTTTCAGACTTGTTTCCATCCTCCTTGAGTAAGAATAATTTAATAAGAACTGTCTATACTGAAACCAGAATAAAAAACATTCATTAGAGGCTATTTTATCAAGAATTTTACCCTACGCACAGAATAAGTGACGTTCTTTTAAAAATAGGACTCAGTCAGAATAAAACATTTCAGCATGCATTATTTCCTAACATTAATAATTTAAAAATTGTCAGCAGTGAACATGGATTGGAGTGACATGAGCCATTAATCATGAAATAAAGAGTTGTGTCAAAAATGTGTGCATAGGTGGACATTTCACAAGACAGAATCAGTCAAAAATATATTTTCTCTTTCTATCAAAATAAAATTGCCTTGGGCAAATATCTCTAGAAGGCCATAGAATTTTGCAGGATATAGGCAAAATATCTCCAGATGGGTGAGAATGTTGCAGATCATAGTCATTTGGGTAAAAATTAGTTGACTTTAGTTACCATGGTTTTTTTTTTATTATTATTTACTAGGTTTTCTATTTAACTCTCAAAGAGCATGATTCAAGCATATAAGAATGTCAGAATATAAGATATTCCCTGTTGGGTCAGACCAAAGTTCCCTCAAACACAGCACTCTGTCTCCATCAGTGGCCACTCTGGGTCACTAGGAAATACATGGAAGATGCCAAAGAATGGACTCATTCCTTGTTGCTCACTCCCAGGTGGCTCTGGCTCATTCCCAGCAGCAACTCTCCCAAGTCTACCTAGCTATTAATTGTTTATTCACCTTTCCTCCAGGAACTTGTCCAAACCCCTTTAAAATTCAGACATGCTAGGTGCTTTCACTACATTCTCCAGTAACAAATTCAACAGCTTGATTTTGGATTGATTGGAAAAATATTTTCTTCAATTTGTTTTAAATCTGCTGCTTGTTAGTTTCATGAAGTGCCCCATAGTCTTTGTACTATATGAAAGAGTAAATAATCATACCCTATTTACCTGTTCCACCCCACTCATGGTTTTACAAACCTCAGTCATATTGCTTTTCAGCATCTCTTCTCCATGCCAAGGATTCTTCACCTGTTTAGCCTTTCTACCCTCTTTATCATTTTTGTTCTTCCTCCCTGTAACTTTTCTGGTTCTGCTATATCTTTCTTGAGCTAGGGCAACCAGAACTACCCACAATACTCCAGCTGTAGTCACAGCATGGATTCATACAGATTCTCTAAACATTTCTGAATAGTTCTTAACATTCCATTTCGTTTTCTGACTGCTACAGCACACTGACCTGAGATTGTCAACATATTGTGCACAAATTATACAAGCTCCTTCTCCCTTGTGGTTACTCCTATTACAGAATCCTGTATTGTGTATATAATTAGGATTATTTTTCCCTATGAGCATCACTTTGCACTTATCTACATTAAATTTCACCTGCCGTGTACATGCCCAGGTCCCTAGTCTGGCACCATCATTCTGTGGTTGTCAGTCCACTTGTGATTTACATCTTTGAATATTTTTCTGTTATCTGAAAATTTGACCTCCTCACTCATAGTACCCTTTCCCAGATCATGTATGTTGTTATATCTGTGGACCCTTGAGCTGAGGCAGGATTGGCTGTACCTGCAGAGAAGAGCCCTGCAGATTCCAACCATGGGCAGGCAGACTCAAGCAAGGCAGAGACCATTCACATATATCAGGCCTTGTTTTCCTCAGGTTGAGCTTTTAGGTGCCTGGGCCAGCATGACTTAGGTGGGGTTGTACACAGGGTCCAGGCAAGAGTCAGAGACAGGCAGCAATCATGCATATCCGGTGTCAGGAAATTGGCAGAGGCAAGAAGCAGTTAAGTAGATCCAAGGTCCAAGTCATGTCAAGCCAGGAATCTGGCCGAATAGGAGCAGCAGGATGGATAGGCAGGGTGGATAGGTGAGGGCAAGAACAGGTGGCAATGTGGCAGGAACAGACAAGGATGAAGACAAAAGACAAAACTGGAGACAGCTGGATGAAGACTGAGGGCAGGCTGGATGAAGAATGAAGACAAGGCTGGAACAAATAATGAGCAAATTGCACTACTAGGCAGTAGCTGGATCTGTTGCTGAGGTTATTTGGGAGCTGCACTGTTATAGGAAATGTCATCTCCAGGGGCAGTGGGGCTTTTCCTGCTGTGGACCCTTTAAAGGCTGAGAAGAGATGTGCGCACTCCTATTGGGAGGTGCGGCACACTAGAGTCGGCGGCATCCTACCACATGATGGGCCAGTGGCATCTCGCTGCATTTGAGAGAAGTGTCTCGCTGCGCAGTGGACTAATGGTGCTTTAATGCAATGGGGATGAAGTGGCTGGGCCTGGGTCAGGAGGTAATGGCAACAATTCAAGGAGTTAGCCCACGGACTGCCAAATGTACCAGCACCCTCATATTAAGCCCCCCTCCCTGAGGCTTTAGGTTTCCTGGGATACTGCTAGTGAAAGCCTTTCAAGAGGTTTCGTCCAAAAATTTTGGATTATGGCTCTTCTGGGCCATAGTTTTTCCAAGAAATTAGGTATTCAACCTTTTCTCCCCTTCGGCAGGAATCCAGGATTTCTTGGACTTCATGACTCATCTCCATCAGCCGAGATTCTCTGGGATTCAGGCAGCACTCTGGAGGGCCAAGAAAGTATCACAGGCTTGAGAAATGAAACTTGAAACATGTTATGGATGTTTTACATGGGTGGAAGCTTTAGCTGGTATATGATGGGGCCCAGCTGTCAGAAAACAGAAAATGGCCCAAAATAGCACGGTGCCAGGTGGATTAATGGAAGTCATAAACATAAGTGGTGGGTACTGAGCCAGATCCTCTCTCCTATTTTGAATTGGGGGGGGGGTGGTCTTCTTTGGGTATCTGCCATTCTCTTGGCTTGGGCGATGGCTTTCTCAATCAGTTGGTTGGTCCGATCCCATAGTTCATGCAATTCCTGGGTGAAGAAGTGAGCCGCTGGTGATGGAACTGTCACAGGCAACGGCAGAAGAAGTAAAGGCTGTTTCTCATAAACCAAATGGAAAAGAGAAGAACACGTGGCTGTGTTGACATAATTATTATGGGAGAAATTGGCCCAAGGTAGAATAGAGGCCCAGTTGTTATGGCATTAATTAAAATATGAGTGAAGGAAGGTTTTAAGGTGCAGTTGATTCACTCTGCTTACCTTGTGGGAGTCTGATGCCAAACATTTTGCAGAGAGCATGCCAGTCCTCAAAGTAAAGAGTACTCCTCTGTCTAACAGTATGTGTTTCAGTAGTCCATGTAGGCGGAAAACGTGAAGGATGAAGAGGCATGCCCATTCCAGAGCAGATGGAAGGCCAGGTAATGGGATGAAGTGTACCATCTTGGCGAAAAGATCAGACACCACCAATATTACAGTGGCACCATTAGAAATGGGCAGGTCCACAAAAAAGTCCATGGACAAGTGGGTCCAGGCTCCCTGAGGGCTGGCAACATTTTTTAGCTCTTTCAGAACCCTGGGGTGGACTGGATGGTATACACCCCAGGGTTATGAAAGAACTAAAAAATGAAATTTCAGACCTATTTCAATTAATTTGTAACCTATCATTAAAATCGACCATTGTACCTGAGGTCTGAAGGTGGTCAATGTAACCCCAATATTTAAAAAGGGTTGCAGGGGAGATCCGGGAAACTGTAGACCAGTGAGCCTGACTTCAGTGCCATGAAAAATCATGGAAACTGTAATAAAATCACAAAACATTTGCTTGCCAATTATTTTCTGCATACAATATAAATTAGCCACCATCGTGCATTCTCTCATTAATAACTTACACTCTCCTTGGATAAATGCCATAATGAAAATACACATTTCTACTTTAGCACTGAGTTCATCTAACTAGAACCTCTTAGACATTCCTCCTCTGAAGCTATTCTGTTTAGATGAAACCAGAGAATATGCCTTCTCAATAGCATGTCCCACCTTCTGGAACTCACTCCCAAATTTTTCAAAAAACCCCCCTAAAGAACTATCTGTTTAAACAAACTTTTGAAGGTTAATCTTATCTTATACTTTACTATGCTATTATGATGTTTTATGTTTTATGATGTTTACAATATTTTTATGAGTTGTTATATGACTTTTATTTGTATTTTATTTTTTATTTTACTTATTATTAGATGTTAATTTAATTATCTATGAATGTTATGTTGTACCCTGCCCTGAACATAGGAAGGACAGGTAAGAAATGTTTTAAAATAAATAAATAAATAAATAAATAAATAAATAAATAAATAAATAAATACATAGATATGGTTTAAAGGGAAACAAAAAAGCTTGGATTTACCCAGTAGAAGTCTTGCCTCACAAATCTCCTAAATGTTTTTGAAGGTGTGAAGAAACATGTAGACAAAGGTGAACCAATATAAGTGGTGTATTTGGATTTTCAGAAGGCATTCAAAAAAGTCCTGCATAGAGAGGCTTCTAAAAACACAAAAAATTCATGGGGTGGGGGCAATAGTCATCAGCTCGCCACATCGCAGTGGTGCAGTTTCACCCTCCGCAGTGCAGCCACGCCACACACTATTGACCCCATAGTGCCATAGGAAAAGGTGATGTTATTTCCCACAGTGCTACTGGTGATAATGTGGAAAACATTATCACCAGCAGTGCTGCCAGGTCAAAACCCTGTCCAAATCCCACCCACATTCCTCCCCTTTCCCTAATTAGCATGGCTTGGCCATGATGCGACTGTTATTGAGTGCGGTAGGGCCTTATCGAGGGTGGCCCATCGCAGAATAAAGAATGATCTGTAAGTTAGGTGAAATCTAAAGATGGCAAGGGTGGCCAGTGTAGCATAGATATATATACACACTGTGGAGGCTGAACAAATATCATTTTTTATATTAACACTACAATGCATGCAAACTTGCCTGAAATGTAATGCTTCTAACTTGCAATAAAATGCCATAATTTAACTAACCTCCTCACTGATGTGGCTGACTGGGCTGTAAAAGATGGAATAAATATATATGCAAACCAGAGAAGTAGATACATGGTCAATTTTTGAAGAAAGCTCAATAGAAGAAATAGAAAAACTGATAATGACATTAAATCTCATGATCCATCCTTTAGACACAGTTCTAATACTATCATTAAGAGCGATTGTGAACACTATTGCTCCAATCGTGACTGCCATAGTTAATCTCTCATTAAAAGAAGGAATAGTCCCCGAGGTAATAAAAAGTGCTACCATCAAGCCAATATTAAAAAAATAGAATCTAGATCCTACCATTTTAAAGAATTTTAGACCAATATCTAATCTACCATTTTTAGCTAAAATTTTAGAGAAAGTAGTTCAAAAACAACTAACAGAGCACCTGGAAAAGAATAATATTCTTTTTCCAGCCCAATTTGGCTTTAGGAAAAACTTTAGTGCAGAAACGTTATTACTTGCATTATCAGATACGGTACTAAGGGGTTTCGACAGTGGACAAACTTATCTTCTAATTTTATTAGATCTCTCCACAACCTTTGATACATTTAACCATGCAATACTTTTCAATAGATTACAAGAAACTGGAATAGCTGGAATACCCCTGCAATGGTTTAAATCATTTCTGGAGAATCGTTCATATATAGTCCAAATTAATAGCGTTAAATCTGATAAAATTCCCCTTGATACAGGTGCTCCACAGGGCTCAGTGTTGTCAGCTACCCTGTTTAATGTGTACATGTTACCTTTATGCCACCTACTGTCTGGATTAGACTTAATACATTTTATTTACGCAGATGACATTCAGATTTTAATCCCAATAAATGAATCTCTGGAAAAGATATACAAACTAGCAGCCATGAACTTAAATATTATTAAGCAACTGCTTATGCATATGAGATTAAGCCTAAACATTAATAGGACTGAGATAATTCTACTAGAAAGAAAAATGAGACAGGACCTCCTTCCGAACATTTAATATTATAATAACATCACTATTAAGCTAACAGATCAGACTAGAGATCTCGGTTTAATAATAGATAATGAATTCAATCTGAAAAAGCATATTACAGCTAAAATTAAAGAAGGATATGGAAATTATTGATATTGAGGTGACTAAAGCCACTATTGACGGATGAGGATTTTAGAACAGTACTGCAGCTTTTAATCTTTTCAAATTCTGATTATTGTAATTCCCTGTTATTAGACCTTCCAGACTCAACAATACACCCTTTACAAATTTTACAAAATGCTGCGGCTAGGATTTTAACAGGGTCAAAAAAGAGTGATCACATCACACCCATATTGCAAAAACTTCACTGGTTACCCATAAGATAACGATTACAGTATAAAGTACTCTGCATCTTACACAAAATCATTTATAGAGAACAAACGGATTGGTTAAACACAGCAATTAGATTACACAAACCCCAGAGAAACAAGATCAGCTAACACAGGAATACTAACAATACCCTCAGTTAAATCAGCCCATGTTATTCAAGTAAGAGAGAGAAGTATCTCCCTCACTGGCCCAAAACTGTGGAACGAGATGTCAGTTTAGTTAAGAACCTAAACAGAGAGAAAATCATTCAAAAATAATTTGAAAACCTGGCTTTTTGGAACTGCATTTGGAGGGAATGACTAAGAGTTATTTTATATTATTTCAACTATTTTTACATAACATGAGGCACTGAATTTTTAACAACTAAAAGGGAGAAATCTATAGCATTAACATTAAGTATTTTAATTTTTCTTTTAATATGATTGTATTTTACTATGTTTTACCTGTTTATTGTATTTTATTTTGTTTTTATTTACCATTTTTAGGAATAATTGTTCTTTATTTAATTTATTGTTATTTATGTTTAAACATGGAAACCGTTATGATGGCCAGTCTGAACGATGGTATATAACAGCTTAATAAATAAATAAATACATTAAATAAATTGCCTTAATGTTATGTCAGTGCAAAACAAAGGTGAGGGGAAAAAGAATTAATCCAGAAGATGAATGAGGACAGATGGAAAATGGACAAGTTGCTGACAGAGAAAAGATATATAGAAAGACAGCACAACAAACATACTCCTAACTAGCATGGTAAATACAGATAGACACATTTCCCTAGTCAGCCCACACATACATATAGCCAAGATTGTATTTAACTGCATTCTGCTGTGATTGCTTCCTCTTCTGATCTTGTATCTGCAGTCAAAGGGAGTTGATTATTATATTTCTTGAGTCATATGTGACAATCCTGTTTTAAATAGTTCCCCTTTGATTAAAGTCAGCAATGAAAGCTATACAGTAAGATGAGATGTGCCAGCAGGGAGCACTATTTAAATGCCACTGGAGTTCAAATAAATGGGCCAGGTTGTTACAAGAATCCTTCAGGAACATGCATTTTCTGGATGTGACTTGCCATCCAGATCAGAATATGAAATAGACTGATCTCATAGGCTCTAAATGGAAAATAGCTTTGGAATGTAGATAATTGCATAAATTAAACAGTAAATGTAGCTTAGATCACATTTAACTTGAAATAAAAATACTCAAAATGATTGGCACATACCCCTGTAATCAGATTGCCTGAACTCTTGATAAAAGTTCAGTAATTATAGCAATATAAAATGCTTAAGAAATAGCAATTTTACATATTATTTTATGAAAGAAATAACTTGTAAGCCTGACTGAACAATATATAGAAATGAAGGAAGTGATTTTCAGAAGCTATATGATTACAAAGTATGTGATTTCCAGCTAATTTCTGAAGGAAAATATACTTCGTTTGAAAATGAACTAACATTTAATTATGCACACTAAAAATGCCTGTGTTCTGTGCACCTGCTATTTCTGCAGGTAGTCAACAAATGGGGATAAAATAATACATGTACACAGGACAATGGCACGTGCACATGCTCATTTCATCCCTCAATCTCAACACACCCCTGAGAACACCTCTTTTTAGCCTGTGTAAAGGTATGTGGAGTCCCCGCCCAGATCCTCACTGTAGAGCAGGAGGCATAGCCAGAAGTGATTTTTTTTTTTTTTTTTTAATGAGGGGGACCCAAGATTTATTATTTATTTACTTACTTTTACTTACATTAATTTGTAGAGATGGGCATTTAGGAGAAATAAAATAGGAAATGAGACAAAATTTCCTATTCATTTCAGATTGTTTTCAAAATGGAACGAGTTAAGTTCCAACAAAATTTAGTCTAAATCTTGTTTTGTTTTACAAAGCTATTTAAAAAAAATAATAAAGTTGCCGGTTAGGCTTAGGCCTAGGCCTGAAGCCTAAGGAGAAGGCTGAGATCAAAGAAGGGTCTCAACCTATGCCTGAGCCTGAATTTGGCACCTCAGCTTAGACCTAGGTCTAGAACCTGGGCCTCGCTGAGGCCTCGCCTAGGCATAGGCCATGAATTGACAAAGGGGCTGTGGCATATATCTGAGCATGATGATGATGTTTTGGCCTAGGACTTGGCTTGATGCCAGGGCCTAGGCTGAGACCTGAGCAAAGGTTCAGGCCCAGGAAATTTCCCAATAACCCCCTCATATTTACCAAAACTGATGCAGCATCCTGGCCCGGTCTCGGCACCTGGGTCTCAGACAGATCCAGGACCCAGGGCTGATGCCATGACCCGGCCAAGAGGCCAGGTCCCGATTCCAAGGCCTTGGCCCAGTCCCAAGTCCAACATGAAGGTCAATCACAGATGTCGGGTCCCAATGCCGCGGCCAAGGCATAGGCTAGGGCCTGGACCCCGGCTCGACATGATGGTTCTGCCCGGAGGCCAGGTCCCAATGTTGCGGCCTCAGCCTAAGCCAGGGTCTGGACCCAAGCCCAATGCTAAGGCCTGGCCCAGTTGCCAGGTTCCAACACTAGGGCCTCAGCCTGAAGACAGGCCCAACCCGGAGGCTGGGTCCCAACTCCTGGGCCTCTGTCTTGGGCAGGGCCTGGACCGAGGCCTGAAACCAGGGCTGAGCCCAAAGGCTGGGCTCTGATTCTAGTTCTTTAGGCAGGACTCTGGCCCAGGGCATAACCTGGAGGCTGTGTTCTAATGCCTAGGATTGGAGCCCAGGCAGCAGATTTCTAATGATAACATCCTCTTCTTTCTTCTTTCTTCTTTAAACTGATACTGTGAACTGTAGTGAATGCGCTTGACTTAATTTACTCTGGTGCTACCTCAGTGCATGATGTCAGTTTAAAGAAGAAATAAGAGGATGTCAATTTAAAGAAGAAATAAGAGGATGCTTCAAGGCCCATGCATCGAAACATGGCCTCTAGGTTAGGTCCTGGATTTGGACTAGGTCCAGGCCCAGATCCCAGCATTGGTACCCAGCCAACTGGCTGAACAATAGTGTCAGGCCTGGGTTTGGTCCCTGGCCTAGGCTGAATCCCTGGCATCAGGACCCAGCCTCATGGCCATGGCCCTGGTGTCGAGACCTGGCCTTGGGTCAGGCCCTGGCATCAGTCCTGGGTTTGGGTCAAGGCCCTGGTATCAGGACCCATTCTCTATGTTGTGCCATGGCATCAGGCTAGGATCCAAGACCTGGCCTAGGCTGAGGTGTAAGTGTCAGGACCCAGCATCATGGGTTGGGTCCCATTGGGCTTGGGTTTGGACCAAGGCCCCGGCATTGGGACCTAGCCTCCATGCCTGGCTATAACATCAGACCTGGATCTGTGCCTAGTATAGACTGAGGCCCAGGGGTCGGGATCCAGCCTCTGGGCTGGGCCATACTTTTGGGCCTGGACAAGGCCCTGGTGCCAGGTTCACGCCACTATGCCTGGGCTTTGCATAAGTCCTAGGCCAAGGTCCCAGTGACTTTTTGCATCCTAGATCTACTCAAGGCCGATGCTTCAAGATTAGCTGGCCCTGACACCTAGGTCCTGGCCAAAGCCTCAACCTTGCGTAGGCCTATGCCATGGTAGCTGGTCGTGAACTTTGCCTAGACTTCATGCAAGGTCCCATCAGCGATTCCCTCCCAGACTGATAAGTGGGGACCAGGTAGTAACCCAGTATGTCATTATTCCAGGAGAAAGGGAAGGGCTGGGATATGGAAGGCCCCATTTCTTTTCTTTTTTTTTTTTCAATATTTATTTCCTTTTTTTTAAATTAAAGAAACAAAATAAACATTACACACAACAAAATTGCTGGGAAAAAGCCCCCTTAAAAACAAAACAAATTAAAATGTTCCCCTCTTCCCATCAGGCCCTGTTCTAGGTAGATTACAAGCACAGGTAATGCAAATTACAAAACGTTAAATAAGTATCAACCGTCATACAGCTTTAATAATAAAAGCTCAAAGTAAAACCTTTGTAAAATAATGACATAGAAATAGATGATGAAACATCATCATCGACTTTTAAAAAATATTAATAACAATTAGCAAAAGCCTCAAGGAACAAATGGGTTTTTAAAACTTTCCTAAAACTTTTGTAATCCTCAATCTTGCAGATTGTCAAAGGGTGACTGTTCCAAAGGATAGGTGCTGCTTTGGAGAATGCACTTCAACTGTTTTTTTTAATCAGATTTTGATTCTACTGGATTCAGCAAGTAGAAACAAATACTCAGATCATAGTGCCCTCATGGGAGAATACCATGAAAACCATTCTTTGATGCTGTTTGGCTTACTTTCATAGCACAAAAAGTCAAGATAGGATCTTGAAATTTACTCTGTGGGAAGCCAATGTTAAGCCTTGAAAACAGCTGTGATGTGATCACATATGGAACAACCAGCTAGCAGGCCAGTGACCACATTTTGAAGTAATTGTAAAGAATTCATATAGCATTTAGAAAGGCTCAGATATAGGGCACTGCAATAATCAAGTATCGATAAAACAAAAGTCTGAACAGCTGATCAAAAATCTTTTTGCTCTAAGATGTATTTGAGATGTCTCAACTTCCTCAGTTTAAAAAAGCAATTTTTTACTACTATCTTCAGTTGAGCATTACATTTAAAATAACTGACAAATAGAGGTGGGACTTTGCAACAAAATTGGAAATAAAGACGATATTTCCTATTTTGTTGCATTCTGGGAATTTAAAAAAATGATAGGAAAAACCATAAAATTTCATATGGCTTGTCCTATCATTTTTTTTTTTTTTGGGGGGGGTAGTTTAAAAAAATGCAACTTAAAAAACCTCACCCCCAACCCTTCCCATTTACTAAAATAAGGATGCCCCCTACCAGCGGAGCCCCCTCTGGACCCCTTTGACCCCCTGACCCCTCCAGGACTAACCAAAAATCCCTGATAATTTAGTGGGGGGCTTGGGAGCAGCCTCCCGCTCCTGGGCTGGTGTCTACCATTAGTCAAAATGGTACCAGATGCCCCTTGCCATGTATCAGGGGCTACCAGTGCCATTGGCCAGCCCTTGTCACACGGTAGGGCAAAGGGTTGGCTGATGCCATTTTGAAAAACTGAATCCCCTGCTATAAATGTCACCACACACCACTGGCCCAGATATTCCTGAACATTCAAGAGGCTGAGAGAAGGGAGCTAATTACCTGCCAAAAGTACACAGAGAAAAATATGATGGTCTCAAAGATGTTTTGTCCAAAGTCAGTGATGCTTCCCATTCAAATTATCTCTTTTAGAAGATGAGAGGATCATGGACTGTCAGTCATTCCGGTACCACCTAGCCATCCAGGCTATATCGTTAAAGGCTGATTCAGATGGGATATGACCTTGCTACTAGAAATAGGGGCTTAAGCCAAAGGTGAAAATCCCAGACTCTTGAAGCTCAGCAATGGCTACACAGCTGCCACAAAGAGGGGCTTTACTGCAAGTCCCTTACCAAGCAGGGGAGAATATAAACTTCTGTGCTTTTGGGATTTGACATCCAGGCTTGAACAAATATTCAAGAGGTGCTTCAAAATTAACTTTAATAATCTATTTATTCCATAGTGATAATCTGATACATGGGGATGAATCCATATTCTCCATTCACAAGCATATTTTTTCAGGATACACTATTATTTCACTTGCAGAATCTCCTAATGGGTGGGTTCTTTACCTTCTAGAATAAACTTCTGGTACTTGAATTCCAATGGCTCTGCTCTGTTGCACTGCATACGGTTTCCCCTCCTTGTCCTTCATACAGGAATAAGAGAACAAAATAGCAAGTATGATAATGCCTCTGTATCGATGGAATGGGGGGGACCATACCTTAAGTTTTGTGACCATACCTTAAGTTTTGTTTCATTTCATTACTTTAAGTGCATACATTTTGTATTTGCGTAAAACTGAATTTATGAACATAAAGTGATTTTATACTCATATTTTTTTTTTTTTGTAATTCTCTTCTGATTGGCCTCCCATCAACAAGCATTAAACCTCTGCAGATTCTTCAGAATTCAGCAGCTAGAATTTTAACAGGAACAAAAAAATATGTTTACATCACCCCAATACTAATGTCGCTGCATTGGCTTCCTATTAAATCTCAAGTAAATTATAAGATCCTGATCATCACTCACAAATTAATACATGCCGATCATCATAAACACACTGGTTTAAAAATCACTCCACAAATTACCAGAACAAATCTTCAATCTAACAACACTTCTTGTCTAAAAATTCCTCCCATTAAAGATGCTCGACTATCAACTACTAGAAACAGAGCATTCTCCATTGCTTCCCCAAAAAAATGGAACTCTCTACCGCCTTATTTAAGAACTCAATCTAACATCAAAAAGTTCAAGAATGACTTAAAAACTTTCCTCTTCCATACAGTCTACATCAATGATCATCTTTAACAACAATCCTTCTACAATCAATTCAACCATTCAAACCCAAACAAGAAATAACAGTAACTACAACTGGCATCAACCTTAAATATTACAATTTCAGAAATTTAATATGAAGCCTTCCTTTAAGATGAATTAATACTATTTTTGTTACTTTCCTTTTTTACATCTTTCCCTTCTCCCTCTCTTTTACCCCACCATCCCCCTCTACCTATCATTTCACTATTGTTATTGTTTTCTTCTTTTGCAACTATGTATAATTTATCTGATTGTTGTTTTGATTCTGTAAACCGTTGTCATGGCTAAACTGAATGACGGTATATAAAAATGAATAAATAAATAAATAAATAAAATATAAACTCAAAAACAAATTTTAAGTGCATAAGCAATGAAACAAAACAAAATTTAAATACATACACAATGAAACTAAAACAAAACGAAGAAAAACAAAATGAATAACATTTTTCTCATGCACCTCTTATATCTAAATCTATAGATATATTTGTAGAAAGGTCATCTGAGAATCTCTGGAGCTAACTCATGTTTCTCTTTCAGATGTGGTAACCATACCAGTATAAAACCAAGGGGGTCATTTATCAAAGTGCTATATGGCATTTCCACATGCAAAAAATGCCTTTAACACATACGAAAACACCATTAACGTGTGTGAAAGCACCATAACGCATGGTGCGATGCAAATGAGAAAAAGGGGAGGATTTGTGGCCAAGTGGGCTGGGCTCACAGTTTTCTAAAGTTGTATTGCATGGCTTTAATGTGAATTTATCTACATCTTTTTCATTTGCGTAAAGACTTGTGATAGGGCTTTATCACGTGTTGGGATGTTTTTGCAAATGCTGTTTTTATTAGTGCTAAACTGTGAGAGAGAGAGGGAGAGAGAGAGAGAGAGCAAGAGAGAGGGAGACTAACTGCAATGTCCTTGTACTAGATGGGTATTTATATCTGTATAGGAGGCCCACCTAGTAACTTGAGGTGAGGTCTAGGTATTAGTTTAGGGGTTAGGGGCCATTTTGACATTCAAAGTGAGAAGTACGAACAGAACAGTGCTCTCTTGTGAAGATTTGATGACCTTCGGAGTGAGGAAACTTACCCAAAGATGAGATTTCTGCAATGTTCTCTCAACCTAGCTTGATGGACTCTCTACCTGGGTAACATCAAGCTAGGTTAAGAACATAATAAAATGCCATACTGGGTCAGACCAAGGGTCCATCAAGCCCAGCATCCTGTTTCCAAGAGTGGACAAATCAGGCCATAAGAACCTGCCAAGTACCCAAAAACTAAGTCTATCCCATGCTACTGTTGCTAATAATAGCAGTGGCTATTCTCTAAGTCAACTTAATTAATAGCAGGTAATGGACTTCTCCTCCAAGAACTTATCCAATCCTTTTTTAAACACAGCTACACTAACATTGCACAAAGCTCATCTTCAAGTGAATTTCCTCACTCCGAAGGTCATCAAATCTTCACATGAGAGCACTGTTCTGTTCGTACGTCTCACTTTGAATGTCAAAGTGGCCCCTAAGTGTGAAAAAGTTATTGCAATTTGTGCTATCTTAGGCCTGGATTTTCTAAGGTCACAGACCTTAGAAAATCCAGGGCCTTCAAAAGCCTGAAGTCAGGCTAACCGGTCTGGAATTTCCCAGATCTCCCCTGGAGCCCTTTTTAAATATGGGGGTTACATTAGCTATCCTCCAGTCTTCAGGTACAATGGATGATTTTAATGATAGGTTACACATTTTTACTAATAGGTCTGAAATTTCATTTTTTTAGTTCCTTCAGAACTCTGGGGTGTATACCATCTGGTCCAGGTGATTTACTACTCTTCAATTTATCAATCAGGGCTACCACATCTTCTAGGTTCACCGTGATTTGGTTCAATCCATCTGAATCATTACCCATGAAAACCTTCTCCAGTATGGGTACCTCCCCAACATCTTCTTCAGTAAACACAGAAGAAAAGAAATAATTTAATCTTTCCACGATGGCCTTATCTTCTCTAAGCGCCCCTTTAACCCCTCGATCATCTAATTGTCTAACTGACTCCCTCACATGCATTCTGCTTTGGATATATTTAATAAAGTTTTTACTATGAGTTTTTGCCTCTACATCCAACTTCTTTTCAAATTCTTTCTTAGCCTGTCTTATCAATGTCTTACATTTAACTTGCCAACATTTATGCATTATCCTAATTTTCTCTGTTGGATCCTTCTTTCAATTTTTGAATGAAGATCTTTTGGCTAAAATAGCTTCTTTCACCTCCACTTTTAACCATGCCAGTAATCGTTTTGCCTGCTTTCCACCTTTCTTAATGTGTGGAATACATCTGGATTGTGCTTCTAGGATGGTATTTTTTTAACAATGGCCATGCCTCTTGCACACTTTTTACTTTTGTAGCTGCTCCTTTCAGTTTTTTTCTAACTATTTTTCTCATTTTATCAAAGTTTCCCTTTTGAAAGTTTAGCACGAGAGACGTGGATTTGCTTACTGTCCCCCTTGCAGTCATTAGTTCTAGTCTTAGTATGCTTTCCCTGTCTTGCCAATGTATTGTCTTATTCCAGCCTGTACATATTTCTAGTCCCTTCACAATTCCTGCTTGCCTTTATATGAATTTAGTCCTAGTCCTAGTTTTGTGTGCTGTCCCTGTACCCATTACTCAGGCTCTAGACTATCCAGCCTGTCTAAGCCTTGCTCCAAACTATCCAGCCTGTCCAAGCCTTGTTCCAGACTGACCAACCTGTCCAGCCTTGCTTCAGTCTGTGCATCCTTGCTCCATTAGTACAGACTCACCAGGTTATATTGCCACATCAAAGACCTACTGCCCCCAGAAACCAAGGGCTCAGAATGTTGGGGAGGGGACTGGATAGGTGCAAAATTGGCCCGAGTCCTGCCCAGCATCCAGCTGTGCAGTCCCCATACCATTCCTGGGGTGATGAACCCCGAGTCCAGAAATCCAGCTTTATTAATTGTCTGCTTCCCCAAGCATTCAGTCCCCCCTTACCTCTTCCCAGCATTCAGTTCCCTTCTACTACTCCAACATTTAGCTTCTTTCATGTCACCACTCAAGCATTCATTCCCTCCACATATCCCCAACATTAATTCTTCCTTTACTCCTTAGACATTTCTTTCTTTCTTACCTCCTCTAAAATTCAGTTCTTCTCACACAAACCCCATTCACCACTCCTCTGACTCCCTTTTCCTTATTCATATCTTCTCCCTTCCACAAAGTACTCTGAGATTTGAATTTCCTGCTGTACTAAATGGGTAAGATTTGAACATCATTACCCATCTAAAATGTATCTGGATAAAAAAAAAAAGAGGTATTGTAGGGCATTCTGGGGGATGAGGCTTAGACTTAGTAAGATGTGCTGTTGTCCAGTTTTAAGTTTAGCCAGGTGTTTCAGGTTCAGACCAAGCACAGTGGTATTCTGCCCAGGGGCTCTAACCTGGGGTTCTAATCTCACTGGGATCTACACTGGAGGCTACCTGAGGGGCTTATCTCATATAAATACACACAATGACTGATATTATACCTGGGGCCTTGAACCCAGGAGCTAATTCCAAACACAAAGAGCCACACACAAATTGTGATTCAATATATCACGGTTCCAGGTATGTAGGAAAGTGAGTTTATTTGAGCAATATAAAACAAAATAAAATCAGATTACACAGAAAAAGTAATGGTAGATGATAACAGTTGCTATATAGATATACAAAGCATACATGTTTCCAAAGGATCAGCCTGTACCATCACGTCCAGCTCTCTCTCTATCTCCTTATACATTACAAATGCATGTGGAATACAGTGGTTTCCTCCCTCTGATTTCTTATCAAATTTCAGGCACAGATGTGTGGCCTTCATTCTCTCTCTCAGGCTTTCTCATCATAGACCTAGTGGAATAATTAAGTAAACTACTCTTGCCTGTTTGTAAACATCTCACAGTGCAAGACAGTAAATAGGAGTTCACTCAGAGTTTTGCCTGTGGCCTTCAAACTAGTCTTTGTCTGGGTGAAAACTCGGAATCCATACGGCCTATCCTCTATATACATCCTCAACAAAAGTAACAAAAAATGACTCCAACATATTCCATCCCTTTATTCAAAGGATTCACACTGACACCTGCTGGATGAAAAGTTTCCTAATCTGTAGTTATATTGGTGTCAGCATTAATCAGAACAATTTGTATTACTTGTTGAATCTATATTGCATTAAACACTGGTCCCTTTAGAACTAGCAAATATAAAAGACCAGGGCTACTACCATATTTACAAGAAAAACTAAATCCATTAACTCATTGCTCCCTTTATGTAATTAGTCAGAATACCCTTATCAAGAATTCATAAACCCCATCTAAGCTGCATGGCCCTGGAGTTTAACTGACACAGAGATCTTCCTAATTTAAAACATTAGCAAGGCGTGCCACTGGACTGCCAGGACTGTCCACAGCGATTGGTCTCAGTATCTTCTGTCATCCGTTGCAATCTCTATGCTGGTTATTGTATATGGTTGACCTCTATGACTTCTGGGGGATACCCAGCTCAACAGGATTTATAGGCCACCTTTCATTGATTATCCAGTATCAAGCCTACTCCGCTCTGTATAGTCTGCATCCACATGTGCAGTTATTTGGGTGTCTCTCCACCCCTCAATGAAGTATTGTCTCAGGTCTTTGCTCAACGGCCTCTCCCACTGGCAGCATGCAGCATGCAGCCTGCTAATCTCCTTATCTTTTACATATCTGGAACAGTTAAACTCAGGTATAGTACATACTCCCCCACCCCAAAGTAGTACAAAAAACAAAAGCAAAAAAAAAAAAAATCCTGTTTCAAAAAGCTATTCTAGTTCTTTCTACAAAAAATACTACTATCTATGTGTCAGATTTACATACAGAAAGCATATTTTGCTGAACCATTAACACAGAGAGCAGCAAATATGGAGCAATAAAACTGCATCAATTCAGAAATTATCATTAACGTGAGAATCAAAATAGTAGCATCTGTAAGTAACAATATGACTAGGTATTATCTAAGTGTATCATAAAAATCTTTTTTCATGATTTCAAAGTGATATAGATATACATATTGCTTGAAAACAGTATCTAAGCAAGGCCACCCCCCATTGAATAAGACAATTCTGAGCACTTCAGTCCATAAAATGAAGGATTCAAGATGTTTTCTGTGGCAAATGGTGGGATGATTTCAAGTTATAAGGTCAATGACAAATGATATGTGCAATTATCTCAACACAACACTCTGAAAGCTGACCTGGAAGTACAGCCTATGCACGCTGAGCACTAATTCAGATGTTTGTGTTTATGGATTAATACCTGATATGTGATGAATAAAAACTGAAATTAAGTAAATAAGAAACTCTAGAATAAACATCAGTAAATTATTGTATGTAATAATCCCTGTATACACTATTCATATGGTTATTCAATATTGTTTTGTCATAGTTCAAAGAAGCAGCTAATTAATGTTTAATCCATTCTTTTTCCCCACTTTTCTATAAGATAACACACAATATTCAGACAAAAGCAACCTAGATGCTCATTCATTCATTCATTCATTAAAACTGTACATGTAAAATCATGACATATAATGTAAACCCCAAAAAGTAGAATGAGGAAAAAGGGAAGGAGAGGAAAAAAAATTCACACGCACTCATAAAAAAACAACCCAGTACTGGGGGGGAAAAAAACACACTACCTCATTGCCTGCATGTTAATGGATTGTGGCTGAATTTAAACAAAAATTAACAGGGGAAAATGAAGAAAAAGAAAGAAAAATAAATCAATTATCATTCCTTAGCATATTATACTCAAGAACATTATCTAAATCATTTTGCCCATAAAACTTCAGCAGTATCTGTTTTTCTTAAATGACATCAGAAGCTATTGGTTATTCATTGCACTTTTCTATAGTCAGTAACCTCTGTCTTCATCTGTACACAATGTAACATGTACAACACATAATGACACACAAACAGAACACATAATGACAGAGAACCACAAAGAGTAAACAATTATTGAACATTAGAGCTCAAAAAAGTAGGCCTTTTAATAAAAAAAAAAATCTTTGGATCCAGAATTAAGCAAAAAATCAGAAATTTTTAAAACAGATCTGTTAAAAAAAACAAAACAAAACAAAATCTAGGAGAGTGAACAAAATTCATGTTTTACACTTCATGCAGTAGAACAGACTTTATTCTTGTCAATATGTAAAAAGAATTCTCACATATGAAGAGAGGTTAATTGTAATCTTTTAAATCACTTCACAATATAAGCAACTGAGCTGCACAATTAAAGCAGAAAACCACTATGTTCATTTACTTACACAATAAAAGAGAAAATATCACTTTTTTATAACTATGAGATTTTGATTACTTAATCACAGGAACTAGAATTTTTTATATTCCTTCAAACTTGGTCATGCGAGACAGAAGGAAGAGAGAGAAAAATGTTTACGAGACAGATCTCTCCATGCTTCTACAAAGTCTTTTTGCTAAAACAATAGCTACACAATTAAAATATTGCGAACTTTAAATTAGGTGTTAGAACATACAAAGCTAGCCATGTATTCTGCAGGTTTACAAAAATCAAGGAAGAATTTAGGTTACAGCTGAGGCCTGACACCCCACTGTTAAAGCAAACATTGGGTATGCCACATAGAGAGTAGAAGGAATGGGGTCAGTCACCTCCAACTTAATCTTTGGGCCTGCTGGGAGGGGTTGCTAAATACTGAATGTGATATCTGGGGTTTATAACAATATTTAACTGTATGTCCTTTTATCTTACATCCATAACACATGCCACAAAACTACTGACTAAGTGCAGGCCTTCTAGTTAACATCCTGTCATGGATGCATGCAGTGGCAACATTCTCACTCCCACTCTCTTCTGGATCATTTTCTCCCCTGTCCGCAGTGGTCTTTATATCACCTTCTATTTTATTCTCATACTTAGAGGGAGATTTGTGTTGAGGTTGACAGTGTTTCCAAATAATGTCTAATTATTCATCTTTATCAAGTAACTGTTTATTGAAACTAGTAATTTCAGACTTAAATCCTCTTTCTGAGTACTAGCTTCTCAATTAAATCAACCTCATGTTGTTTATAGCATTCTCTATCTTCTACCCACTAGGCAGAAGATAACTTCCCCTACATTAATTTATTATAGTTTTCTTGTTTCAATTTATCTGTCAAGATCTTGAGATGTTGTGAACAAGATCTTGAGGTGTTGTGACTAAGTACTTGTAATATCTAACAGTAGCCATATTAAGGCTGTACTCTGCTTATTCTTATTTTTGGGCATTGTGGCATGGATATACTCAGAAATCTTTTTTTCTATATCATCAAAATAATTTGTCTGCTGTGACATTAGGACCCATAGATTATTTCCACAAGCTGCTGCAATCTCCAAAAGGTACTCTCTTTTTGTTTCTGCTTTTAATTCTACCTTACTGTCCTTTTGATTCTTACAAATGATGCATTTTGTGGCCATCTGATGCTAAAGTTAAATACACACAGAATATTCTATACTCAATAGGTTTTCCTATGCTCTATCCTGTTTTTCTGCAGATTACAAGAAAAATTCTTAACACAAACCAGATGGTCTCAAAATAAACAAACCTGCCTTCACACTAAAAGACCAAGAAGTACACAAGCACCAATTAAAGGCTCATATAAACATTTCACCTGGAATCCAGCATCCTCGCTGCCCATTTTGTTATGGGTTCAGACCATGCACACTGGTATTCTGTCCAGGGGCTCTGAGCTGGGGGGGGGGGGAGATAATCTCATTGATGTATATACTGGGGGCGACCTGAGGGGCTTATCCAATATAAACACACAAAATTACTGGGATTATACCTGGGCTTCAACCCAGGAACTTATTCCCTATACAAATAGACACATACAATTACTAGGATTGTACCTGGAGACTTGAACCCAGGAACTAATTCCCAACACAAAGAGCCAAACACAAACTTTAATTCAGTATATCACAGTTCCAGGTATTTTGGAAAGTGAGTTTATTTGAGCAATAGGAGTAGAGAACAAAATAACATCAGATTACACAGAAAAAGTAATGTGAGATTATAACAGTTGCTACATAGATAAACAAAGCTTACATGATTCCAAAGGATCAGCCTTTACCATCATGTCCAGCATGTTTTCTCTCTCCCTCTTTCTCTCTCTCCTTATACATTAAAATGCTTATGGAAAACAGTGGTGTTTCCCCTCTCTGATATCTTATCAAATTTCAGGCACAGATTTGTGGCCTTCATTCTCTCTCTCAGGCTTTCTCATCATAGACCTAGTGGAATAACTAAGTAAACAGACTTTTGCCTGTTCATAAACATTTCACAGTGCAAGACATTAATTAGGAGTTTACTCAGAGGTTGGCCTGTGGCCTTCAAACTAGTCTGCATCTGGGTGAAGGCTCTGAATCCATACGACCCATCCTCTATATATATCCTCAGCAAAAGTAACAAAAAATGACTCTAACACCATATAAGTGTGGTTGTGCTGGAGAGCAGGTCTAAAGTTATTCAGATACATTTACCTAGATATCTTTAAACCTACCCCGCTATATCCTGAATGTCGCTGAGTAACATTAAAAAAAAATCACTCTTGTGAGAAATGACTTAATCCTCCCCCTATCCCCTAAGTAAAGGAAAAAAAATGTTGGGGTAATAACATTACCATCCTCTCTTGCCTAGTTACATATTTGTCCTACCACCTTTCTCCTCACCTGCCCACCTCTGCCAGAACCCTCTAAATTTTTTCATTACTCTTGCAGGAAGAGGAGAATCAATTATCTCCTCCCCACAAAGTTATAGTCCTATGCTGGGGAGTGGGGAGACATTACCAGCTCCTGGCATCTCCTCTTTACACCTTTAAAAACAGAGGTCCAGATGCTTCCTTTCCTCCTCCATCCTACCACAAGCACAATCATGAGCATCAACAACACCCCTCTGTAACTCACTCAAAGTTAGAACAATTTCTGAATTCCCCTTCCCCAGAGTCCCATAATGTTTCATCTCAAAAGTAAGCTGGAGGGTGGCAAAGTTACTCTCTGACAACTTTGTCCAGGTAACTTTATTTATTTATTATTTATGTCTTTGACGTGTTTTGTATACCATCATTCGGTTTCACCATCAGAATGGTTTACAGTGCTCGTGAAGTAACATTGGTTACAGAGGTCAAAGCATCAAAATGTCAACAAGAAGGAAAGTTTTGGGGTTTGGTTCTTGCTTGAATACATATAAAATAATTGTTATATTTTAGCAGTCTGCAACTGAAGTAAGCAGTCTGCAACTGAAGTAAGTTCAGTTGCACATTGTTTTAGGTGTTCAGATGGTGGGAGTTAATTGATTGGGGTATGGAGCGTTTTTCTTGGTGTTGGGTTGTGTGGTTGATTGTTGGTTTTGTTGATTGAGTGAGTTTGAGTAGGCTCTGGTGAAAAGCCAGGTTTTCAAGTCTTTTTTTTTTAAGCTTTGATGTTTGGTTCATTTCTTATATCCATTGGTATTGCATTCCATAGTGTGGGGCTGGCAATGGATATGGCTCTTTCGCGGGTTGTGTTTAGTTTTGTTGTTCTGGCGTGAGGGATTTTGAGGAGGCCTTTGTTCGTTGAGCGTAGGTTCCGTTTTGGAGCGTGGATTATGATGAATTTGCTTAGCTAGTTGTTTTGAAGTCCTTGGATTATTTTATGCAGTATTGTAAGTACTTCATAAAATAATCCAAGGACTTCAAAACAACTGGCTAAGCAAATTCATCGTAATCCACGCTCCAAAATGGAACTTATGCTCAACGAACAAAGGCCTCCTCAAAATCCCTCATGCCAGAACCACAAAACTAAACACAACCCGCGAAAGAGCCATATCCATTGCCAGCCCCACACTATGGAATGCTGAGTACATTAGGAGACTTGTCCCACTGAAGTTTATTCACATAACTTGCTTTTTGAATATTTATGTCTCTTTTTCTCTGAGGTCTTTTTGCAGATTTTGTCAATGGTTGCTGCTTCTTTTGTTCCCATAGTTTGTAGTGTTTTATGATGTATTTTATTGTTTCTTTTGTTTATTCACTTCTTTGTTGTTATGTTATACTTTGTACCTTAACCAGATTGTCTTCAAATGAGTGTATACTTGATTAAACTTTTACTATTTGATTTAAATATTTGATATTTACTATTTGATTAAACATTTACTATTCACCTTTCCACCTTGTACATGCTGCTCTTCACCTGCTTGACTGTCTTTTCCCCATCACACCTCCGGCTCCCTTCTGTCATCTAATTTCAGCAGGCATAGGTAGAATCTTATCACGGTAGTTGCAAAGCAACAGCAAAAACTGTAGTAGTCTGGTAGCCACAGCTGCTCGAAGACATATTGGGAGACACACATTCGTAGTCATATGGTTTCTCCTTTCCCATGCAATACCACCAGAAAAGAGAATGACAGCTGCAGGGCAGCGAGTACACATCTGAATTCCAGCAAGGTCTACAATAATTCTGTCCTGGAAAGGTAGAACAGAAGGGAGAAAAACCACATGGCTTCTAACACCTGCAGCAGTAGCTCACATAAAAGATCCAGCACTGCAGTTAGGCAAAGCAGACTGACCAGGAGGGTTGGGCTTCGGTGCATGCAAACGCAACTCATTCTTTTTCACTGTGGAGAACTAGAAAACCAAAGCTGGTCATGGGTCCGCAGGATCAAGCTTGTGGAAGCCTGAATTACTCTCTCATCTATTTTCCAGTCAGAGCCTGCAGCAGCTCTTCAAAAGACTTCTAGAGAGATTGTGTTTGGATTCTGTTTTTGTTTGAATTGCCCCATGGGCTTTGATGCAACAGTAGTTGGTTTTTCCTCACCCCTTAGAAGTTTTAAACTAAGCAGCCTCTGACTGCTGACTGGTAAATAAAAATACCATACATTCCAAATCTTACTAATCGTTTGGAAAGAAAAAACATCTCCAGTCCTCAAAGCCTGAATACCAAATTACTTTTGCATTAATAGTAGAGCACGGATTTAATAATATTTCATTAATAGTTTTTTCTTTTTTCCTGCTAATGTCTGGTAGGATGCATTAGCTGATATCACAGGATTATGGTTAACTTGCTACTCTATTGTTTTTCATTGACTATTTTAACACTTTCCAGTTGTAATTGTTTAAATCTTAATTGTCTTCCAACTCCCATGTTTTTGCTACCTGTTTAATGTAACTTTACCTTCTATATAGTTGTTAATTGGTTTCCCCCAGTTTCATTGTAAACCGGTACGATAAGACTTGGTCTTGAGCATCGGTATAGTAAAAGAATTTAAATAAATAAATAAATAAATAAACAAATAAATATATAAAGTGATATTTTGCATGAGGATTACAAAGTTTTTTTTATCTTAAATTATGCACATTTAAAAGATGGTTTGGCATAAATTAATGTGTTTGATATAAGTTATCATGAAGCTTCCGGTATTGACCCAACATGTATTGTATCTCTGTATTGATTGGATTATTTGTGGAAACCTCTATATATTTAATTATCTAGTAAGTGTGTTTGTTACTTTCTGTCAAACTGAAAATGATCAGTTTCTTGGGGGAAGTGTCTCCAAAGGGGTATGTTTTGCACATACCTGAACAGGAATGAACCTCATTCGTAAGCACATTTATGCTGAAAATGATATCAGTCTTTCAACTTTTGTGCTATAGCTCTTCTTAACACCTTCCATATGCCAAAGCGAGTCTCCTTATAGAGCTCATAAGATGTCATATGTATAGGCAATATAGAAATATAGAAACATGATGGCAGAAAAAGACCATATTGTCTATCTAGCCATGCCAAAATATCAATGTGTGTTTGGAAATTCTTCTTAATCAAACTAATGTCACCAATATATTTTTTGACTCATTTTGGATCTTTCTGCCATATTTTTTTTGCCTCTGATTGCATCTGTTGTTACTTAAGGATCTTTTATTTTCACCATATATTCCACAGAATAATCACTTGGCACTAACAATTATATCAGCCATGTCATACATATGTTTTTCTCCTTTATCACAATGTCCAATTTCTACCTTCAAGCTTTTTAATCATTTGGATTGGGAATATCTTTGGTAATCATGATTTCTTGAGTCTCTTCAATTCTGTTAGGATTGTGATCCTAGTATTTTTTTTGGCACATCATTGTTATAGTATTTGCACAATATCCAGTAGGTAAGCAAAGCCACTTTGTTGTGATTTTTTATATATAGGCCTTCTGACAGCAGCATGTCACACTCAGCGACAAGATGTATAACCATTTATAGTTCTGCATTTGTCGATTTTATAGTTTTTTTCTATCCTGGCTGTCAGCCATCATGTATGTAGTCCACTATACTGTAGGGGTGTGCATTCATTTTCGCCGTATTGGCGATCCACAACGTATATTGCACTATTCGTAATAATCGAGGGGAAGCGAAACGTATTGTGATTCCCCACGAATACAAGAATCTTCGCCGAATTATACGGCCACCTAAATAAAAATGTAAACAAACCCCCACCCTCCTGAACCCCCCCCCCCAAAGACATCAAAACTCCCTGGTGGTCCAGCGGGGGGTCCGGGAACCATCCCCTGCACTCACACCCTCGGTGCCAGTTTCATCATGGCGCCAATAGCCTTTGTCACATGGGCTACCGGTGCCATTGGTCAGCCCCTGTCACATGGCCATCGGTGCCATCTTGTGCTCCTACCATGTGACAGGGGCTGACCAATGGCACCGGTAGCCCCTGTGACATTGTATGGGCAAAGGCTATTGGCGCCATTTTGAGTACTGGCATCGGACGGCCGGCGTGCAGGAGGTCGCTCCGGGACCCCCGTTGGACCCCCAGGGACTTTTGGCCAGCTTGGGGGGGCCTCCAGACCCCCACAAGACTTGCAAAAAGTCCAGCGGGGGTCCGGGAGAGACCTCCTGCACGCCGGCCGTCCGTTGCCAGTACTCAAAATGGCGCCGATCGCCTTTGCCCTCACTATGTCACAGGTACTGATGGTTGGCCCCTGTGACATAGTGAGGGCAAAGGCGATCGGCACCATTTTGAATACTGGCAGCAGATCGCCTTTGCCCTCACTATGTCACAGAGGCCGACCGGTGCCAATGGTCAGCCCCTGTCACATGTTAGGAGCACAAGATGGCACCGATGGCCATGTGACAGGGGCTGACCAATGGCACTGGTAGCCCCTGTGACAAAGGCTATTGGCGCCATGATGAAACCGGCACCGAGGGTGTGAGTGCAGGGAATGGCTCCCAGACCCCCGCTGGACCACCAGGGAGTTTTGGTAAGTCTTGGGGGGGGGTCAGGAGGGTGGGGGGTTGTAGTTAATTTGAATTTTGCTGGGACACGAATAGAAATCACCGTATTAACGCATCGGGGCACCATACGGCCAAATGCAATGTATCTGCTCCCCGACGAATCCGAATCACAAATGCAATGTATGGCGTCCCTCTGCACATCCCTACTATACTGTGCTGTAATAATTAATCTCCCATATTTGATGCCATCAACTCCTTACTTACCAACCTCCACCTTGCTCTAAACACTGCCAAAACTCCTCCTCATATCCCATCACCCCCCTACCAATCCCGCACTCTCAATTGACTCTGCTATCATGATTCCTCATGCACAGCCCTGCGCAAGGAACCTGGGGGTCCTAATCGACCAACAACTGAACTTCAAAAAACATATCAGTGCCATACTCAAAGAGGGTTTCTTCAAACTTAAAGTCTTAAAAAACCTGAAACCTCTCCTTCACGCTAGTGACTTCCGCACTGTCGTCCAGGCTACACTGGCATCCAAGATGGATTACTGTAACTCCCTCTTTCTTGGCCTACCCTACTCCTCCTTAAAGCCCCTCCAAATGCTACAGAACACTGTAGCCAGAACCCTCTCCAACGCTCACAAATATGACCATATTTCCCCTATACTGAAGGACCTACACTGGCTCCCTATTCCCTCCCGCATCCTCTTTAAATCCCTGACCATTATACATAAAGCCTTATATTCCCATCACTCCAACTGGCTGGCAGATCCCCTCCAATTTGCCTGCTCGAATCGTCCGAGAAGGACCACTAACAAAGGGTCCCTCCATGTGCCATCCCTAAAGAAAGCACACCGCACAGCTACAAGGGATCGGGCGCTCTCCATTGCTGGACCTATGCACTGGAACTCACTGGAACTCACTGGAACTCACCCCATCACCAAATTCAGAGCCCAGCTCAAAACCTGGCTATTCAAACAAGCCTTTCCCCAACACCCTTGATGAATATTGAATTGTGATGGATCATGACCTGAATTTGACTATGACCTTGTTCTTATGACATTATAGCTCACTTGTTGTTTGTTCCTATGCTTATCTGCTCTCCTTATGGTTTTTTGTACCCCTTACCCTTCCCCTGTTACTTGTAATTTCCGTTGCTTTTGTTCCATGTAAACCGAGGTGATGTTTCGACTAACATCGGTATAGAAGACTTTTTAAATAAATAAATAAATAAAATAAATATTTAGATCTCTCCTTAGCCATTGCTGGGTCAAATTTTGATCTACATGGGGTTTCTGAAATCATTCTGTGTACTTTCCACTGTATTTGTTTTTCTGTCAATTTCTTTTCTTTGTTTCCTAGTCTGATTGTTTAAAAAACCTTTTCTCTTGTTTTACACATTTTATTTCCCCACATGTGCTGGTGGATTCTCACTCATTCCTTCTATTTCCTAGAACAATTGTTCAAGCTTAAGAATGGTGACTGATGGTAGCCATTCAGTTTTGTAAGAACATAAGAGCACATTTTGAAAATGTGCATGTGTTCATGCCATTAAGTATGCTTGAAGGCTTATGACTATAGCTCTATATATGTAATCTATTTCTATAAGACCCAAATTGCCTTCAGTTCCAGGGATGTACAATCTCAGCATATACTGACTCTTATAGATTACCTGATGGACATGGAAGAGATTTATTTTCTTACATCCAACTTTTCAGGATCTTTAAAGGGCCTATACCAAAGCTACATGAGAATAAGAGGATTACTAGTTGATTGGGGCTGTGAGGAGCAGCTGATAATAGCTTCCACATACACCATATATCTTCGCTATACCCCAACAACAGGAATATTGAAGTGAATACTTTAAGGGAAAAATTTAGATGGCAACTTTTAAACAGGCGTGTGGGCACACATGTGTGCGTGTTCGTCGGCCCACGCCAAGGAAAGTGGCCATTTTATTATATATGCAAGTTTGTGTGCATGTTATGAAATAGCCTGAATGAGTGCACATGTGCACACAATTTTAAGTGGATGTGTAGTGTACCTATGCACGAAAATGCTGCATATTGGAGGAATTTTGAATAGACACATATGCTGAAGCCATTACCAGTTTTACCAATTCATTCCCAGTTTTACCAATTCATTCCCAGTTTTACCAATTCATTCCCAGTAAGGAATAGGACTTCCAAGCACCTTCCTTCTCCTCTGTAAGCCCAAACTTCTTCCTTCTCCTCTGTTAGCCCAAACTCTTAAAACCCTGCTGATGTGCTTAGTTTCTTTTGTTTTACAACTTAAATGCCATCTATAGTAGAAGTAATATTACACGGCAGGGACCCCTGTGTACTCCCTGCGCATAAGTATTTACACGAAAATTTCATGGTGAAGTTCAGGAACACTTGTGCTCCACCCAGACTATTCCCACGTCTTGGCCCTTTTCCAGAACTTTTCATTTGTGCGCTTAGCGGGAGATAAATGCTTACACGGGTAACTTTTAATATTTGCTCGGCATGTGTCTGCCCAACTTGTACATGTACCTCCCGGTTTTGGTGTGCACTGGACTTTTAAAATTCACCTTTTAGGTTTGAAGATTTAGAGAGCATCTTTCAAACTGGGCACAGAAATATAAAGTCTGCAGATACTTTTTACCGACAGACTTTACATCAATTGGCTGTGCCTGTATTGTGGGTCAGGACATGTGCACTAGCTCCTGCCAGTGTTCAGTGATGGATGTGAGCACTCATTGATAGCTGTTACTGAGGGCTAAAGGCCAACATTCATGCACGTATGATCTCTTTGTCCCCGAAAACATGCATAATTGACTGGACTATGTTTCCAAACTGAGTGCTGCTCAAAATGGAAGAAGCTGGCAGACTATGATGACATTAATGCTGTGAGTGCATGGGAGAGAAAACCTTTTCAGCCTATCATTGTTGATGGACCCTTTCAGCTAGTTTTCCCATAGAAAGGCATTTCATGAGTGATAAAAAAAACAGTACTCAGGCAAAACAGTGAAATTGTGTCAAGTGATATTTCTGCTTCTTGTATAAATTATTTCCTATATTCTATCTTTTGTCAGATCTTACTGTTTCTAATGCTTAATCTTTTTCAAGTAGTCAGAAGGCATTGGAACTTTCCTTCACTATAAATTCACTTCTCATTTTTATCTCAACTATTTTGTGTCCAACTTCCTTTGCAGTGTTAGTAAGCTTTAGTAGCCATGAATTGATCTTACATTAGAAGCAATCCACTACTCCCCTTGACATGTTGTACACATTTAGTTGTATATTGATTTCCTTTTGGGTAGCAATTTCTTCTTTTCCTTTCCTGTGGTGCTTTTGTTTGCTCCTAGCAGACTTGATTCAGGAGCACATGGCAGTACATTTCTTTTGCCATCCACAGTAGTTTGGGTGGGACGGTAAGCACAAAGAATAAGACATAATATGCTGTGAATTACATTTTAAATACTACTAGCTTAAGGTGAGTTTTGGAGTAATTTTCAAACATTTTGACAATTTGATTCTTGACTCAAGTTCAATTCTAAACTGATGTAGGAGATAATATACTAAACTGATATAAATTTGAAAGGCTGCCTTGGTTACCTAAAAAAATCCAAATCTCTCATGTAGTGAATCAGCCAGTTTCATCCTATGTAAGGATTTATATATATCGGTGTCATGGGGTTACTCCTCTGGTTACTCCTTTAGCCATTTTGGACCACTTCCAGATGCTGATTTCAATTGTCTCTTGTTGTCTCTCCCTGTCTTTTCTCTGCCTTTAGTTTCTCTTTTTGAGCAGTTTCATAGCAAGCGATCCAGTAGAAGGAGCCAGAATTTCACTATGTAGGCTTCTTTAAGATACTTTTGATCATGCTCTACGTCTAGATCATCTGGCTCCAGGGCACTGGAGGTGGACTTTTTTAGCAGCATATTTATGCTACCTTCTGTGTCCTAACAGCTGGAACTCCTACTGAGATCCCTTGTTTTTTTCTTAGCCTTGTTTAGGACTGATGGGTGAAGTCTGGTACCTCCTTCTTCCTGAGCTCCTATCAGCAACTTCCTTATTTTTTTCTTCTTCACTTTGTTCTTCTAATTTTACATAATTTGTTCAGTCTCTTTTGATTTGCTGAGAATGCATCATAAGGCTTAGTCTCCCATATCTTTTTATACCTCTCCCCTTATCCAGAGTATATTTACATATTCACATGGTAATTTTAAAAGGAGTTACATATGTAAATGTAATATACTATCATAGCTACTTTAAAAAGTCATTTACATGTGTAAAGTCAAAGTGCACTTTCAATTCAATGGCATAGAATAGCAATTTTCAAATGCCTACTTACATGGGTAAAGTGCATTTGCATGTGTAAAACTCAATTTTAAGCTTGTACATACTTTTTAAAATTAGGCCCTCCTTGTGAGCCTCCTTTCCGCTTTCCTGTGATGGCAATCAGCATTCCGATGTTCTTTTGTAGGTTCCTGGACTCTCATGGTCACACATGTAGTGTAATCTCATGACAATTCAGAGAGACTGGGCCAATCACTCCACAGAAACAGGTAGTATGAGAGGCTGTGTGATACTCCTAATTGTAGTCACTTTTATCAAACCTCTGCATCAATGTGGACACAGGCCCTGAGATAGATTCAGACTGTATTGCTGTGGATACAGTGGAGCCTCACAGCGTTTGTGTCTTCCCACATCCCAGAGTCCAGAAGGGCTGGTTGCCCCAGAATATAACTATCAGAGACTAAAAGTTATATAGTCTTTTTATCGTCATCATAAAGGTGGACAAGGGGCCAGCCATTGCTCTTGACATAGTTCATTTCAGATAGATCTGCACTATAGAAACATTCAGTCAACAGGCAGTCCTTCTGCCAGTGATCAACCTATCTGCTTGTAAAATAAGGACCATCTTTACAAGCCAGTGGTCTGTAATTTTCTTGTTCCCTGGCTTGGCTTTCTCCAGAATGGCATGTCAAATGATGTCTTTCCTTGGCTGGATCTAGTTGGCTGCTTGGCAAGAACTTCTCCTTGTATCTTGGGACCCATGGGTTTACAGTGAGGGGGTCATTTTCAAAGGAGTTACGCATGTAAATGTGACATACTATCGTAGCAATTTTCAAAAGCTATTTACTCGAGTAAAGTGCACTTACTTGAGTAAATCCTATGGACAATTCAATGGCATATATTGTAGCAATTTTGAAAAGCCCACTTACTTGAGTAAAGTGTATTTACTCGAGCAAAAACCAGTTTTGCTCGAGTAAATGCTTTTTAAAATCTACCCCTATGCATTTTAGGCATTCCAGGGAGCTGATGTTATAGTTTTCCTAGTATACTTAGCCTCCATGATTTTCTGAATTGAACAAACAGCATCTTCTAAACAGGTTAGAGCTTGCCTCTGGACTCATTCTTGTGTTTGTGGAAGTAGAACATATTTCAGATACTGAGAAAGTACATTGGCTGCACCCCAGGTTTTAAGCATGCTGTTCTGTCTGAAAGGCCAATTAAGTCAGCCATAGCTACTTCAGAATGGCCTAGTTCACTACAGTATGATGCTTGAGCTCAGTATTGGTCACTGTTTGATAAGCAGCCTAAGAAACCCCAGTTAAAAAGAGTACAAGACAGTTGTCCCACTGATCCAAAATCCATGTGACAGCAGCAGCTAGCCACCAACTTGTCATGAGATAAGTGTCCACATCATCCAGTGGCCCCATCTTTTTTTAGCAGGGATCTTGGTGAATGCAGAAATTTTGGATTAATTCATCTTGGCTTTTCATCAGTTGTTGAGCCTGTTACTGTTGTTGAGCGAGCTAATGCAGGAGCTGCTGCATTTGTTACTGGCCAATCATCCACTGTAGTATCTTCTCCAGATCTATGATTAATTCTGCAGAGTAGGCTCCAAGAAATAACTGTCACCTTTATTTCCTATGCTCTTTTTTAGTAAAGCAAGCTTACCCAGAATAAAGGCCCTCACTCCATTTCCAAAGTAGACCACTTCGCGTCTAATCATCTTTTCCTCACATTGAGGATCTATGTTCTGTGATACTCTCTCCCCTCAATTCGAGGAAACACGTTTTGTTATTCTGTCCTTTCTTAGCTACCTCTTACCCCCTCTCCCAGTTTTGACTCCCCTGTTAAAATGTTAACCAGCTTAACCAGTTTTACTGTAAACCGGCATGATATTCACAACTAATGCCGGTATATAAAAATGTTTAAATAAAGAAAGAAAGAAAGAAAATAATGAGTAATTCCCTAACCCAATTTGTTTCCTTTTTTTCCTTTCTCATTATGGGAATGCAATGAAAGGCCCTTTAGCTAATCTAACATTTTAACCAAGCTTGTTTTACAGTGCCTCTATCAGTCACTGCTTGTTTCAGGGCAGATTCACAAAACACCACTAATTCAGCTGTTTCCATTGTGTGTCATGGGATAATGCTCTGGTTACTTCTTTGGCCCTTTTAGAGCACTTCCAAATGTTGATACTATCTGTATGCCTTCTGTTTAGTCTATGTTTGAAATAGTTCTGTTGGAAGACTCAGTAGAAGCACTGGCCTTTAGGGAGAAGAGTTAGAATTTCCACCCCCCTTTTTACTTTCTTTTTTTACCAGTGACCCCTCCTGTCTGTCTGCATAAAGAATTTATCAAACTATGGGGCAAAGTTTTAAAAAGTACGCCCGCGTGTTTTTTTATTCTCGCGACCGGCGCAAACAAGAGTACACCGGATTTTAATAGATACGCACGTAGCCATGCATATCTTTTAAAATCCGGGGTTGGTGCATGCAAGGCTGTACAAAATCGGCAGCTTGCGCGTGCCGAGCCACGCAGCCTGCCTCCGTTCCCTCCAAGGCCGCTCCGAAATCAGAGCGGCCTCAGAGGGTACTTTCCTTCCACCCCTCCGCACCTTCCCCTCCCTTCCCCTCCCTTCCCCTACCTAACCCACCCCTCCAGCCCTATCTAAACCCCCCTACCTTTGTTTGTAAAGTTACACCTACCTGAGGCAGGTGTAACTCGCGCCCGCCGATCTGCCAGCCAGCGCACAATTCCCCGGCCCGGGAGCAGTTTCGGAGGCCTCGGCCATGCCACTGAAATGCCCACGGGCCGGAACCATGCCTGCAGCCCCGCACCCGGATGATGCGCTGCCATGACATGCCCCCAACATGCCCCCTCATGAAAGCTTTGGGATTTTCGCACGTTCCGGGGCTTGTGCTCGCCGCCAAGCCTATTCAACATAGGCTTGGTCCACGCAGAGGGAGTTTGGGGTAGGTTTTCGGGAGGTACACTCGTATCTTATGCGTGTACCCCTTTGAAAATCTGCCCCTATTTGTTTGAGAAAATCTTATTTATTCAGGGGCTAGCATAATGACACTAATACAGGGACAGCCCTTATCATTAGGGAAACAAAAAATAAGAAATACTAGTTATGAAAGCAAGCTTTACGTCCAGTGCTTGCCAGATTGCAGAATTAATGTGAGCATCATATCCCTCGTGCCTAGACTTGCATATATATAGTGCTAAAGAACCTGAACTTGTTAACCCACTAAATGGGATTGGATCCTACAGTTTCTCACCAATATAGGTCTTGCAGCGACACACTGGATTCTCGGTCTGGCAGTATCTCCCTTCTCAGGTCTTTGGTGCAAAGGTAGAGAACATAGCCTCTACCACTGAAGCAATAGGGGCTGTTCAGCTATTCAGTCTGGATACATGTAGTGGTGGGACCTGCTTTGCTGTGCCCTTTGTCTCTGCAAGTTCCTTCTGCCCAGGATGCAGGCAGGCAAGGCAGGGAAAAAGCAGCAGTACTCAGATATGTCGTCTTCCTCTTTGGATGGGTAACAATTGAACAACAACAACAAACCTGAGTGTTTACATCCTGCTGCTTTTAAGGGCTTACCTATACATAATTTAGTAACTTAATGCATAGTCAGGTGAATATACAATTAATACTTTGATAGGCTGATTTTCATGCACTTTTCCAAGTCCTTTGTTTCTTTCTCAAGGTTCAGCAAGCAGTCATCCTGATGGCTGCCCTTTTTTCACATCTGACAGTTCACTGATAAGTTCTGCATTTGGATTGGCTCCAGAGCCATAAAATGAGATCCCTAGTGTATGGGCAGCCAAGATTCACAGAGTACTAATTGTGTTTCTTTTGGCATCCCTGTGCCCCAGTTAAGATGGAAGGGCCCGTATATCTGTCAAGCTGGGCATGTACTAATCAACTGCAAAATCACTCTCATATCTGCCTTTGGTTGCATATAGCCAAACAAGCCAATGTCCATTTTTACTGATGTCAGCTGCTTGTCCTGTTAGCATAAATTTGGATATTCCTTACAGGCCCTCCAATTTTCAGTCTTCTTTAATCTTTTTGTTGTCACTCCATCATCGAGTTCAAACACATTTTCTTTTATTCATTATGGATAAGGTATGAAGGAACAACATTTTTGTTTTTTATGAAATTTTATGTTCAAACACATGGCATAGCCATGGATTCATCAGTAGCTTCATCTGTGGTCAAACTTGTTATGGAAATATTAGAGAAGGTATTTATTTATCTTTTCTTCATTTTTTTTTCTTATATATTATTTTGGGTAAGATATGAAGAGATCTCTTCTTCTTGTGGAATTTTTCTCATATAGCTTTGAAATCTTTATTTAATTGGCTTAAAGAATGTAATTAAAAAAGTGATAGATCCTAACAATTTACTTATGTACCATATATTTCATCTGAGTGCTTTCAAGGTTGGCCTCTCAGTCAGCCAGTTTTTCAGAATTATGAAAATGTGTTCTTCACTTCAAAACTTCAAGTCTCAAGCTTATGCATTGGCATTAAGTTTCTTTGAGAGAGGTTATCCCCTGGCATCTTTAAAGATGGCGCCGACCATCGTTACTCATCAGCCCCTATTATAGAGTATAGTATAATAGAGGCTGATTAGTAAAGATGGCCGGCGCCATCTTTAAAGATGGTGCCGGCCATCCAGTGCTCCTACCATGTGACAGGGGCCGGCCAATGGCACGGATACCCTGTCACAAGGTAAGGGCAAAGGGGCATCGGCGCCATTTTTTTTTTTAGAACAGCTGATGCCTGGGAACAGGAAATCTTTGTTTGTGCCGGGTTGCGCGAACAAATCCACGCTCGCGCGTATCTTTTACGATCCGGCCCTCTGTGTTTATGCATCTGAGACTAGCCTGGTGCTACAGTTCCCTATGGGGCTCCTCCCCGTGGGAGACACTATCACTGTTGCCCCTAGGAATCCACCAAACACAAACAGATTGTATTATGCAAAATTATGAAACCGAGAGTTGCAGAAGTCAATTTGGTTGGTGATCAGAGAAAGTTTGGTAGTAGGTAGGTTATGTTTCTCGAAGAAGTTACACAGTTGACAAATCTGGCAAAGGTACATAAAGAAATGTTTATCAATGTTGAGATGTGGGCTTCCATTGTGAGATGTTGGTCTAGTTACAGTATATCCCCATACTATGTACAGAGTTTTTAGGTTTTAAAAGGGTTCCTTACAAGGAAGGTAAAGTAAATAGAGAATACCCTTGACAACCAGAGGAGTTCAGATTTATAGCTTGACTTTGTGTTAAAGCCATAAGGCCACTGCTGAGAGATAATCATTGAGATTAGTGATAGCGACAATTTGGCCAGGTCCTGTTTTGTTGTAAAACAGAATGTCATTGGCAAATAGATGAAGTTTGATGTAGAAAGACTGGATGAGGTCACAGATTGGGTGCATGTAGATTTTGAAGAGATTTGTGGAAAGCTCTCCACACTGGGGCATTCTACAGGTGGATTCCTAGCAGTGGATATTTTTAGCCAATAGGGTGGACTGTTATCAATTGGTTAGAAAAGATTTGAAACATTTAAGAGAACTCTCAATAACAGTGTCTTTTAAACATTGTAGCAGAAGTAATCATTCAACAGTGTCAAATGCGGCAGAAAGATCTTGTAGGATGAGGAAGGAGTTGTCACTTTGTGGTGGATACAGCTGGTTAAGGTTAAGAGGATGGATTATGTTCCATGGCCTTTACTAGAGATGTGAATCGGAACCGGAATCATTTCGGATTCCGGTTCCGATTCACATGTGGGGTTTTTTCCATCGAGCCCGATCGCGGTTTTGTTTATCGGCTGTGCCTCAGTCGATAAACAAAAAACCCACCCCGACCCTTTAAAACTAACCCCTTAGCTTCCCCCACCCTCCCGATCCCCCCAAAAACTTTTTACAGGTACCTGGTGGTCCAGTGGTTGTCCTGGGAGCGATCTCCTGCTCTGGGCCGTCCTCCCGCTCCCGGGCTGTTGGCTGCCTCTAATCAAAATGGTGCCGATGGCCCTTTGCCCTTACCATGTGACAGGGTATCCTTGCCATTGGCCGGATCCTGTCACATGGTAGGAGCACTGGATGGCTGGCACCATCTTGTGCTCCTACCATGTGACAGGGGCTGACCAATGGCACTGGTAGCCCCTGTGACATAGTAAGGGCAAAGGCTATCAGCACCATTTTGAATACTGGCAGCCAACGGTCTGAGTGCAGGAGGTCGCTCCCGGACCCCCGCTGGACTTTTGGCAAGTCTTGTGAGGGTCAGGAGGGTCCCCCAAGACTTGCCAAAAGCCCCTGGTGGTCCAGCGGGGGTCCAGGAGTGACCTCCTGTACTCAGACCATATTTGAAAAAATGACCTTTTTCATTAAATGTATGGATTTATACCCAAAATAAACAAATAATACAAAAGTAATAAACAAATAATACTAAAGAAATACAACATAAATTCATCAACTCACCCAGTATCATTGTACTTCCTTCTTATAAATGTGTTAATAAAATTGAAATTCCTGTATATTCAGAACAAGAATGTCTTATTTGTGAAAGCTTTTGCACATTCTGTGTCACTTTAATTTCAGACAAGGATTGTTTCCTAGAGGCAGTAACGACCCTGGGGCAGTGGGTATATGAGGGCCTGGGTTGATTCAGCACCAGTGATACCCCAACCATGAAATATTGAAAAGTCTGTGAGTGGTAGTAGTTATGATGGGTGGCATAAATGCTCTAACTGGGTGCTATAACTTCTGACCTAGTGCAGATATCTCCATGCACCAGCCACTGCAGCTCCTGCCCCACTAGCACTGGTAAGGAACAGAAAGTGATGTTATATTTCAGTGGCATAACTACCATGGCAACACAGTACCCCCACCAAGATTTGATTTTTCCCTTCCCCTCTTCTCTAGGAATGGACCTGCCCATGGGTGGTGGCAGAACTGGACATAATACCAATTTATTATGGGAGTAATTTTCAAAAGGATTTATGTGCTTAAAACTGGGTTTTTGAAGTGCCTGAAAGTTGAATATAAAATTAAATTTAAATAAATAAATCTTTCTCTCTCTATATATATTTTACAATTATAGTCTGGATTTTGAAAGCCTTGTGTGCAAAAATTTCAGGGGTTATGCATGTGGCCGGGCCCTGCGTGTGCCACGTGCATTTTCCAAAGTGGCCAGCCATGAGCGTAACCCCCAGTATGCGCAGAAATGCTGGGCCAGATAAAAGGGGCAGGGCAGGGGCCGTGGTCTGGTTGGGGAAGGGGGGAGCGGGGAGGGTTGGCCCGGGATAGCGCCATTAGCTGCTGTCCCAGGGAAGTGCATGCTGGCAGCCGGCTTGCGCATAGAGCTGACTTCTGCACCAAAGGAGAAGTAAGAAAATACAAAATTTGGGAATAGTAAGGGTAGGTTTAGGTGGCGGGAGGAAAGTTGAAGAGGGAAGAAGGATAGGATTAGGATTAGGGACGTTCCCTCCCAGTCAGTTCCTTTATTGGAATGGTAAGGGGGGGACCTGGGAAAAATGAAAATTGCATTGCCACGCATAATTGGAAATACCCCCCCATGCACATGGAAGAGGCCACTTGCCCGCAAATGTTCATGTGAATATTAAAATCCAGTGTGCATGTGCACATGGGAATCCTATTTTATAACATGTGCTTGCCAATGCACGTATATTATAAAATAGCTGCATCCATGTGTGCGCTCCGGGAACCATGCACACATGGACATGCGCACACGTTTTAAAATCTACCTTTTCATGTCTTTTTTTTTTTTTTTTAGAAAAATATTCTCATGACAAATGCTCTTCAATTCTTTCCTTGCTTCTTGTTTATTTGAACATGTTCTACCTACAGATTAGCTACAGCATCAAAAGATCTCAAAGCATAGCAGCATATTAACATAGTAATGATGGCAGAAAAAAAACAAATGGTCCATCCAGTCTGCTCAGCAAGCTACCCTAGGTAGCAACGGCCACACCATGCACGCTACCCCCATGTTTCTCTCAAGGGTAGTAACCTCCCTTACGTGCAGTTATCCCAAGCTCTATGATAACCAATACAAATTTCAGCTAGCATAATTTTTTACTGGGTGACAAGCTTTCTTGAAAATTCAGACAATGTTGCTTGATGTGCTTTGCTTATGGACTTGCCATAGAAGCAGTCCTGTGGTTTTTCCCTTATGCCTGAGTATCACTACCCCAGACCTCTAAGGACTACAGCAAGTCTTTTCTTCCACTTGTATGTGATCTACATTTTCCAATAGCGCAGGATTCTTCAACTCCCTATCCTCAAGGACTGCAATCAGTTCTGGTTGTCAGAATATCCATCAGAAATTTTCAGTAAGAATGTTTGCAAATATTTTATTAGAAAACTTCAATAATATAATCTGTATTTTGGTTACCTGGAAAACCAGACCTGTTTCTGCTCCTTGAGAGCTAGTAATAACACCCTTATATAAGGCCTAAATCAAGTCCATGATATCTTTGTCAAAAGAATTGACTGATTAGTACAAAAGTTCACACAATGTGATGAGTCAAAAATCATCTCTGCATAAATCTTTTACATGAAAACGTAAAGATTTCAGCTATTCAAAGACTTTTCTATTATAACGCCTCATATTCTCTCTCTCTCTCCCTCTCTCTCTCCCTGTGTCACTCTCAGTGGTATTTGGTCAGTTTGTTTTTTTCCAGACATCACTGCATGATGTGGTTGAGGTATATGATGGACCAACTCAGCAATCATCGCTCTTATCTTCTTTGTCAGGATCCCATTCAGGTATTTTTTAATAAAACTGCCATATATAGCTCATATCATTAAGGAGATTTTAAAAGTAGTTATGCACATAAAATTAGCATATACATATGTAAGTAGCTTGCACTCGAATACATACTATTTTGTAAACATCAAAAGCACAGACACATTTTTGGTTTCATGTACCTATTTACCTATGAGAGAAGGGGCGTGTAGGGGCATTCCTGGGTGGGGCCAAGAGGTTCGTGCATAAGCTACTATTTTATAAGAGATTTACAGGAATACATTAAATAACGTATTTGCACAATTTTATACCTGCTAATTATGTAGCACTATTGATATCAGACTCGTCTGTGGTCTGCTATTGTTGGTTGGGGTGAAATGGGAAGTACGTGGAGATTCTCAATGAACTGTAGACAGACTGGGTGACTTGGGAGAAGTATCAGAAAACTGGTGTGCGCATATGCATGTGCACATGTTTTAAAATATACCTATTTCCATATATAAATCAGGCTTTTATATGAACAAGGTACATGTTTCCTGCATAGAGAAAGTATGTGTTTTCAATGCATTCCTGATATTTGTATGTACTGAAATATATGCACATATGTTAAGTGATAGACATACATGTATTTTATAATATGCACATACCACATACATGCTGGTTATAAAATATTATAGTAGATCTCTGGGCACCCATATACAAGTGTGGCTGTGCAGATATCTTTGAAAGTTATCCTCCAAGAGGCCAAAATTAGGTGCCACTTAACCTGATAAGTAAAGTCTAAGTGGCGGCAACTGAAAATTCAGTTCCATTCAGCGACCACCACTTATTCGGATAAGTACTTAACCAGATAACACTAGATGTAGTATCCTTTTAAAAAAATCTATAAAAATAAACTCTTGCAAGTAGATATTCAAATGTATCTAAATAAGTCAGCCAGCTAAGACTTATCCAGCTACTTACAAAGAATGTTCAACAGTATGGTTATCCTGCTGAATATCCCCATAAAAATTACTAGTTAGCTGGATAAGGGAAGGAAATGGGAAGATTGGGGAGAAGCAACTTATCCGGTTAACTTAGCTGGATAAATGCTGATATTTGATTAAATTAACCAGATAAGATACACCTGCTCAATTGGAGATATAAAGTTAGCTGGGTAATAATTATCCAGGCAACTTTAGATAATACTTATATAGCTATCTAATACGTTTTATGGGAATATTCAGCAGCATAGCTATGCTGCTGAATATTAGGGGTGTGAATTCGTTTGCAAAGTATTGGCAATCTGCTACTTATATGCCATATTCGTTGTATTCGTGGGGGGTTACGAATGTATGGTGAATCCCCACAAATACAATGTATCACTAATGAATAAATCCCCACCCTCCTGACCCCCCCCCCCAAGACTTGCCAAAAGTGACAGGGGCCAACCAATGGCATCGATAGCTCCTGTGACATAGTAAGGGCAAAGGCTATCTGTGCCATTTTGAATACTGGCAGCCAACAGCCCGAGTGAAGGAGATCGCTCCAGGACCCCTGCTGGACCGCCAAGGACTTTTGGCAAGTCTTGGGGGGGTCAGAAGGGTGGGGGTTGTAGTTAATTAAATTTAAAGGGTTAGGATGGGGTTTTGGGGGGGAAACAAATACATATGTAACTAATGAACGGATCGGGGTCCCCCGAGAATGGATGCAATGGATTTGGGTCCCGACGAATATGAATACCGAAAGGGACAAATCCATCCCTGCTGCATATCCCTACTGAATATTCCTTATAAGTTAGCCAGATAAGTCTAATCTGGCTAACTTATCTATATAAGTTTGAATATCTACTCCCAAGAGTTTATTTTTTACAGATGTTTTAAAAACAAGATACCTCTAGTTTGTGTTTCCTTGTTATAAATTATCATGGTCGTTCATAAAATCACGATGTGGCCTTATCACACACGATAACTACCGCATTGTGATGGTCAAATTAAAATGGGGGAAAGGGGTGGAATTAGGGAGGAGTTTGGGCAGGGTTAAGGGTAATGAGGTGACAGTACCACTGCAGGCATTAATGTTCGAAACATTATCACCGGCAATAGCACCAGATTTAATACTACCTTTTTTATTGGTGCTATGGGGATGATAGAGTGCAATGTGACTGCAACCATGGCGGGCGAAAACGCACTACCACGATGTGACTGGCTGCACACTTTCAACCCCACCCCTTTTTCCTTCGTGGATCATCATTCTAGACCTAAATTGTTTGTATACCAGGAACAATTTGCAGTGGAACCAAAACACTATCAACTCAGGAAATGTTTAAACTGATAAATGAAAAAGATTACTGTATGTACTCTGTAAACAGTAATAAGTACAGCTAAGATTATTAAAGTCAAATATTCAGAAGGCGCTAAGCTGACTGTGACAATTTTTATAAACTAGATTGCACTTGCTAATTGGATTCAGCAATATTAACTATTTCAAGTTAGAAATGTATTTTGTTTTTAACTGCATGTAGAACTGGTGCAACAACTGTGTTTATTTTGTTGATGAAGGCTGTTTATGATATCTTTGTATTTTGGTTTGTTGAGTAGGGGAATCTCTTCCACTAAGTTCAGGGAGCCAGATCTCAATTCGCTTTACTTCTGTTGGTCCCGTCACAGCTAAGGGATTTCACTTTGTCTACCAAGGTAAATATAAAAAAGTATAAATAAAGACATTCTTGCTAACAGTCCTTGAGCTTAGATACTTAAAAGAGAGAAATGTGTTTGAAAGTAAGTATTTATAGCATCAGAAAATTTAATTGGAATCAGCAAACCTTAAGTACCCATATATATGGGTAAACAAAAGTACTTTTATTTATGAACTAATTTTCTGGTAAATTTGTATCATATTTATTTTGCAAAATTAAGTACATAGAAATCAATGAAAAATAATACCTCTACTTTTAAGGCAATAATGTAGTAAAATCTGGCAAAAATCAGTTTCTATCAGTGCCAAATATATATAATAATTTTCTTTTTAATGTTGCTGCTAGTCTGCATTTTCACGCAATAGTAAATATAAATAATATTCTTGTTTTCTATATACATAAACACTACCATGCTAAAAAGCAATATTGGCCATTTTCTTCTTGTGAAAATGAATTCACATATATGTTTGGTTAAAAAAATAAATGTCTGCAAAATCAAATAATTACAACAGATTATGAGGTACATAAAACCAATAGCCGTAAACTGAACCTAAAAAGGAAAAAAGGAAAAGGACATTCCATTTGATATGTATAATATATTTTATCATGCCAACTGGATGTGAGAGTAATAAATTATTTCCCCCCAAATCAAATTTTCCCGGACTGGGAAGCTCTCACCCCATCTTCCATTTACCCCATTCCTGGTATGTCATAAAACCTAAAAGGCAGGCCACTCACCAATGTAATTTGGCTAAGAGCCTGTAGCTCAAGCAAAGATGGGGCCTACCAGGGCACTTTCCCCTTCCATTCAAATTTGTAGTGGCTAAGGAACTCCCACCTCAGCCCCCACTTGCTCCCTTTCAGGTTTTTTCTCAAAGCCAAATGGCAGGATCAAATCCCTCTGACTCCTACCTGACGGCTAGAACTTTAAAAATGGCATCATTCATTTGGAGGACAATACCAAAGTGACATAGCTTTGGTGCCTTCCTCCAATTCAGCCAGCACCATTTTGTTACATAACTTTGCTACCATCTACAAGGTAGATGGTGCTATATTTATTAAAGTTCAGGACCCGGGACTGGAATGAAAGGACCCAAGAAAGGGGTAAGTGAGAGCCAGGGTGAGAGCTATCCAACCCTGAATTTTTTTTTTTTTGAGGGATGGGAGGGGCTCAAGAAAGCCATAGGTTGGGTTATATTGGTGGGAGTGGAGATTGGAGAGATCTGGGGAGTCCTATCCGGGCAGGAACACACCCCAAGTTAAATTGTAGCATGGAGGAAAGAGTGGTTGAAGGCTTTGGGAAGCCCTTTTGTTTAAAATCAGTTTGGGTTTTTTTGTATTTTTAATGTTGTTCAGTTCAAACAAACTAAACTTAAAAAAAAAACCATTAATAGAAACAAAAAAATGAAAATTATCTGAAAATGAAAAACAAATCAAACCATAAATTTGGGGACAGTAATCCCTAGAATGAAATATTCATACAAAATCCTTTCTCTAGCATTGTGCTCAAAAATTAGAATATTAATGTATTTTTAAGAAAATCTTGTTAGACTTACAGCTGCATTTTCAAACATTGCACATATAAAAATTTGCACATGCAGCACTGAAGAGAACATAAAAAATTGCATGCTTTTTTCAAAACTACAATTTGTACGAGTAAATCATGGGTAAGAAATGGATGTGCCAGGGCATTATGAGGCGAGTACATTTATGGGCATAAGTAATTGTGAAACCTATCAAAGTGACATATGAATGTCTTTTACTTTCATATTTTTAATTTTGCTCAATATCTGGTGTAATTAATCATAGACATTGTTAAAGTAAAAAAATGACTGTGTAGAGGGTCTGGATGCATTGGGAAGACTTCATACTGAAGAGCCAGGAGGGTCTTCACAGCTGCAGATGGACTGGGTGACCTGGTAGAGTAAATTAAAAAGGACTAGTTATTTCATTGCCGTGCGCATCTTATAAAATACCCTGATTTATGCATGTAAAAGTCAAATTAAGGTGGGGTAAAAGTGTCAAATAAAAGGGATAAAATTCTACATGCCTATACTTATAAAATTGAAAGTACAATACATGAGTTTATGAGTTGTGCACAGTTACTGGGTTACTCATTAAACTGTGATGTGCCAGTATTGAGTGCATTAGAATTTGGAAACTGAGGAGTGTGGGTGGGGTTTGGGTGGAGTTATGTCCCGGTAGCGCTGCGGGTGATAATGTTTTCTACATTATCACCAGTAGCATCACGGGAAATAACTGCACCTTTTCCCGAGGCAGTATGAGTGTGAAACTGTGCGGCCCTGCCACAAAAGCAGTGTGTGAAAACTCACAACTTCCATCCGGCTGGCTGCACAATTTCACCCCCTCACCCCTTTTTTTGCACAGCTCATCATTCTAACATAACTATAGCAGACTTATGAATCTAGGCCTTAGCTAGCTAGGTAGCTTCTTTCCCACTATTAAATGGCTATATTTAAACTTATTTGGATAAGTAGCAGCAAGTATCTGGCTATATTCTCAATTATCCAGCTAAGTAGCATAGGCCTTCAGAGCCAGACAAGTTTGAAAAGTGCTACTTGTCTATCTAAGTACCACTTTTCAGACTTATCCAACTATGTGCCGCTACTTAATTGGCATTTATCTGGATAAGTTTGAACTGGTGAGGCTCATTGTTTAGATATACATGAGCTGCACAATTTCAGACTTATCCAGATAAATGCCAATGTACTCCTATTTTACAACATTTCTGTGCTGGTTATAAAATACAGTAGCAACTTTGCGTGTGCCTATATACACATGTAAATAGGCTGACACAGGCAGTTTTGAAAGTTATCCTCTTATAATGTAATGAAAATTCTGATAATAATATCAGTGCTTATACATGTACACACAGATATAAAAGGCTGATGAATAAAAGCAAAAAATATATTTAGAAGGTGTATATCAATGAGTCAACAAATACGTTGTAGATGATACATATTAATTGAACTAAAATAGGCCTGGATTCTCTAATACCGCCGGGCTCTTTGAATCGCGCGGTACAGGGGGGCAAAGCAGGGGGCGGGCCTGTGAAAGCTTGCAGTGATCACACCTCTGTGGTGCGATCACTGCTGGCTTTCGCACCCAATAGCGCCATCAAAAAAGGTAGTGCGATTGGGCGCAAAATTGGCAGCGAAAAGGATTCTTACCTTTTCGATGTCAGCAATGTCTTTGCGGCATCTGCCCCAGTGCCGCCCCGACTCCTCCTGTTCCGGTCTTAATGCCGCCCTGACTCCACCCCCATTTAGTGATCGCACGTAAAAAGGGACATTTTGCGTGCGATCGCTTTGGAAAATGACCCCCATAGTATATATATTCCAGTGTAAAACATAAAAAGAACATTACAGTCATCCATGAAATCAGCTAATAGTTAAGGGAAGAAATAAACCTTCAGTAATATAAATATATGCAGTAGAAAAAACATTTGTTTTGTTCATTAATTTCAAGTAGCTCATCTGTTTATTAATTAGTTTCAACATCAAAAAACAATATTTGTTTATTTGTTTTTCCTTTATCTTTAATATCAATGGGGAAACACTGCAGTCTAACTGGGGTTTTATCAATTCTCCAAGGTATCTAGACTCCCAAGGTATAACATGAAGGGTATAGCAGCAAGGCTAAGTGCATGGGTGATATTTGTCTTCCTGTGGAATTTCTTGCAAGACAAAGATTTGTTGTCAGTATAATTTTTGTGACATGAGCTTTTATTTAATTTTCTACTTAAACTTGATCTTGCTACTGAGAGGAATTGTGGGTTTCTTATAAAATCGGTTTTGCAAATGAAACGTTTATCACATTCTGAACAAGGGAACATTTTCCCCTCAGAATGGTTTTCCTGGTAAATTGTGAGGTTTGCTTTAATAAGAAGCCTTTCTCATAGTCTGTAGCTGAACTCAATCTGTTTCATTTCTTGATTTTCTGGTTTTGTATATGTTCACTTTCTCTTTTACAATATTCTAAACATCAAAATGTTTTTTCATCATCATCTTTTCTCTTGTACCCTTATTTTTTCCATCTGACTGAGGGCTTTTGTGAACAAACCATGTCATTGTAATCAACAAACAGAGTAGAATAACCAGGATGGTATTATAGAGGGGTAGAAGAAAATGAAGAACTATAAAATATGGTAATGGGTTGAGAGATTTGTTTTTTTTTCTATTTTATTTTCACTTTTTTTTTTCTTGGGACAAAACTGCCCAGTATAATCTAAAAAGAGTGGGAAGAACACCTGAAGGCTTCAAAAGAGGGTACCAACAATAGTAGCATGAACCCTCCAAGGCTGTATGAGATGGACAAAGTGGTACCAAGTGTGACATGAATAGTTAAAGGCACAATGAAGGAGGAACAAAGCACCAGAAGAGACAGAAAATCCACCAAAACAGAGGGTAAAAGTGGCATGAAGACCACAAAGCATCTTGAGAGGTACAAAGCAGTCACCCAGAGTGATAAAAACACCCCATGGCTCTAAATGAGCAGTAAACAGCACCAACCCAATTGGTATAAAACTCTAGGCAGAGAAAAGCTGTGGGAAATCCTTGGAGGAGACCTGATGTAATTTTCAAAATAACAGGCTGTTTGTGCATGGAGTTGGTCTTCGCTGGAGGCTACGATGCTGCTGATTAGAGGCATCAAATTATCTTTAGCTATGTCATTACTTGTTAATATCCTGTGATCAGGAATCCAGGACACAATTTTTCTGAATCAGTATTTGAAAATATTGTCACAATTACCTCAAAAGAAGAGAAGCGTGGTCCTGGTATTTCTAGGTGCTGTACTTCTACAGTCCTTGCCTTTGGCTGCAGTATTATCCATTGATGGCTAAATACCAGATAAGATCAATAATTACAAGAACTGTAAGGGTACAGATACTGAAGAAAATGTCCAAGAGACCATACAACCATTACAGATAACTCGATGGAAAGTCCTGTGGAAAGGCCAGGGCAAGAGCAAGAGTTGGGAAAGTACCATAGGGGAAGGAGATTTGGAAGGAACCTCAGACAGCTGGTATGGGGGATGCGAAAGCTAGTACAAATTCTGAAGCCCTTCAAGGATACCACAAGGGGAGGGAGGGGAGTATTATCCCTATGGTAAAAATTCTTGAAGAAAGGTTAGAGGGCTTCCGGAAGCAAGAGGTAATGGGAACAGGTTGTTGCAATTTCTGGACTCATTATAGGAGTGGGCACAAGAGAAAACAAAACCTTTTGTGTCTCCACAAACTGACGTAATTGTTCTATCTGGGTAAAACTAAATGACTCATTTCCCTTCTTTATAATGCACCGTCATGGATATCTAAGCAAAAATGAGAAACCCAAATAAATAACTCTTTGTCTTATAGCCAAAAACTCACGACGCTTACTGCGTGTAATTGGTGCTAGATCTGGATAAATTTTTACAGTTTGGCCATAATAGGATACTGGAAATTTCTGAAAATATATTTCCATTAGCTTACTTATATCAGACGTTGTTAGAGATAAGTTAATAGTATCTTTTATATCTAAAACTTCTAAAGTTGAATTTTCTAAGAAACTTGTAAGATTTGTTGGAATAGAGACAGCTGCAGCAGAGGTTCTTTTCTTAACAAAGAAACATGAATTTACAGAAAGCATATTATTATCAGAAAAACCTAGTACCTCTGCTAGAAATCTTTTTAAGGAAACAAAAGAAATTTGTCCAGCAACCTTCAGAAAATTAACAATTCTTACATTCAAATGCCTGATATTGTTCTCTATCATTTCCAAACGCATAGAGGAAGCTGATTGATCTTTTATCATTATAGTATTTAATGTTTGTAGGGATTTAATATTTTTTTTCAGCCTCCTCCATCCTAACTTACTCGTTTGTCGCTTCATACCCAGAAACTGTTGCTGAAAATTTGAGGAAACAGAGTCAATTTTTTCCTCCAGTCTATTCACAGATGCACTTAAACTACTCACCAAGTCCCATATTGCTCCTAATGTTACCGTCTCTGGCCTTGATGTTGTAGGCCACAATTCCACTGGCTGATCGGAGTGAGGAGTTTCTTGTTGTTTATTTGCAGCCAATATTGCAAACTCCTTCAAAGAGAAAACCTCCTCGGAGCTCCTCTCCTCTATTCCTCTCTTCTCAGAAGCCAGGTCAGAGCCTGCTCCTTCACACACTAACGCTCGTTCCACATCATCGGTGGGTGGCGCTGTTGCATCTCCATCTGCGCCACATTGGACAGGAGGCGGACGTTGATCTGGGCTGAGGGAAACCTCGTCCAAAGGAGCCTCCCTTTCTCCCTCCGGGGAGCTACCAATGGATTTACCGGGTCCCTCTCTAACCAGCTGAGTCATGAAGCGGTCAATCTCGAGCTGAAGAAGCTGAGGTAAGGGCTCTGAAGGAAAGACCCTTACTTTCCCTTTCCTTTTGGCCGGCATAGTTCGAAGACAAAGAACTCTTTAAATACCAATTCAAAAGCTCGAGACTTTGAATACTTCTACTGTGCTTTCCTCTTGTCCGAAGCCTCAAAAGTATTGGGACCGAAACATGGAGCTTCCTCCTTTAGTTCGTCCTAGTCCGGACTAAGCTGGACCAAGCCGTGCGCGCCCCTTAGGCATGTGTGGCTTTGGCGGTGCACTGGCAGCAGTGGCACGCCACTAATGCGCCGCTCTTATGGCGCGTTGGACTCCTCCCTCTTACGTCGGGCCTCCGAGGGGTAACTGGATGTTCTGGCCCTGGTCCAGACAGCTCAACAGTCCAGTCCCGCAGCTTCTGTCACCGCTATCCACGCCGCTCTTATGGTGCGTTGGGCTCCTCCCTCTTATGTCAGGGCCTCTAGAGGGGTAACTGGATGTTCCGGCCCTGGTCCAGACAGCTCAACAGTCTGGTCCCACAGCTTCTGTTGCCGCTATCTGCACCGCTCTTATAGCATGTTGGGCTCCTCCCTCTTAGGTCGGGGCCTCCGGGTGGTAACTGGATGTTCCGGCCCTGGTCCAGACAGCTCAACAGTCCGGTCCCACAGCTTCTGTCGCAGCTATCCGCGCCGCTTTTATGTCGCATTGGGCTCCTCCCTCTTACGTCGGGGCCTCCGAGGGGTAACTGGATGTTCCAGCCCTGGTCCAGACAGCTCAACAGTCTGGTCCCACAGCCCCCTTTTCAATTTAGGAATGAAACTACCTCTTCCAATAAGATTTTTCTCTCAAGCATCTACCTTTTCTTGACATGATGGATTTTGTCACTGCCTGCTGGGGATTTGGAAGACAACAGGATTTTTTTTTTCATTAGTTGTATTATAGCTCACTGTGTGTACACCACTGACTATACCACTCTGTATGTGAATGTGGAGAACTACATACACATAGAGAATGTAGTGTTATGCTGTACACTAGTACATAGTTGAGACTGTTCTAGTCTGCTTATAGGCTCTACAAAGCAAACACTGGCAGCCTGACTGGCATGTTGCTTGCTGCATTCTATCTATGCCCTGAACTGCTCACCTCACTAGACTGGACAGTGAACTAATTCTGCAGTTCCCACCCAGACAGAGGGAAAAAAAAAACACCCTGTATTGGCACTGCTGGTCTGCTGCAACTCTCCGTTTCTCACTTATCCACAACCAGACCCTGCCTAAAACCTCCCCCAGGGGAGAAAAAAAACAGTGGCAAACTGACTGACACTGCCTTCCTTTTTCAGTTGATGAGACAATTGCAGTAGTATTAGCAACAAGCAAACAAATAAAGTTTGCTAAAGTTGAAGTACAATGATGACTGAAGGTTTCAATAGTCTGGGAGAGCAGAGCTCAGTAACAGCCGCCTTCCAGGACCAAGTCTGCATAGAATTGTATAGCATACTCTGCTCACATATGCTCAAATACCAGGATCAGTGTCTCTAGAACCCAAGAACAGCAATAAATTGGATTGTAAAATGCTTCACTCAGATATGTTGTCTTTGTGCTCTTCTTGCCAAGACATCCTGCCTAGTCTCTGCCAAGGAAGTGAGGTCACACATGACTCAAAGTGAAGGACTAGTTGCTATTTCTACCTTCCTTCATTAATTCCTATGGTCCATAGAAATGAATGGGAGACATAAACCAATGGAAAAAATAGGATGTGTTTCATTTGTGGGATAGCCCCCATTTGTTTTGGAATCCAATGAATAAAACAAATAGGGACCCATTTGTATCAGATTTCACATTTGTTTTAAACAAATGCACATCCATATAAAATACATATAAAATACATTACAGAGAAGAACCTGTTAGAAATACCGGCTGTGGCGGCCCGCAGCCGTATGTCATAGCTGCTGGCTGCGGCAGGCCGTGACCAGGGTCGGGCCAGTGGCCACGGTGTCAGTAACTCACCCCGAAGCATCGGAGGCTGCTGCGGTGGCAGGTAGCCTTCTTTTTCAACTCTCTGCAGCCACTGCCGCTGCCTAGCCTGGCCGCTGCCTAGCCTGGCCGCATGGTTCCCGGCCAGTCCGGCTCCTCCCCCTCAGCTTCCTAGGAGCCTCGCGCGTGGCTGAGGAGAGTATTTAAAGGAGCCATGACAGGAAATTGTCATGGTTCCCCCTGGGACTCCTCCATCCAGTTCCTGTAAGCAAGGCAAGGTCTGAGTATCAGACCTTGCCTTGCTATTGAGGCTCTGTGCTTGGTTCCTGTGTCTGTGTTCCGGATCCGCTCTCCGTCCCGCTTCTGCTCTTCTTCTCGTTGAACTAACTATTTGGCTCCTGACCCTCTGACTGGTGGTGGTGATCTTCTGTTATTGACGTGGACTGGCTCTCGACCCTTCTCCTTCTTTGCTCCTGGATTGGCTTCAGACCATTCTACCGTCTGCTCCTGGACTGGTTCTCGACCTCTCTCTGGACTTCGACCCTTGGACCAGATTGGGACTATCCTTCGATGTATACTCCCAGACTGACTACGACCTGCTGGAGGCGCCAGCCATCTGGAACCCATGACCTGCAGGAGGCGCCTGCATCCAGACCATCTTCACTCTTCAGGTAGTCTCCTAAGTCCCAGTGGCCGTATCCCCACGGGCTCCTCCTGGGGGGATCACGAGCTTCCAGGGTGAAGCCTTCATCTAACATCTTCAACAGGCCTTGCCATCCGCCAGTAGAGACCGAAGAGGGTTGACTTCCTTTTTTGGTAGCGCTGACTCTACCTCGGAACAGGGGTCCACTTTCTGATTCATAACAGAACCAAATGGTACCCCAGTAGGTGAACATTTCTCAAGGGAATATCACTTCCTCAGTACCCTCACACTCTGAGTATTTAAAGTGATTTCTAGAGGTATACTAGCATAACCATTTGATGATCAAATTTCAGTTTGGTAAGAAACTGGAGAACCTTTTGGGGAAGGGGAAGTCTTTTCCGAAAAGATGGCCTCCACCTTAACCAGGGTGTAACTAGGCTGCTGGCATTAACCTTTAAAAAGGAGATAGAGCAGGTTTTAAACTAGAACAAAGGGAAAATCTGACAGTTTCTCAGCAGTGCATGGTTCAGAGGGAGGTATCTTCAAAGGATACTAATGAAGCAGTAGAGTTAGGGCATCCCAACAGAGAGGTTCCACTAATAATAAACAGGTCTATCCAGTACCGAGTGGTAGGAAGAGCTGCGTTAGTGCCCGGTGCACCCGCGGTTGCCGCACGCACAGTGCAGCTCACCTACCGCTCGATCCTGAACAATAATTTTATGCAAATGTAAACCGCGTCTAAGAAGGGTCCGTGAAGCGTTAGGCCCGCGCAACCCATTTTACTGGATAGAGCGCCTATACAGTATCCTGGGTGCGTGGGCCTAACGCTTCACGCCACGCTGGTATCTGTCATTTCAAATGTCATTTGAAATGACAGATACCAGGAAGTCGGGACTACAAGTCCCCCCTCCCCTCCTCCCGAAGCAGGGCGCGAAAAGCAGCCTTGCTCCGGGAGGAGGGGAGAAGGGACTGGCAGTATGAAGCGGCGAAGCGACTTACTTTTTGCACCCCCCTCCAGACATCGGATGACCTCTCCTGCCTCCAGCTGCTCGCGAAGATGGACGCCTGCAAAAAGTAAGTTCCTTTGCCGCTTCACACTGTCGGTGTCTCTTCTTCCCTCCTCCCGGAGCAAGGCTTTTCGCGCCCTGCTTCGGGAGGAGGGAAGAAGAGACACCGACAGTGTGAAGCGGCGAAGCAACTTACTTTTTGCAGCCCCCATCGGACCTCTCCTGCCTCCCGCTGCGCGACTTACTTTTTTTTGCAGCCCTCCGGCCATCAGCAGGAACAAATCGTGGCTCCCCTGCCTCCCGGAGAAGATGGATGCCAGCACGGGGGAAAGCGGCCCCTGTGCATGCAATTGGCCGTTCAAGACGTGATGTCACATGCCGTGACGCCAAACGTTGTAATGTCACGTCTTGAGCGGCCAATTGCATGCACAGGGGCCACTTTCCCCCGTGCTGGCATCCATCTTTCCCGGGAGGCAGGGGAACCACGATCCGTTCTTCCTGATGGCCGGACGGCTGCAAAAAAAGTAAGTCGCGCAGCGGGAGGCAGGAGAGGTTCGATGTCCGATGTCCGGAGGGAGCTGCAAAAAGTAAGTTGCTTCGCCGCTTCACACAGTCAGTGTCTCTTCTTCCCTTCTCCCGAAGCAGGGCGCGAAAAGCAGCCTTACTCCGGGAGGAGGGAAGAAGAGACACTGACAGTGTGAAGCGGCAAAGCAACTTACTTTTTGCTTTTACGTTTTTTTTGCTTTTTTTTTTTTTTTTGCTTCGGGAGGAGGGGAGAGGACTGGGGCTGCCCCGGAGACTGGCACCCATGATCGCGGCAGAGGCAGGTGAGCGGGGGCTGGGGGAAAGCTTGCCACCTACCCTTACCCCTGCCTCTACCGCAGGGGTAAGGGTAGGCGGTAAGTTAGCAGGTTAAATGAGCGACAAAACGGCAGGGAAAGATAGCGATAGTCGGGGCGTGGGTTACGGGATGCTAGGGAATAGCTAAATCGCTCGTTTGCATGCAATATACATGCCGCGTGCGGAAGGGGTTGCCCGGGGATTTTAGGACGAGGTAGGAGTAGGTTAAAGGGCATTTGGGATCGCAGGAAGGGCTAACGCGGATTAGGAGCGGGGTAAACGCGGCCGCACTTTACTGGATAGACCTGAAAAGTAGTTCAAGTGCCTATAATTAAAAACTCACCTGAGCTAAAAGATTCTAATGTATCCCTATCAACTGAAAAGCAGAATGTAAATACAAACAAAAAACACACTTTGAAATGTTTATATGCTAATGCCGGAAGTCTAAGAAGTAAGATGGTAGAATTAGAGTTTATGGAAGTGAATGGTAACATAGACTTAATCGGCATCTCAGAGACATGGTGGATAGAGGATAACCAAAGGGATGGTACTATACTGAGGTTTAAAGTATAGCGCAATGTCAGAGAAGAGAATCTTGGTGGTGATGTGCCGCTTTATGTCCGGGTTGGCATAGATTCCAACAGGATAAAGATCCTGCATGAGACTAAATATGCAATTGAATGTTTATGGGTAGAAATCCCTTGTGTGTTGGGGGAAGAGAATAGTGATAGGAGTATACTACCATCCACCTGACCAAAATGGTGAGATGGACAGTGAAATGGTAAGATAAATTAGGGAAGCTAACCAAACTGGTTATGCAGTAATAATGGGAGATTTCAATTACCTTAATATTGGCTGGGTAAGTGAAACACCTGGGCATGCTAGAGAGATAATATTCCTGGATGGAATAAAGACAGTTTTCTGGAACAATTGGTTCAGGAACTGGTGAGAGAGGGAACAATTTTAGATCTAATTCTCAGTGGAGCACAGGACTTGGTGAGAGAGGTAATGGTGGTGGGGCCACTTGGCAATAGTGATCATAATATGAACACATTTGAATTAATGACTGGAAAGGGGACAGTATGTAAATCCATGGCTCTAGCACTAAACTTTCAAAAGGAAAACTTTAATAAAATGAGAAAAATAGTTAGAAAAAAAATGAAAGGTGCAGCTACAAAGGTAAAAAGAGTGCAACAGGCATGGACATTGTTAAAAAAATACCATCCTAGAAGCACAGGCCACATGTATTCCATGCATTAAGAAAGGTGGAAGGAAGGTAAAATGATTAATTGCATGGTTAAAAGGTGAGGTAAAAAAAGGCTATTTTAGCTAAAAGATCTTTTTTCAAAAATTGGAAAAAAGAACTATCAGAAGAAAATAGGATAAAGCATAAACATTGGCAAGATAAATATAAGACATTTGTAAGATAGGCTAAGAGAAAATTTGAAAATATATTGGCCATAGAAGCAAAAACTCACAATAAAAATGTTTTTAAATATGTCTGAAGCAGAAAGCCTGCAAGGGAGTCAGTTGGACCGTTGGATGATCAAGGGGTTAAAGGAGCACTTAGAGAGGATAAGGCCATTGTGAAAAGATTAAACAATTTCTTTACTTCAGTGTTTACTGAAGAGGATGTTGGAGAGATACCCATTCTGGAGAAGGTTTACATGGATGGTGATTCAGTTCAACTGAACCTCATGGTTAACCTGGAAAATCTGGTAGGGCTGATTGTCAAACTGAAGAGTAGTAAATCACCTGGACCTGATGGTATACACCCTAGCATTCTGAAAGAACTACAAAAATAAAATTTCAGAACTATTAGTAAAAATGTGTAAACTATCATTAAAATCATCTGATGTATCCAAGGATTGGAAGATGGCCAATGTAACCCCTATATTTAAAAAGTGATCCAGGGTGATCTGGGAAATTATAGACCAGTGAGCCTGTCTTCAGTACCAGGAAAAATCATGGAAACTATTATAAAGAATAAAATCACAAAACATTTAGAAGGCATGGTTTGATGGAACACAACCAACATGGATTTACCCAAGGAAAGTCTTGCCTCACAAATCTGCTACTTTTTCTTTGAAGTGGTAAATAAATAGTGGACAAAGGTAAACCAGTAGATGTGGTGCATTTGGATTTTCAGAAGGCATTTAACAAAGTCCTGCATGAGAGACTTCTAAGAAAACTAAAATGTCATGGGATAGGAGGTGATGTCCTTTTGTGGATTGCAAGTTGTTAAAAGACAGGAAACAGAGAGTAGGATTAAATGGACAATTTTCTCAGTGGAAGGGCGTGGACAGTGGAGTGCCTCAGGGATATGTACTTGGGCCGGTGCTTTTTAATATATTTATAAATGATCTGGAAAGAGGTATGATGCGTGAGGTGATCAAATTTGCAGATGATACAACATTACGCAGAGTAGTTAAATCTCAAGTGGATTGTGATGAATTGCAGGAGGACCTTGTGAGACTGGAAGATTGGGCTTCCAAATGGCAGATGAAATTTAATGTAGACAAGTTCATAGTGATACATATAGGGAAAAATAACCCTTGCTGTAGAAACACGATGTTAGGTTTTATCTTCGAAGTTACCACACAGGAAAAAGATTTAGGCGTCATAATGGATAATACATTGAAATCATCATCCCAGTGTACTGTGGCAATCAAAAAAGCAAACAGAATGTTAGGATTTATTAGGAAAGGAATGGAAAGTAAAGTGGAGGATATCATAATGCCTCTGTATCGCTCCATGGTGAGTTTGCACCTTGAATACTGTGTGCAATTCTGGTCACTACATCTCAAAAAGGATATAGCTGCACTGGAGAAAGTACAGAGAAGGATGAAAAAATGGTAAGGGACATGGAACAGCTGCCCTATGAGGAAAGACTAAAGAAGTTAGGGCTGTTCAGTTTGGAGAAGAGATGATTGAGGGGGGATATGATAGAAGCCTAAAAATTCTTGAAAGGACTTAGACAAATTAATGTAAATCAGTTATTTACTCTGTCAGATAATAGAATGACCAGAGGGGACTCCATGAAGTTAGCAAGTAGCTCATTTAAAACAAATCAAAGACAATTATTTTTCACTCAGCACATAGTTAAGCTCTGGAATTCATTTTCAGAGGATGTGGTTACAGCAGTTAGTGTAACTAGGTTTAAAAAAGATTTGGATAAGTTCCAAGAGGAAACATTCATAAACTCCTATTGTGGTAATTAATAAGTAATAGCAGCTAGGGATGTGAATCGTTTTCCATATCGTCTTAACGATAGAAATCGTGTGGCAGGGCAAGAAAATCGTCTTAGGCACGATTTTTTAGTTAAAAAATCGTTAAAAATCATTTTTTCCGATTACTGCGCACTAACTCGAGTTAGTGCGCACTAATCGGAAAAAACGATTTTTAACGATTTTTAACGGGAGTTAGTGCGCACTAACTGGGAGTTAGTGTGCACTAACTGAAAATGATACAATTTGACACTTTTCAGGTCAGTTAAGGTCAGTTTAGGAATGAATATGTATTCCTATTGGCTGCCCTCTTATTTATTCATGTTACCAAGTTTCCTACTGACAGTATATGGGGGATGGGAAATGGAAACAGTTGGTAGCTTGACAAAACAAGTAATGTGATCAGTCAATGTGACTAGAACTTGTGCCCTAACCCTGATACCAGGGGTATTGTGATCTTCCTGCACACAGTGCCCTATCCCTAATACCAGGGGTGTTGTGATCTTCCTGCACACAGTGCCCTATTCCTGATACTGGGGGTGTTGTGATCTTCCTGCACACAGTGCCCTATTCCTGATACCGGGGGTGTTGTGATCTTCCTGCACACATCCCGATATCAGGGATAGGGCACTGCATGCAGGAAGATCACAACACTCCTGGTATTAATAGGGATAGGGCACTGCATGCAGGAAGATCACAACACTCCTGGTATTAATAGGGATAGGGCACTGCATGCAGGAAGATCACAACACCCCTGATATCAGGGATAGGGCACTGTGTGCAGGAAGATCACAATACCCCGGAGGAGTGAGGGTCAGGCAGCTCCCCCCTGTCTGTGAAGCCAGCCTCTCACTAGTAATGCAGGGAGGGAGCTGTCTCAGACTTCACCATCATCCCCCCCCCCCCCCTTACCCACACACCATTCACTAGCTGGGACATGGGGGAAGTCAGGAGTGAGGGTCAGGCAGCTCCCCCCTGTCTGTGAAGCCAGCCTCTCACTAGTAATGCAGGGAGGGAGCTGTCTCAGACTTCACCATCCACCCCCCCCCCCTCACCCACACACCATTCACTAGCTGGGACATGGGGGAAGTCAGGAGTGAGGGACAGGCAGCTCCCCCCTGTCTGTGAAGCCAGCCTCTCACTAGTAATGCAGGGAGGGAGCTGTCTCAGACTTCACCATCCTCCCCCCCCCCCTCACCCACACACCATTCACTAGCTGGGACATGGGGGAAGTCAGGAGTTAGGGTCAGGCAGCTCCCCCCTGTCTGTGAAGCCAGCCTCTCACTAGTAATGCAGGGAGGGAGCTGTCTCAGACTTCACCATCCTCCCCCCCCCCCTCACCCACACACCATTCACTAGCTGGGACATGGGGGAAGTCAGGAGTGAGGGTCAGGCAGCTCCCCCCTGTCTGTGAAGCCAGCCTCTCACTAGTAATGCAGGGAGGGAGCTGTCTCAGACTTCACCATCCTCCCCCCCCCCCCCTCACCCACACACCATTCACTAGCTGGGACATGGGGGAAGTCAGGAGTGAGGGTCAGGCAGCTCCCCCCTGTCTGTGAAGCCAGCCTCTCACTAGTAATGCAGGGAAGGAGATGTCTCAGACTTCACCATCCACCCCCCCCCCCTCACCCACACACCATTCACTAGCTGGGACATGGGGGAAGTCAGGAGTGAGGGTCAGGCAGCTCCCCCCTGTCTGTGAAGCCAGCCTCTCACTAGTAATGCAGGGAGGGAGCTGTCTCAGACTTCACCATCCTCCCCCCCCCCTCACCCACACACCATTCACTAGCTGGGACATGGGGGAAGTCAGGAGTGAGGGTCAGGCAGCTCCCCCCTGTCTGTGAAGCCAGCCTCTCACTAGTAATGCAGGGAGGGAGCTGTCTCAGACTTCACCATCCTCCCCCCCCCCTCACCCACACACCATTCACTAGCTGGGACATGGGGGAAGTCAGGAGTGAGGGTCAGGCAGCTCCCCCCTGTCTGTGAAGCCAGCCTCTCACTAGTAATGCAGGGAGGGAGCTGTCTCAGACTTCACCATCCTCCCCCCCCCCCCCTCACCCACACACCATTCACTAGCTGGGACATGGGGGAAGTCAGGAGTGAGGGTCAGGCAGCTCCCCCCTGTCTGTGAAGCCAGCCTCTCACTAGTAATGCAGGGAGGGAGCTGTCTCAGACTGGTATCAGGGTTAGGGCACTGTGTGCAGGAAGATCACAACACTCCTGGTATTAATAGGGATAGGGCACTGTAAGAGATGACTGTAGTAGATTGAATAAAGATCTGATGTTTCTGCTCTCCTCACACCAAACAAAAACAACACACAAGCAGAGAAGCCCTTCTTACAAAGCTGAGCTAGTGAGTTAAGTAGGAGGAAAAGTAAACATACTGGTGCCAGTGTGGCTACTTAAAAAATACACTTACCAACAATCAATTACATATATTTGAACTGTGTACAGTTCCAGCCAGGACCACCTTTCTAAAATGCACAGTGATTGGCAAATTCAACATGCACTAGCATTTCAGGTGCCTTCTAACAAAAATAATAAACAAACAAGTTCTAGTCACGTGAGTGCTGATCATTACATTACTTTTTTTGTCAAGCTTCCAACTGTTTCCATTTCACATCCCCCCAACCATATTGGTAACATCAATAGATAAGAGCACAGCCAGCCAATAGGAATACATACATACATATTCATTCCTAAGTGACCTTTACTGACCTGGGAAGTGTGAACACTTTGTTTCATTTTCTGTTGGTGTTCGTTAGTTTCCAGTTCCATTTCCCATCCCCCCAACCATCACCTCAGTGGTAACCTTGGTAACATCAATAGATAAGAGGGCAGCCAGCCAATAGGAACACATATTCATTCCTAACTGACCTTCAGTGACCTGGAAAGTGTTTATTTGTATCATTTTCAGTTAGTGCGCACTAAATCGAGTTAGTGCGCACTAACAGGGAGTTAGTGCGCACTAACTCGAGTTAGTGCGCACTAACACGATTTAACGATTTTTAACGATAAATCGTTAGAATTTCTATTGTATCGTGTTCTATAACGATTTAAGACGATATAAACATTATCGGACGATAATTTTAATTGTTGAAAAACGATTCACATCCCTAATAGCAGCTTGTGATCTATCTAATGTTTGGGTACTTGCCAGGTACTTGTGACTTGGCTTGACCACTGTTGAAAACAGGATACTGGGCTTGATGGACCCTTGGTCTGACCCAGTATGGCATTTCTTATGTTCTTATGTAACTTTGAAACAAACATACAGTGGGCAATATTCATAGTGCTTTGGAACAAGTCTAAAAGTACTTTTTCTCTGTGGACTTTGCACCAATTTTTCACTCTAAATCTGTTGTGGGTAGAATAAACACACAGGTATTGCATCTGTTTATTTTGTATAGCTAAATTTTCTACAGAAAATGAGGCATCTATACTTGTAAATACAATCTACATGTGTAATATACTGATCACACCCAAAACGCACCCCTTGGAATGCCTCCTTTAAATGTGATTAAAGATTTGCATATTGTGGAACAATGTATACAATTTTACTCTCACTTTTAGTGATATTTTTTTATTTCTTGTCAATAGTGGGCTGAATTAGCAATGCTGTCATGGGATCTGTCAATCAGGTCTGGGAGGTGGAGCTTGTCAAAGCAGAGATCAGAGCTTTGTTCTCTGCGGCTGCGCATGTGTTCCCGCGCAGGAAAGTAACGGAATCTCCTCAGTCTGTTCTTTCCACACGCGGGATCGCACACAGAGCTGTTCTTCTTTTCAGCGTTATTAAATAAAAATCTCAAAATTGGGTTTTAATCCCTCTAATTGTGGCAAGGTAATGTTGGTCACGGATGGATATGACCGATGTTACCGATGCCTAGGACCAGATCACAATCATGAAGATTATGAATTTTGTTCGAGGATGTCTCCGAGAGTCCTGAAACAATGGGCCTACAAGCTTCAGGAACTTTTTGCCTCACCGGAGCCATCGGAGGCTCATTCGTCTCCTGGCCCTGCAATCTTACTGGCTCCCTCAAAAAAAAGAGGGCATCTTCGTGGGATCCTCAATCCTCCGATCTTGGAGGTAAGAACGTGGCAAGCCGGCAAAGGCCATCGGATTTCAAACAATCCATAGAGCCAGAAGTGCTGGCACAAGAGACACTGGCACCAAAAATCACGGCGCCTAAGACTTCTGCACCTAAGATGCCTTATGCGCATAAAACTATGACGGCGCATAACACTTCTGCGCCTGAAGAACTATCGGCGCACAACACGTCTGCACGCATGGCGCCGAAGACACTTGTGCGCATGGCGCTGAAGGACCCTGTGAGCATGACACAGAAGATTTCTGCACGCACTGCGCTGAAGACATCGGCGTGCATGGTGCCGAAGACACCTGTGCACGCGATGAAGGGAAAATCTGCGCGCACGGCGCGGAAGTCACTTGCTCATGGCACCGACCACATCTGCACACACGACGCCGACAACACTTGCGTGCCCAGCTCCAGGCATGTCTGTGCACATGGTGCCGGAGACATCGGCGCCGATAACATTTGCGCACACAGACACAGAAAGATATACGCACAAGTCTAGATCCGCGCACAAATCCAAATCGGCGCACAAGACACAGGAACACATGTCTCATGTACTACACCATGAGTTGAAGAGACAACGTGGACCCTCACAAATGTCTCATTCTACCTCTCCATCTATAACCCCACCTCGTTCGGGTACTTCCCTCTCTTTGAGAGCTACTTCGACAGAGTTTACAATAAAACGCAGAAAGCAATCACTGTCTTCACGTAGAAGTCATGCAGACTTGTCGTCACATTATTATCATAAGCACTCACATCACTACCACCACAAAAGGTCGGCAAAGAGGAGTGCAACATGGGAAGTAAGCCCTTTGACTTCTAAATCATCTCACATACCAGCTTCAAATACCTTTTTCCCATACAGAGGTAATACAAGTTGCTTTCTCTAACGCTTCTACAGCTTCAGAGGATTCGATGGACATGATATGCAACAAAAATCAGAAAGACCATAAAGTATCCATAATTTACCTCACAACACTCCAATGCAACCTAAAGCATGTGAGTCACAAGAACCAGATGGTCGTACAATAATCCCCCTTCATACAAAAGAGGCATTTTATCAATTGTCCCAATCCTTAGCAGGATTTTATGAATCTCTGCAGTCATCATTCAAAATGACTAATCTTGCTTCTGGCAGTTCTCCGGAACATAAGACACAGACCAATAGAGAGCAGTCGGTGGAGCCTCCAACATCTCCCATAGCAAACCAACCAGCCTCACCAAATTATAAACAGGATATATCTTTTGATTCTCCTTCACCGCAAACATCCCCATTATCATCTACGGGATTCCCATTGGATCTGCAGGAACAACCTCAGGAACCGTATTCCCCTCCGGAAGACCTTACATACCCAAAATTTCTGGAAAAATTAGGTTCAATACTGCATCTAGAGGTTCAAAAAGAAACAGACCCTAGATCAGAAACTCTTGGCCTCCTAAAGATTTTCGATATTCCAGAAGAACCAACATCTCTTCCACCACAAGAACTCCTGCATTCAGTCTTACAGAAATCCTGGGAAACACCTTATGCAATCTCAGCGGTTTCCAGGAAAATGGACATAAAATTTTGTATGAGGAAAACATCACCGTACTCTATACCACAATTACCTCACGCTTCAATTGTAGTAGATTTGGCGATGCAAAGATTTAAGAAAACAAAGTCGCATTCCTCATACCTACCAGGGAAAGACAACAAATATTTAGATGAGTTTGGCAGGAAAATATACCGTAACTCAATGTTGAATGCCTGAATTATGCACCATCAGTTCTACATGGTACAATACCTATATGAGTGCATATAAGATATAAAAGGTATGCTTTCCTCGACTGCGGATCAGATACCTCCACCTATTCATGACATGGACGAGTGTTCTCGACACCTTTTGAGGTCAATCTATGAAGCATATGAAACATCATCTAGGGCATCTGCAGCAGCCATTGCAGCCCGCAGACTAGCATGGTTATGCTCAAGTTCGATATGTGAAGATTTGCAAGAGAAGCTAACAAAACTCCCATGTATAGGAGATAACCTGTTTGGGGAACGATTTCAGGACACAGTAGGTAAACTGAAGGAAGAAGCTCTAGCAGTACAATCATTAACATTACATCCTCACTATTCGAACACACGTCGTTATATGGGATCCACTCGTCGGCAATCATATGCCAGAAGACCCTACAGATCTTACCAGTCCTTTCGTATACAACCTTACCCTGCTTACCAGCATCCTGCTCCACAACAGAATACCTCAAGCCAATGTAGAGGTAAACCACATAACTAGAGACAACAGGCACAACAGCCGGCTACTGCAGTAAAAGCGACTTCATCATTTTAGTTACCCAGCCACCACCACAATATCAAACACCACCTGGCAGGATTCACTCCTACCTGGTAGCCTGGGAGAGAATAACATCCGATCAATGGGTTATGGAGATAGTACGACACGGCTACCAACTCCAGTTTTCACAAAACCCATATTACCTCATCTCTCCACTCTCAAAATTCACAACTTCCAACCACAACTGGGGGAAGAAATTGCTTTGCTTCGCAAACAACAAGCAATTTGACAAATTTACCCGGGGACCAAATCAGTAGGATTTTATTCCCCATACTTCCTCATACCCAAGAAGTCGGGTGGCTTTCACCCCATCCTAGACCTAAGGGACTTGAACAAATTTCTCACCAAAGAGAAATTCAAAATGGTATCCATGAAATCAATTCTTCCTCTGATTCAAACCAATGATTGAATGTGTTCCATCGACCTGAAGATGCTTACACACACATTCCAATCCATCCATCCTCGTGACGTTACCTATGCTTTTGCTATGGACATCAACACTACCAGTACAAAGTTCTTCCCTTTGGACTATTGGCTGCACCCTGGGTTTTCACCAAATGCATGGTAGTGGTGGTGGCTCATCTCAGACTACAAGGTGTAACCGTCTTTCCATATCTGGACGATTGGCTCATAATCGACCCAACTCCAAACATCTTACTCGATCACCTCCATCGGGTGATACAATGCTTGCAAGAATTAGGATTGGTGATCAATTTTCAGAAATCACACCTACAACCAACACAACAGTTACAGTTCATAGGAGCATGCCTGGACACTACGTGCAACAGGTCATACCTACCAAGTGACAGAATATCTCAATTCCGTCCTCTTTTACATACCTTGAACCATACTCAGAGACCGTCAGCAAGACAGGTTTTAGTAGTCCTGGGCCACATGGCAGCAGTGATTTTCATGGTTCCCAACACCAGGCTACACATGAGATGCCTGCAATGGGACTTGAAACGTCAATGGAAACAGCACTCACAACCATTGACACAGAAGATATCGTTGACCGCCGAAATGAGAAAAGATATAACATGGTGGCTCCTAGACTCCACCCTATTCAAGGGAGCATTGTTCAGTTCCCCTCCTCACAATGCAGTATTAACCACACATGCGACTCGCAAGGGCTGGGGTGCACACCTTGAGATTTACGAAACACAAGGGTTATGGACACTCTCGGAACAAAACTTGCAAATAAATTTATTGGAACTCAGAGCAATTCGGAATGCATTACAAGTGTTCCAAGACCACCTGAAAGGACGCAGGGTAATGATCTACACGGATAATCAAGTGGCGATGTTTTACATCAACAAACAAGGAGGGTCCGGTTCATGGTCCCTTTGCAAGGAGACCCTGACAATCTTCGAACATGTTCATCGAAACTGCATACATCTCTAAGCAACTTACCTACCAGGAGTTGCAAACACAAGAGCGGACAGGCTAAGCCACATATTTCATCCTCATGAATGGGCACTCAATACAGAAATATCCCAAGACATATTCATACAGTGGGGGATGCCTTCGATAGATCTCTTTGCAATGGAGATCAATGCTCAAGTCCCCAAATTCTGCTCAATAAGACCAAGCCAATTCAGGATCGCTCAAGATGCCTTCCTCATCCCTTGGACGACAGGCCTCCTGTACGCCTTTCCTCCTATACCACTCACAACGAGGACAATTCAAAAGTGCAGAGCAGACAAAGCTCAATTGATACTCATCGTCCCGGCCTGGCTGAGGCAACCATGGTACAGTTTCCTTCTCCGAATATCCATCATGGATCCAATTCGGTTACCGAATCGCCAAGATCTTCTCTGCCAAGATCAAGGGATGCTTCTACACCCACTACACTCATCTCTCCACTTGACAGTGTGGAGATTGAGAGGTTCCTTCTAACACAACAGGGAGTTTCCACTTAGGCACAATTCATCTTGTTAGAATCCAGGAAACTCTCAATGAGGAAAAATTATAGCTATAAATAGAAACGTTTCTCTACCTGGTGCATTTCCAAAGGTGTACCACCATTGGACTGCTCACCTGAGCTACTTCTTGACTATATTCATACACTATACACAGCTGGTCTAGCAACATCATCCATCAGAGTTCATCTCAGTGCCATAGGGGCATATATTAAACCAGTTAACAATATTCCTATATCCAATCACCCCTTACTATCTCGTTTCATTAAGGGACTAACTCACCTTCGTCCTCCAATCTCTAAGCCTCTAGTTCCATGGAACACCCTAGTTCTGGAACAACTCATGCTTTTCCTCTTTGGACCCATGGACTCGGCACATATTAAATACCTCACATGGAAAGTTGTGTTCCTGGTTGCAGTAACATCAGCACGAAGAGTTAGTGAACTACAGGCCTTGGTTCATTATTCTCCATATTTGCAATTTCATCACCAAAAGGTAGTTCTCCGAACTCACCCATCCTTCCTACCAAAAGTGGTTTCTCAATTCCATCTCAATCAGACCATGGAATTACTCACCTTTTTCCCTAAACCTCATGCAAATGATAGGAAAAAACTACTGCACACACTAGATTGCAAAAGAGCTTTAGCATACTACAAAGAGAGGACAAAATTGGACTCCTGTGTTTCTCAACTCTTTGTCTCCTTTGACCCAAAGGCACCTGGATTACCAGTGACTAAATGCACCATCTCCAGCTGGATAGCACAGTGCATCAAATTCTGTTAAGATAAACAAAATTTACAGCTATATTCAGAGCCTAAAGCTCACCAAGTCAGAGCAGTAGCAGCCTCATTGGCACACCTAAAGAATGTTCAACCCATAGACATTTGTAAGGCAGCTACATGGTCAGCGCTGCATACCTTCACATCTCATTACTGCCTTGATCAACAAGTATCCACTGATGTGAAGATAGGGCAAGCAATACTGCAATCTCTATCCTCCTGTCCACTGTGACTGCCACACTGTTAATGATCATGTATGAACATATATATCAGAAACAACGTGATCGGGAGCTTGGGACTCCCATGACAGCATGGCTAATTCAGCCCTGCTATCGACGGGAAAAAGCAAGTTTGCTTACCGTAAACAGTGTTTCCGTAGATAGTAGGATGAATTAGCCATGCTGACCCACTCTGCTCCCTGGCAGTCACCAAGTCTTCGACTACAATACAGCTTAATCACAGACTGAGGAGATTCCGTTAATTTCCTGTGCAGGAACACGCGCGCAGCCACAGAGAACAAAGCTCTGATCTCTGCTTTGACAAGCTCCACCTCCTGGACCTGATTGACAGATCCCATGACAGCATGGCTAATTCATCCTGCTATCTATGGAAACACCGTTTACGGTAAGCAAACTTGCTTTTATACAGACAATTCATCACTATTAACCAACATAAATAGCTTTGAAAATTGTTTTCAAATTACTTAGTAAGATCATTGTCTTTCTCTCCTATTATTACATATCTGTAAAATCCACCCATACACCCTTCCATATTCCTTTATTCAGCTGTAGTGGCATATGTGGACTACCTGATGCACTGCTTATTATATGCTATTTAAACAAAATGAAATTCTGTTAGCTTATCACTACATTGATTATAGGAACATAGCTCTTGAAAGCTAGTCACTGATGAAATGAGTCAGTCTAATAAAAAGGTATCACATCCAACTTATTAATTTGATCCTTATTTCCACATATTCAGGTGGATAGACATGGCAACCAAAATGCTACGCTTATGCACAAAAGAATAGTATTTCCTTTCAGATTTAGGGTAAAACTATGAAATATCCTTTTGGAAAATGTAATATTGCAAATGCATGATAATTAAGTTAACTCAAAGTTTCCTACAAATAATTTGCTATAATTTCATTTGAAAAGCTTTGCTATGTTCCTTATCAAATATGAAAGTAAGAATCCATGATTATTTGTGATTTATACAGCTGTTCCTAGAACAAGTGCAACACAATGCAGTTCTGTGCCTGAACCGAGATTTGGTAAAAGAATTGGAAATGAATTTGCAGTTGGTTCCGTCATTCTTTTTGAATGTAATCCTGGATACATTCTTCAAGGATCAATAGCAATTAGATGTGATACTGTACCCAATGCATTAGCACAGTGGAATGATTCCCTACCTACCTGCATCGGTGAGTATGACATGCATTTTTTGTTTTTGTTGGTTTGATTTCCCATTTATTAAACTCCACTCCTAAGAAAATATTATCTTGAATCTCAAAGATCTGCCATCTAATTGAGATATAATGTATAATGTAAAAGATCATAGTAAAATAAGTATGTGCAGCCAAATTTTAAGATTTTTTTCCCCTTTTTCAGGATTTCTTTAGTGCACACAGTATTAGCTATTATATTGAACCTAAAGAAATCTGGATGCTTTGTAGATGTAATTACCTTTAAGGGCCAATATGTGCTTTTGACATCTCATAAGTCAGATGTTTGGAATGTGAGCAAACAATCTCAATAACTTATATATGCTTAGATGTAAGAACATCAGTGAATAATTCTTATGTTGGTCCAATAAAAAGTAACACGGTCTGCAAAGATTTTCTGTAACACTTATTTAGGGGGAAATTTTACTAGCCTACACAGCCTTCAATATGTACAGATTCTTTTAACACAAACACACTGTGGACAGTATTCATAAATTCACTTGTGTTTTCAGAGAGTTCACTCATATAAACTTCCACCTCATGTTTAGAGGGCATAACTTATGCCCATGCACTCACATGCATAATTCTTAAAATAAGAAAGCATATACAAATGTGCCCACTCTATCCCAACTCCATCGCCTGAAATGCCTCTAAGTTTGCATAAAAGAATGTGAAAAATTGGATTACATATGTAATTTTACATGCACAGAGCTTCATACAATTTTATGTCAGCCATCTATGCACAGAAAGCATAAAATATAGAAATATAGAAACATAGAAATGATGACAGAAAAGGACCAAATGGTCCATACAGTCTGTCCAGTAAGCTTATCGTAGTTTGTGCTGTGCTGTGTAGGTTACCCCATGCTTATCAGTTTCCCAGACCTAAAAAGTCAGGACACTCATTGGTTGCTGTTTGAATCCAATTCCCCGTAACACCTTGCCACTGAAGTGGAGAGCAATATTTGAGTTGCATCAAAGTACCAGGCTTATTGGTTTAGGGCAGTAACCACCACACCAGTAAGTTACCCCCATGCACCCTTTTCATTTCCATCCTTTATCCTTTAGGGATCCACAGTATTTATCCCATGCCCTTTTGAATTTTTTCACTGTTTTGGTTTTTACTAACTCCCCTGGAAGGGCATTCCAGGTAACAACCACCCTATCCTTGGAGAAATACTTTCTGATTTTGGGTCTGTGATGTCCTCCCTGGAGTTTCATTTTGTGACCCCTAGTTGTACATATTTATTTCCAGCTGAAAAGGTTTGACATTTGTACATAATTAAAAACTTCCAGGTATATGAAGATCTGTATCATATCACCCTTGTGCCTCTTCTCTTCCAGGGTACACATATTCATATCCTTCAGTATCTCCTCATAGGTTTTCTGATACTGCCCCCACACCATTTTGGTAGCCCTTCTCTGGACTGCCTTAATCCTGTCTGTATTCATTTTGAGATAAAGGCTCCAGAACTCAACACAGTACTCCAGGTGAGGCTCACCACGGACCTGTACTAGGGTATCACCACCTCCATCTTCCTACTGGTTATTCCTCTCTCTGTGTAGCCCAGCATTCATATGGCTTTAGTTATGACCTTGTCACATTTCTTTACCATCTTTAGATCACCAGACACACATTCCAATACCATGCTCTTGATCCATGCACTTCAGCCTCCCCCTTCCCCATCACATACAGCTATTTTGGATTACTGCATCCCAGCTGCATGACTCTGCACTTCTTGGCATTGAATCCAAGCTGCCAAATATTTGACCACTCTTCAAGCTTTTGTAAATCACTATTTATTCTCTCTACTCCTTCAGGTGTGTCCACTCTGTTGAAAATCTTTGTATCATCCGCAATTAGACAAACTTTACCTTCTATCCCTTCCGCAATATTGCTCACAAAGATATTGAATAGAACCAGTCCCAAAACCGATCCCTGTGTCACTCCACTTAAAATGGCTCTCTCTTCAGAGTAGGTTCCATTTACTATCAGTCAACGAGTTTATAATCCAGGCCACCATCTTGGCATTCTCTCCAAAGCTTCTCATTTTGTTCATAAGCCTCCTATGTGGGACAGTATCAAAAGCTTTGTTGAAATCCAAGTAGATAACATCAAGTGCTCTTCCTCAATCAAATTCTCTAGTCACCCAATCAAAAAAAATCAATGAGATTTATCTGACAGAACCTTCCTCTGGTGAATCCATGTTGCCTGAGGGCCAGCAACTTATTGGATTGCAGATAGTTCACTATCCTTTCTTTCAGCAGCATCTCCATTAATTTTTCCACCAGGTGAGGTTAACCGGCCTGAAGTTTCCAGCCTCCTCTCTGATACCACTCTTCTCCAATCTAATGGCATGCTTTGAAAATTACCCTGTAATAAACAGAAGTGTTTTCTATCTCCTCCTTAAAATTATCACTCACTATGCCTATAACCAGCCTGTGCAAGTTTTAGTATGGAGGTGTTGTACTTGGAGGTGGAACCTTGTCCTGGAGCAGTGTAGGATGGCTCCCTGGTCAGGCCCAGGAAGCACCTGTTACCAGGTGGTGGAGCACAGGAGGAGACAGAGCCTAGCTGGAGCTTCACCACTGGAAGCCCGCTGCCTCCCAGGTGGAGCCCTTGGGAACCCGGGCCACTTGGACTTAGGTGGGCCTCGCAGGGTTCCCAAGAAAGGAAGTTCAAAGGTGTCCCACCAGGATCAAAGGTGTGTGGTCGACATCTAGGCTGGAAGGCCAGAAGAGTGTCTGTGATGACAAGGCTAGGAACAAAGCCAGAATCAAGGTGGCATGGTCAGCCAAAGCAGAGGTCAAGTTCCAAAGCTCAGTCCGAGAGTCGTCAACCAAAGCAGAGGTCAGGTTCCAGAGGTCAGACATGGTCAGGCAGGCAGAGGTCAGTATCCGGGCAGCGATCAGTGTAGTCAAGAACAGGCAGAGGTCAGTACCAGGAACCGCAGGAACAGACAGATGCTGGAACAGAAGGCGCAGGAAGAGAAGGATGCTGGAACAGGAGGACGCTGGAACAGGACTGGAAAAAGACTGGTATGAGACTGGAACAGGCAATGAGACACAGAGGCATACTAGTACACACACGGTGCCGACCCAATTGCCAAGGCAAGGAAGTGCAGGCAGGCACTTCCTTTTCTACTGAGTTCAATCAGGGAGTGCCTGACCCTCCCCTGGCCCTATAAGGGACCGGGCGGTCTGCTCGTGTTCACCTAGGGGTGGAGCCAAAGCCACGGAGGATGCTGAGCCTTGCCATGAGGCCTGGTACATTGAGGAAGGCCCGGCGACTGCCGCCGTGGGACGCCGAGGCCTGGAGGAACTAGCAGCTGTTGCTGGAGAGGCCGACCCAGTACCTGCTGAGGAGTTGGTGAGGTGAGCAGGCCCGTGTGCAGGCCGAGCGTGGACAGGGCATGCAACACTACCCCCCCCCCCCCCTTCTAGGCCTCCCTCTATGCTGGTGAGGTTTCTCAAGATGAGCCTTGTAGAATGCCTTGAGGAGCTCCTTGTCCAGGATGTTATGGGATGGCTCCCATGAGTTCTCCTCGGCCCCATAACCCTCCCAGGCTAGGAGGTATTCCCATCTGCCTCAATGCCGATGGATGTTGAGGACTTCTCTTACCTGGAGGGTGGTGTCTGGTTCTGTGGAGATCTGAGGTGGCGAGGGATCTCTGCAAGAGGGCCAGGAAAGGATTAGCGGCTTCAGCAGGGAGACGTGGAAGGTATTGTGAATACCCATGGCACGAGGTAGTTGCAATTTGTAGGAACTGCTCCCACTCTTTGGAGGACTGGAAAAGGACTAATGTACTTTGGTGCTAGCCAGTGTGAAGGGAGTCATAATCTTTTGTGTCGGGTGCTGAACCACACCTTCTGGCCAGGTCAGAAGAGTGGAGTGGGACTCTGTGAGCATCTGAGGTGCGCTTGGAACGTTCGGCAGCCTGATTGACGCATTCCATCACTTGGTTCCACACCTGACGAATGGTATGAGCTGTGACTTGAGCAGCTGGTGATGGAGCAGAGAGGGGTACTATCAGCAGTAAACGTGGTGTCGGCCAAACACCTCAGAGAATGGAGATAATTCTGTGGCAGCGGAGATGTGGGTCTTATGCGATAACTCTGCCCAGGACAGCAGGTCAGACCAGTTGTTCTGTTGATCATTCACATATGAATGGAGAAAGGTCTTCAGGGTCTGGTTGGTTCTTTCTGCTTGGCCGTTGGCCTGGGGGTGATAGGCCGACGTGAAATTCAATGTGATGCTGAACATTTTACACAAGAAGCGCCAGTACCTTGCAGCGAACTGTGGTCTTCTGTCTAATAGAATCTCTTTTTGGAGACCATGGAGGATAAAGACATGCTTTAAGGACAATTTGGCCAGTTCTGGGGCTGATGGAAGGCCTCACAGGGGAATGAAGTGACCCATTCCAGAAAAATGGTCAATGATGGCCCAGATCACGGTGTTGTTCTTAGATGGTGGTAGGTCCATGATGAAATCCATCGATATGCTTGACCAGGGTTTGGTAGGAGCTGGAGGTGGTTGGAGAAGACCCCATGGTCTTCCTGTTGGAGGTTTATGTTGGGCACAGATGTGGCACAAATCAACATAGATGTGGGAGTCTTTCACCTTGCTGGGCCACCAGTAAAACTTCCGCAATATCTCGAGGGTTCTTGTCTGGCCTGGATGTCTTGCCAGCTTGGAATCGTGAGCCCACCTAAGGACCTGCTCACGTAATCTGCATGGGACAACGGTATTTCCAGTGGGGACCGTGGTGGTCACCACGAGAGCTACACATGCTGGATCGATAATGTGTCTGGGGACGTCTGGGATGTCTTCTGGTTCAATGGATCTGGAAAGTGGGTCTGCGTGGAGATTTTTTGAGGCCGGACGATAGGGCAGTTAAAAATTGAATCTCTCAAAGAACAGCACCCATCAGGCTTGCCTTGGATTCAGGTGTTCAAGATTTTTATGATCAGTGAAAATTTCAAGATTTTTATGATCAAGATTATGTTCAAGATTTTTATGATCAGTGAAAATTTGTGTTGCGCCCCTTCTAACCACGGGCACCACTCTTGGAGGACCAACTTGACTGCCAGGAGTTCTTGGTCTCCGACAGTATAGTTCTGTTCTGTAGGTGATAATTTGTGCAAATAGAATGAGCATGGTATTAATGTACCCTTGGGAGAAAATTGGCTTAATACCGCTCCAGCTCCAATAGCAGATACGTCGACTTCTACGACAAATGGACGTCTTGGGTATGGATGTTGCAGGCAGGGGCCAGAGCAAAAGGCATCTTTCAGTGTTTGAAAGGCGGCTTGCGCTTTGGGAGTCCAAACACGGATTTTCTTTGTCAGGAAGGTGAGTGGAGCGGCTAGGGTAGAGTAATTTGCAATAAAGCTTCTATAATAGTTCGTAAAACCAATGAAGCGTTGCAAGGCACGGAGGACAACTGGCTGGGGCTAGTCTCAAATGCCTTGCAGCTTTTCTGGATCCATAGAAAATCCTCGATCGGTGATGATATACCCTAGGAAGGGCAGGCAATTCTGTTTGAAGATGCATTTTTCCAATTTGGCGTAGAGGTGGTTCTCTCCCAGGTGTTTAAGTATGGTCTTGACTTGATCATGATGGGACTCAAAGTCCTTAGAGAAAATCAGGATGTCGTCCAGGTATACGACCACAAAGGAATATAGGAGATCTCAGAGAATTTCATTCATGAGATGTTGAAAGACAGCGGGGGTGTTACATAGGCCAAAGGGCATCACGATGTACTAGTAGTGACCATTCCTAGTGTTGAATGCGGTCTTCCAGATATCTTCCGGTTGGATGCGCACAAAGTTGTACCTACCCTTCAGATCCAGTTTCGTGAAGATCCGAGCCCCTTGGAGGCGGTCAAACAGCTCGCTGATGAGGGCAATGCTGTGCTGCCTGCAGAAAAGCTCACTGCCCTGCTTCATCAGATAGAGTTAGAAAATAACAGACACTGCTTCAATCTCCACTCTACTCCTCCAGTGAATACAGAAAGGTGTGCCTCTGCCTCTCTATTTCTCTCAGTGAGTGAGAGACCACTGACTGCAGCAGAGAAGATCAGAAAAAAACCCTTTACCAGTACCAGTGCTAAATCATTTCCAATGGATGCAGATGAATGATTCTCCCTCACCTTTTACTTTTAAACCTCTGAAAAATTCAGATTTCGGCTCTTTCCATATTTAACTGGATCATTAATATTAGTCTTTATCAATGATTTCTTCTGGATAGGTTTAAGGCTGTGAAGGTCCATCCTTCCTTTAAAAAAGTTAAACTTGACCGATATGTCCCTAGCAACTGTTATGTTTCAGACGGCCTTCGGAATGCCTTGCATTCTGTTATGGGGAGCACTGGGAGAGCGTCCCCCTTAGAGGGAGTGTGCCCTTGGGCCCCTGGCACAATCCAAGGTGGATCAGGACCACACCAAGGGTAGGTGTAGCGTGTGACAGCGTGGGTGGCGAGAGACGGCCGACCCCCAGCCGGACCTGCATGCCTCTGGAACCAACTATGGAATGTTGGTAATGAACAGTCCTCCGACCATTCCCGGCTCTTTCGGACCTGCCGCTGGGTTGTCAAAAAGCAGCACGCCGGACACAGGGGGGTGGGCAGACAGAGGTTCAGGAACAGAAGACAAAGACTCGGGAACTGTAGACTGTAGACGTAGACTCAGGAACTTGGAAGGTTCAGACAATGGCACTGTCTCTCAGGGCACCCTACACAGCCCACCAACATGGGCAGACCCCATGGGCTGGTCGCGGACCACCCTGTCCCACTGCGTACCCTACACAACCTAGGAGGCTGGTTGCGGATCTCGCGAAGATCGGGACAAGTGCAGGACGGGAACCTGGCCCGACAAGGCTCCAATGACCGGAAACAGGGTCTGGACGGAACAGAACTACCTTCAGGATGGCCATCTGGATACCTTGAGGAGCTAGAAGGTCAAGAGGCTTGAAGCAACTCTGAGCACTAGGAAGACTCAGACAAAGGCTTGGAAGAACTCTGAGCACTAGGAAGACTCAGACGAGGACTTGGACAGGAACAACTGGAACCAACATCAAGGAACATCAGGAACGTGCAAGACACCGGACACTCAGCTGGAACAAAGAAGAATGCCTGACGGAGCGCTGGAAGAGGAGACATCCAGAGACGAGTAACTCCAATGCAAGGCAATGCAGGAGTGCTGGAGAAGAGCTTTTATACCCCAGGAGCAGGCAACTGCCTGGGAGGAGTCCAGATGGGCCACACCTCTCTAGCCCTACAAGAGTGGAGAGGAGTTGCGGGCCCGCCCCTAGGAGATGGGCGTGGCCCACACCAGAGCATCCAGGCTGCAGTGGAGTAGGCCTCGGGTAGGCCCTGCTGACACCAAAGGCCTCCCAGGCTGTGGAGCAAGATCCGGACGATTACTCAGGCAAGGCCCCAACTTAGGAGCGGCCTCCAGAGAAGGTGAGAGGCCTCCCGTGGCACAGCTATGGGAGGAATCGTAACAGCAACGTCATACCTTTGTCAAATCTGGCAATAATGCTGTAAAAGATCATTAAGAAAGTACTTCTTAATGAACTATCAGACTTTTTAGAAAAAAATGTGAATTTTCTATCCGAAGGAATTGGGTTTCTACAAAAGTTTTAATACCAAGTCAGCCTTGAATGCTCTCCTAAATTAAATTAGTTTAGGACTCAATAAAGGAAGGAATATGCTTATTATGTTTCTAGATATACCGGAAAGCTCGGCATTTGACACCATTGACCCTCAACTTTTACTTAAGTGTCTGAAAGAAATCAGTATTTGAAACATACCTTTAAACTCATCCAGATCATTTCTAAACAATCACACATAGGTTGATTGGAACTCACAATTTTCCTTGGCTTGACACTTGACTTATGTTCCCCCTACTCTTTTTAACTTGTGCTTATTGTCTTTTGTCACTTTAATCCAGAGATTGGGTTTGTAAGTAATAAGCATGAGCTGCAGCCTATGTGCTGGCACACTTCTCCCTCTGCTTTAAATAGAGTATGCTACAGAAACTTATTACCTTATGTGTGAGCCAATGAAAGCAGGAAATTACACCATACCATTTGTCTCAGATAAGAAATGTTATTATAAGTAATATTAGATTTATCACCAGGAATAATCATAACAACTTAGCAGTTACATACAAAGAACTTGTACTAAAATGCTTACTACAGAATATATGTTTGGTGATTAGAGCTTAGCAGACATTAGAAGATTATCAAGACATTAAAATATAAATTAGTATAGACATTGCATTTAGCAATGCTAAAACACCTAGCTAACTGCCCCAAACCATACCCAGGAGAACAACCTCAATCTTACCACTGCTGCAGATTGTCTTTGTCCCTGCAAGAAAAGCATGAGGTTGCAAAGACTGTCTCTGTCACTGGGAAGCACATGCTGTTTCTCTCAGCCTGCTGCTGTATCTGGAAAGGACACACCTGTCCTATGAGGGGAACAAGGCAAGTTCATTTTTTGGCTGAGATGGCAAGAAGCAGAATTTTCTTAAGTGCTGTGATCTCCAAGGATACTATATCTCATCCATTAGCCTGAATTCAGGTGTTACGATGCTGCTCGCGGAGCCCATCCCATGAGCAGCCTCTCACCTGCCCAACACTGACCCAGATCGATGCCGCTGCAGGCCCCATCCTTCCTTGTGGCTGAGGAGCCACCAGCGATGCCGCCGGTCCCCTGTTGTTGCAGCCTATGCCGCCCCAGACCGCCACTCCCGCTGCTTCACAGCCTGATGCCGCTGTACGTGGCAGGAAGGGCTGCTGCTGTCTCTTCATGGCAGGAGCTGCTGCCAGGATTGTCCCTGTGCAGTATGGAAGTCACCGCTGTCCCTGCCTCCCAATGTGGCAGGGGAGCTGCTGCCAATTCTCTTCTTCTCGCGGCAGGGATGCCGCCGACACCAATTTCTTTCTTCTCTCCTCAGGCCCTACATAGGAGCATGCACGAGCGTGTCTCAGCAGAATATTTAAAGGGCCAGTGGCGGGAAAAGCCCTTGGCCCCACCAGATGACCTCATCAGTCACCGTCTCATCCAGCCCTATAAAAGGGCTCAGCTTTCATTCCTCAGGGCCTTTGAACTGGATCTCCATGTTCATCCATGCATCTTTTCTCCGGTCAAGGTCCTGAATGGTCTTTGCTTGCCTAGATGGCTCCTCATTTGATGTTCCTGATGTTCCTGGTCTCCTTCATCTGATGTTCCTGGTCCTGTTCTTTTTTGGAGCTCCTTCATTGTCTCTTCGGTGTCCTGATGTTCCATGTCCAGAAGTTCCGATGTTCATGTCCTGAAGTTCCTGATGTCCCGTGTTCCGGTCCTGGTCCTGATGTCCTTGTCTTCGGTTCTTCATACTGCTTCCAGGTCTTCATTGTTTTCTGATTCCTATGGGTTTACAGAGAAAAATCTTCATTATTTAGCAGGAGGTCTCTGTAAACAGTATGTCCTTTCAGAGCAGATAAGCCAAGCATGTTCGAGACCTGGTCAGAAAAATGTATTATCCCTGCATCTGGCTGCATTGAACAAGCCAATTGTCCATTTGCTGATGTCAGAGAATCCATTTTGGATGCAGTTGTGAAAATTTGGGGTTCACCCCATCAGGTTTTTAGGGGGGGGGCTGTTTTGTTTTTTATGTAGACTACAACCAGATAGAGGCTAGCCTGCTTGCAAATAACCCGAGTCTATATCAAAATTTAATGAATGTTTAACAGAGATTGCAAATTGGCTTGTTTCTTCAAAATTGAAAATAAATCCAGAAAAATCAGAAGCAATTTGGTTTTACAGGAGTAATGACCACATTAATCTCCCTTCCCCTAGAAAGGCAGGGTCTTCAGTACTACTAAAAAAGGTGGTTATGAGTTTGGGTATCAAGTTGGACTCTGAATTGAGTTTGTATCCTTACATGTCATTTCTTATTCAGACATTTTTTTTATGCTTTATCCAATATCTTAAGCCATACTTATCACTTTCATATCCAATTTAAGATCTTATGTCTAACATTTAAGGCAATGCTCTGAGGTACGCCTTCTTACCTTTCATAATAACCTGGGTGAAATCTATGCTCCATTCATCATGAATTAAGACATCCCTTATACAAAGAGATTAGATTAGAGAGTACTTGGGAGATAAGCTTTTTCTTTTTGGTCTCTAGTTCATAGAATTCATTTCCCCTTTCTCCAGGATAGCTAGAAAAGGCCTATCCTAAGTTTAGGAAGTTCCTTAAAGCATAGCATTTTCTCATGTTTTTTAATTAAAAGTGGCAATTTTTTTTTATTTAAGTAATGGTAATGGACTTCTTATTTTTATCACAATTTTTAAATTGTCTTGATATATCTTTGCTTTCATTTTATTCCCATTGTTCAAAATTGTTCTGTTTTTATGTTTATTAATCACATATTACTTATTCTGTCTTTATTTTTCTTATTTAAATTTAGTTTCTTGATGTTTAATTCTTAGATTTGTACCTTTGTTAGAACTGGCATGTTCTGTTTTAATTTTTCTTTTATTGTACATTGCTTTGATTTTCATGTTAAGAAAGCCTACTTTTTAAAGTTTTTTTTTTTTAACTCTCAAAAGACATCCCTCTCTGCAAAATTCAAGAGAGCAAATAGACTTTTTGGATATGCTCAGACCTTTCAGTAGGAGAACATCAGTGTCACTAATTCAAATAGCAGCTATTGGCTAGTTAAAAAGATGCTTTACCATGATTAGTCCTCCATATGGTCTCCTTGCCAAACTATTCCATCTCAGTTCCCAGGAGGCTGCAATATCACACAGAAAATAGTTGGTTGCTATAGTTACCAGTTAGATCCTGAACATGTTGCTTGTTTGCTCAGTACAGCCATAGACTTGAATGGGAAACATAAATGAATGAGATGAAATTTTTCATTTGAATCCATAGGCGCCCTCTATTTATTTTGGGGGTTCATGAAACAAAAATGAATTAATTCTTTGCATTTTACCCATTCATTTCAAACACATGCACATCCCTATTATGATTAGTGGAAGGAACAGAGTACTTCACAATTTCCCAATGCTTTTGGGAACAACTCAGGCCACAGGCAATATTCAGGATCTCTGGATTTCAGTTAGACTCTCAGTTAACAATTGGATACTATATATCTTCTGTTATAAGTGTTAGGGATGTGCAGGCAATAAGTTGTCGTTGCGTACGTGATAAATATTCGTGGGGGGTCAATTCCGTTTCATGCGGAAGTATGGAGAATTCAATAAGTTGTCGATCTGTAAATACGTTACTAATAAATTAACTACAACCCCCCACCCTCCTGATCTCCTTTGTCCTCACTATGATGGCGATCGGCGCCATTTTGAGACTCAAAATCGCCGTCTGTTGTCAATACTCAAAATGGCGCTGATCGCCGTCATAGTGAGGCGATCGGCGCCATTTTGAGTATTGGGATTGGACGGCCAGCGTGAAAGGAGGTCACTCCTGGACCCCCGCTGGACTTTTGGCAAGTCGTGTGGGGGTCAGGAGGCCCCCCCAAACTGGCCAAAAGTCCCTGTGGGTCCAACGGGGGTCCCGGAGTGACCTGCCGTCCGACGCCAGGACTCAAAATGGCGCCGATAGTCTTTGCCCATACTATGTCACAGGGGCTACCGGTGCCATTGGTCAGCCCCTGTCACATGGTAGGAGCACAAGATGGTGCCGATGGCCATGTGACAGGGGCTGACCAATGGCACCCGTAGCCCCTGTGACAAAGGCTATCGGCGCCATGATGAAACTAGCACCGAGGATGTGAGTGAGTTCCCGGACCCCACCGCTGGACCACCAGGGAGTTTTGGTAAGTCTTGGGGGTGTCAGGAGGGTGGGGGGTTTAAATTTTTATTTAGGCCGAATAAAACAGAAATCTGTTTAATACGTGGGGAGTCGGATGCGTTTCGCCTCCCCACGTATTTAACAGATAGCAAAAAATAAGTTGTGGATTACAAATACGTGGAAAACGGATGCACACCTTTAATAAGTGTTATGAACCCTCCTGTAGCAGGGCTATGGGAGGCTCCTTACCTCTTCCTGGAGGCCGCTCCAAGCCAGGGCCTCGCCTGCGAACTGTCCAGGATTTGCTCCAGGGCCTGGGAGCCTCGATGTCCATGGAGCCTGCCTGAGACTGTTTGTGCTTGCATGGACTGCCTGGTTTGAGCCACGCCCTTCCCTAGGGGCCGGCCCGCAGCATTTCTCCGTAGTTATAGGGCCAGCTAGGTGTGGGCCTGCCAAACTCCTCCCAGGGAGTCGCCGGTCTGCAGCCCTATAAAAGGACTTCAACTTCAGTCTGCCTTTGCCTTGCATCATCGTGACCTCCCTCTGGAGGCTCCTGCCTGCCAGAGCTTTGTAAGGTCTTCCATTCTTCATGGAGCTCCTCGTCTCTTCTGCTTTTATACTACATCTTCATATCTTGATGTCTTGCCTGAGGTCCCTGACAATGTCCTGATGTTCCGCCATGATCCTCTTTATCCTGATGTGTCCGCCTGCCAGGATGTTCTTCCCTGCATCTTTCTCTGGTGCTCCTGAGCCTTCTGTTCCTGTAAGCCGGTGCTCTCGGATGGTGTATGCCCGAGAATGAGGTGGCTTGCAGGTGGGAAGTGTCCCTGCGCTCCGGAGCCTCCTTTCCCGCCAGCCTTAGGGGGAGCTTCAGGTGACACCGGCTTCGTCATTGGAGTCCCTCTTTCCCTGTACCTTTCCTGTGCTGTCCCATTCTCCTCATGGTCCGTGACCAGCCTGCAAGGGCTGTGTAGGGCGCGCAGTGGAACAGGGTGGTCCGCGACTCAGTCCCGTGGGTGGGCTGAGTAGGGCACCCCGAGAGACAGTACCAGTGTCCATGCCTTGTGTTTTGCCTGTTTGGATGTCAAGTTCCTTGTCATGCCCGTGATGCCTTCGCATCAACCCAGCTGTTGTCAAATTTCCTGTCCGTGATGCCGATGCATCAACCCAGCTGTTGCCAAGTGTCTTGTCTGCGATGCCGTCGCATCAATCATAGTCCTGTCTATGTGTCAAGGTCTCCGTCTGCCCTCAACCTCAGGCCAGGCCTGCTGCTCCAATGCCAATCAAGCGGCAGGTCCGAAAGGGCTCAGAATAGTCGGAGGACCGTTCCCCTACCAACACATGGTGTTGGCCTTGGGAGCTTGCAGGCCTGGCAGAGGGTCAGCCATGCGGAGCCACCGTCAACCCTTGGCTTGGCCCTGAAGGTCTGGGCCCAGGCTGAGGCCCATGGGCACACTAAACACTCCCGCTCTCAACAATAAGATCCACATTTGTTTACTTGTGATGGGTAACATAGTTGCACCCATATTTGTCAATGTAATCTATCAACCATTATTCATACACTTATTAAAAGTAGAATTGACTTTTGTAATTCTTTATATAAGTGACTTCCATTGAGACTGGCCAAACGGTGGCAACTTCTTCAGTACACAGCTGCCAGAATACTTATCAATGCTAGTGTCAATGATTATATTATAAAAATTCTGAAAAGTTTGCATTAGTGACCAGTCCTATTGAAAATTAAATTCAAAATCTTGCTGATGGTTTTTAAATATATCCACCAGAAGGCCACTGGATATCTTTTAGATTCCAGCAAGAAGATTTCCTCTGCTATCACTTCCACAGAGCTACTCAACATACACAGCACTGTACAAAAACACATAGGGGTAGATTTTCAGAGCCCTGCTCGCCTAAATCCGCCCAAAACCGGGCGGATTTAGGCGAGCAGGGCCCTGCGCGTCGGGAAGCCTATTTTACATAGGCCTCCCGGCGCGCGCAGAGCCCCGGGTCTCGCGTAAGTCCCGGGGTTCTCGGAGGGGGGCGGGTCGGGGGGCGTGTCGGGGGCGGGCCCGGTCGTCGCGGCGTTCCGGGGGCGTGTCGGCAGCGTTTTGGGGGCGGGTACGGGGCGTGGCTACGGCCCGGGGGCGTGGCCGCGCCCTCCGTACCCGCCCCCAGGTCGCGGCCCGGCGCGCAGCAGGCCCGCTGGCGCGCGGGGATTTACGTCTCCCTCCGGGAGGCGTAAATCCCCCGACAACGGTAAGGGGGGGGTGTAGACAGGGCCGGGTGGGTGGGTTAGGTAGGGGAAGGGAGGGTAAGGTGAGGGGAGGGCAAAGGAAAGTTCCCTCCGAGGCCGCTCCGATTTCGGAGCGGCCTTGGAGGGAACGGGGGGAGGCAGCGCGGCTCGGCGCGCGCAGGCTATACAAAATTGATAGCCTTGCGCGCGCCGATCCCGGATTTTAGTGGATACGCGCGGCTCCGCGCGTATCTACTAAAATCCAGCGTACTTTTGCTTGAGTCTGATGCGCAAGCAAAAGTAGGCTGTTCGCGCGCCTCTTAAAATCTACCCCATAAGCGACAGTCCCTTCTCAGTAGACAGAGGGTAAAAGAGACTTTGGGAATTTTATTTATTAAGGACATGGCTAAAATTGATGACTGTCAGCAAGATAATCAGGAGATAAGATTTAAAAGAAGGCTCAAAAAGGTCGGATTTTAGGCTTGATTTAAATGAGGTAGAAAGAGAGCATGATGTACCAACTCAGGAAGCCTATTCCAGACATAGGGAGCAGCAAGATGGAGAACACGGAGTCAGCAGAAGAAGAGCACAGATGAGTGTGACTATCGCTTATGTGTTTTGTGCAGCCTTACCTATGTCGAGTAGTGCTACAGAAATAAGAAGTAGTAATAGTAGTAGAAAGTAGCAGTAGTGGGGGTGTTGGGTTTGTGGCATAATGTGGACTTTTGATCGAAGTAGTGATGGCTCCTCCCATGGGGAGGGGCCCCGTGGGGAACCACAATGATAGGCTAGACTCAATAGCAAGCGGACACAGAAGAAAGGATGCTTTATTATACTGCTGTGAGGAAGATGATACTTGTCCGAGGAACAGATAGTGCTGTAGTCCAGTGATATCCCAGTAAGGCTCCAGATAGTCTCAATAGTAATGTAGTTGATGATCTCACCCAGATGTAGTGAAGGTCCGATAGTGTTCCACAGCGCGGGATAGGCCGTGAACCTGAAGGGTGGAGTGAGGAGAGCTTGGAGCATAGTCGTACTCACAGGGTAGCAGCGATGTTAGCTTCCTTCGGTAGTCAAGTGAAGAGAAGGAACGTGGTCCGAGGTTCAGGATACCCAGAGCAGGAAAGGCCCTTGAGGAGCGAGTACCTAGGAACACCGAGGGTACTTGGAAGAAAGCAGATAAGACCCCTGAGGAGCGGGTGTCCCAATGGTTAGGCTGAATAACCCCAGAGGGCGAGTAGAAGTGAGGGGCCCCCATAAGTGGGTACCCAGAGCTTCAGTAGGTAGTGAAATACCCTGGAGGTTAGTGAGGAATCCAAGTGAGCAGCTTAGAAGCGGTCAGAGTAGCAAAACCGAAGTCCTTGCTAACTCGTTGTATTGGAGCAGAACGGAGGTTTAAATACCCGGAGGTACTGAAGTCATGCGGTGGGGCCGCCCCCAAGGTTCCCACCATGATGTGCTTAACAACGTGGGCAGCGTGCGTGCACACCCCCTAGGAGTCCTCAAGAAGAAGCATGGTGGACGGGGACGTCCATGCTGGCTCAGAGATGCTGAGGGGTTCGGCAAACAGCAGCGGAGGCAGCCATCCTTCCGAAGGAGGAGGAGAAAGTTAAAGAGAGGTGAGGCACAGCGGGTGCAGCCATCTGCGATCGACGGACGCAACAGGGCGAATAATGAAAATTGGGAGGAAGGGTTTTATTTTAAGATGATTAGGGTGAAGTGAGTGAGTTGGTTGAGAGGACTTAAGAGTTTGTTACGTGTCATCATTTGTTTACCGTACTTTATGTATTTTGTTCTAATCTGCTCTGCAAACCAACCAAGACAGCAGAAAATCAAAATAAACAAATGTTTACAAGCGGTAGTGAATTTGGCCTGATAGTATATAGAAAATGTATCTTTTCATCTGAACAACTTTCTTAGCAAATCTTTTAGAGAGTAAGAAAAAATGCGTTGTATTTATGAACACTACAAAGGAATTAAATCAAAGACTTCTACGTATGAAAATGAAATCCTGAGATTAGTAATGAGCAGTAACTAATTAAAGGGCATATTTGATGAAACATTTGATGAGAAACTAGTTCAATAGATTGCTTCAACATTACTACAGGCATGCAAACCGGAGGAAGATTTCTAAATTAACCTCTAGTAACATCCGATTTCAAGAGTGAAAGGAAATGCTTTATTCATCAAGAGATAGGGATGCACATTTTGTTTTGTTTCTCTGTTCTTGAAAGGCTTGCTGCTGGGTCTTCTTTAGATTAGTGCTGTTGACCCTCTAAGAGGGTTTGACATAAGGCTTCCATATAGCACTCTTATGCTCTGTTGTAAAAGCTGGTTACTTTCTAAATACCACTCCCTTGTTCAGAAACAAACTTCTCTCTTTTCTTTTCTTACAAAATTAAACAGAATCCTTCTTATTCAGCTCTGACTCACCTTGGAATGTTATTTTTAACTTTCACAGCTGTCTTTTTTTTATTTTTTTTTTTTTTTGCACCCAGCCAGGTCCCTTTAGTAAACTTTAGTATTCACTATTCACTTCTCAGCATTTATTTTCAGTATTTACATCCAATCATTATCATAAGTATCCACCTTCTTACAGAAGCTATTTTCTCCTGAAGACATGGTTCCTGTCTGTTCCCAGCTGGTGCCAAAGTCTTATTACTACTTTTCAGGGATCTGCCCATCAAGTTAACTACATCTCTAGGTTTTAAGGTGTAGCAGGTAAGATGCCTGGTAGAGCACTGGTTAAGGGGGGTAAGGTTTCCAGGGACATTCCTTCACAGCACATAATGTTGCTGCATTACTTTTTCTGTAAACCGATAAGATGTTCAAAACGATTGTCGGTATATAAAAATGTTAAATAAATAAATAAATAAATAAATAAATAAATAAGTAGTTACTATTCACATATTTTGTATTTCATAAATATCCAAAAATACACACATTTTCACCTTCATACACACATATATGCGTGTAAAAAAGGGGTAGTTTAGAGGCATTCCTGGATGGTGCCAACCATTATGTACAAACGTTTCTGTTTTAAAAGATCTTGCTTACATACATTTTCTAACTTAATTCCATATTTTTACACTTGCTAATAATGATACTTTTGTACCCGTATAAACTTTAACACATTTTCAAAGAAAATCTACTACCAGTATGTTTCTTTTAAATTTGCTCGAGTTTCATGAATATAAAATACCTACGAATCTTCCTAATAGGTGGATTAATTATAATTTCCCCAATTAAAAATGTACACGTTTAAAATTGTTTTGAATTAAATTAATTTAATAATGAACTTCTTTGAACAATTATATTAAACTAGCAACTGTACCTGGGCGGTGACCCTTTTTATTGGCACATCTGCTCTTGTTTTGAGCAGAATTTCCCTAGAAATTCACTCTGTAAGAGTGTCCTTTGCACATTACACACCCTCATACAGGCTCTCTCACTCTCTGGCACACACACACATCCCCTAATATAGGCTCCCTCTCTAAAACCCACATGCAAGCATCCCGTGCACTCCCCCTCTTACTAACCAAGCTGTCTCTCACATTCCCCCACACCCAATCTCCTCTCTCACACACACGTTCTCTCTCACTGCAATGCCCTTCCCCTCATATAGGCTCCTTCTCTCTGAAACCCACAGTCAAGCATCCCCCACCCACCGTCTCTTACCTCCCATGCTCTCTCTCACACCCTCCCCACCCCCTCTCACCAACCATGCTCTCTCTCACCCTCCCCTCCCCTCCCCGACATACATTCTCTCTTACCGGCATGCCGCGGGACCCATGACTTTCGCAGCGAAGATGAAGGCCTGGCACACCGTTCGCGGCAAAGATGAAGGCCAGGCACACCATTCACGGCACACGAGGGTCTTCCATTTTTGCCTTGATCAGAAAATAGCAGCGGACACCCTGGCATGCCGTGAATGGAGCGTGTGCTGCAGGACGCGCTCCGTTCGTGGCATGCCAGGGTCTCCTCTGCTATATTATGCGTGACCCGCGATGGCCGCAGTCCTTCATAAATCTGGCATGTTTGAGCCTCCAAGGCATTCAGGGAGCCACCTGTGCCATCTATCAGCGGGCTGGGGAACATGCACGAGCACTGATGGACACACTACCAAGCTCGATATATTATGGATGATTTCCTTAATTTCCTAATAAATGTTTAAATATTTTCTTGAAGATAACAGACATCAATCATTTGGATTGGCCTTCCCTTTATCTCTAATTATATTAAGCAACACTGATCTTTAAATTTGCTTCTCTAATCCCTGACTTATTCTCTAGACTCTATGCTATTTCTATGCAGTTACATTACTGTACTTGTTAATGATCACTAGGTGTCTCTTTTAGATATTTTATTCAGAAATATAATCTAGAGAAAAGATCATAAGAACATAAGAAATTAACATGCTGGGTCAGACCAAGGGTCCATCGAGCCCAGCATCCTTTTTCCAACAGAGGCCAAACCAGGTCTCAAGAACCTGGAAATTACCCAAACACCAAGAAGAACCCATGCTACTGATGCAAGCAATAGCAGTGGCTATTCCCTAAGAAAATGTGATTAATAGCCATTAATGGATTTCTCCTCCAAGAACTTATCCAAACCTTTTTTGAACCTAGCTACACTAACTGCACTAACCACATCTTCTGGCAACAAATTCCAGAGCTTAATTGTGCATTGAGTAAAAAAGAATTTTCTCCGATCAGTCTTAAATGTGCTACTCGCTAACTTCATGGAATGCCCCCTAGTCCTTCTATTATCCGAAAATGTAAATAACCGATTCACACCTACTCATTCAAGACCTCTCATGATCTTAAAGACCTCTATCATATCCCCCCTCAGACATCTCTTCTCCAAGCTGATCAGCCCTAACCTCATCAGCCTTTCCTCATAGGGGAGCTGTTCCATCCCCTTTATCATTTTGGTTGCCCTTCTCTGTACCTTCTCCATAGCAAATATATATTTCTTGAGATGCGGCCACCAGGATTGTACACAGTATTCAAGGTGTGGTCTCACCATGGAGCGATACAGAGGCATTATGACATTTTCCGTTTTATTAACCATTCCCTTCCTAATAATTCCTAAAATTCTCTTTGCTTTTTTGACTGCAACAGCACACTGAGCTGATGATTTTAAAGTATTATCCACTATGATGCC